>NW_005355833.1:808601-816443 GCF_000412655.1 Myotis brandtii | reverse complement strand
ACATGGAGTCCTAAGGCCTCAGCCCTGGCTCAGCTTTCTTTTTCTTTTTTTAATCCTCACCTGAGGATATTTTCCCATTGATTTTTAGAGAGAATGGGAGAGGAAAAGACAGAGAGAAATATCGATGTGAGAGAAACACATCGATTGGTTGCCTCCTGCATGCGCCCTGACCAAAGCCCGGGCCGGGGAAGAGCCTGCAACCAAGGTACGTGTCCTTGACCAGCATCAAACCCAGGAGCCTTCAGTCCACAGGCTGACGCTCTATCCACTGAGCCAAACCGGCGAGGGTTCGGCTTTCTTTTAACTCTGGCTGTGTCTGTGTGTCCTTGGGCAGGTTTCTGAACCTCTCTGAGTCTCTTTCCTCAACTGTCAAGTGAGAATAATAATACCTACCTCATAAAATTGTTTGTGGATTCAATGAATTAATATTGTAAAGTCCTTAGAAGATTCGTGACTGCTATTTCATTTTTATGCTGTGCCATCTTCCTAAAATGCCCTTCCCCACAATACGGTGAAATCCAATGCTCTTCAAGACTATCCCGCCCTGTGACTCACACCTGCTCCTGTGTGTCTGAGATCAGGGAACACTCTGCAACTTGCAAGCTACTGACTCATCTATCATTTGTCGTAAAGAAAAAAACAAAAACAAAAATCAAGTAACACAACCAGACCTTTAACCTAACCAGTTACAATAAACCGGCCATCACAACACAATCCCAGGATTGTGGAGACCTGGCTGAGTGGCTTCTGTCAGGAGATTTGGGGTGTGAGTGGGGAAGGGGAGGGTGTGGTGAATAGGAGTTGCCATGGTCAGGGGTTGGAGCCCAGCTCCTTTATTAGTTAACGGTGTGACTCTGCGCTCAGAGACTCCTGTTCTTCGTCTGGAAAATGGGGTACAAGCCCCATCCTCACAGTGCTATGAGGAAGATGCGTTTCGGTAATCCACGGGAGGCACTTCCTCAGGACCATGAATGGCCATATGTGCAGCTGTATATCTCCAGAGAGGTACTAGCCCTCTAAATATCCATTTACTCACCTACAGATCTGCTGAGGAAGAAATGGAGGCAATAAACCTAGCTCACACCATGGTTGAGAGCAAAGTACCTACCAGGGCATCTGGACAATGGTAGATGCTGCAGACAAGGTGCTTCCTTCCTTCTTCTCTTCCCTGAGGGGAGAGACACAGGTAGGGAGGACTGGGTTATGTGTCACTCCTAAGCTGCGTTAGGCAAGTCACCCAGTTCAGCTGGACTGGAAGGGGAGAGGAAGGGCAGAGGGGGAGAAATAAGGGAGTGAGGAAAAGAGGGAGGAAGAGATGGAGGGAGGTAAGGGGGAAGGAAAGAAGGATGGAAGGAAGGAGAGAAGGAAGAAAGAGAGAGAGAAGGGGGGAAAAAGAAGGTAATGAAGAAAGAAAACCAGAAAGTAACATCACCCACATCAGTCATCCAACATAGGGCTGCTGCAGGCCCAGCAGACCAAGAGACATAAGGGTGGAGGGCTGGGTGGGCAAACAATGTTATCTGTTCAATCTGTACTAACATGAGCTTCCCAAATTGGGAATCAAACTCCATCTTCTTCCCCTAGATCTTCCCAGCCAGCCATGCAGGGATACCAGTTCAAAATTTCCTTGACAGAAATCTGCCACATTAAAATATGGGGGAGAAAAAAGGAACAAAGTTGGATGCCTCACACTTCCTGATTTCAAAATATATTACAAATCTACACTAATCAAAACAATATGGTACTAGCTAACGACCGACATACACCAATGGCACGGAATAGAGAGCCCCAGAGCAAACCTTGGTCAGATATATGGTCAGATGATCTTGGACAAGGATACCAAGGCTGCATAATGGGAAAAGGATAATGACTTCAACAAATGGTGCTGGGAAAATAGGGTAACCACATGCAAAAGAATAAAGATCCTTACCTTTCACCATATACAAACACCAAATCAAAATGGGTTTATGACCTATGTAAGACCTAAAAATATAAAACTACTAGTATAAAGCATAGGGAAGAAGCTTCTTAACATTGAATTTGGCAATGATTTCTTGGATATGACACAGGCAACAGAAGCAAATATAACAAAGGGGACTACATCACACTTGGAAAGTTTCACACAGCAAAGAAAATAACGAGTGAAGAGGCAACCTACAGAATGCAAACCATATATCTAGTAAGGGGTTAATATCCAGAATATATAAAGAACTCCTATAACTCAATAGCACACACACACAAAACAAATAACCCGATTTAAAAATGGGCAAAGGACTTGAATAGACATTTCTCCAGAGAAGACATACACATGGCCAATGAGCATATGAAAAGATACTCAACATCACTAATCATCAGAGAAAGGCAAGTCAAAACCACAATGAGATGTCACCTCACCCCCGTTAGGGTGGTCACTATCAGAGAAACAGAAAACAACAAGTGCTGGTGAGGATGTGGAGAAACTGGAACCCTGTGCACTGCTGGAGGGAATGTAAAAGAGTATAGCCACTGTGAAAAACAGGAAGGTGGGTCCTCAAAAATTAAAAATAAAATTACAGCCAGTGCAAATAATCAAGATTAATGAGGGGGTGGGGGAGCTACATGAAGAAAAATTTCAGCTCAACGTAAGGGAGCATTTTCTAATAACTAAAGGGTCTCAACAAGGGGATGAGTTAAAACAATAAAATAACAGGAGTGTTTCCAATCTGCTGCCCAGCAATTGTCATCAGTTTGGACTCAAATAAACTCATAAAAATTCAAAATAAAATAAAATAAAATAACGTAAGATCCAGCAATTCCACTTCTTGTATCTTTGTCCATATATGCTGCATAAGGAAGTAGTCTAGACTGAGCGGCTTATAAACAACAGAAGTTTACTTCTCACAGTTCTAAAGGCTGGGAGTCTTAGGTCAGGGTGCCAGCATAACCAGGTTCTGGTGAGAGCCCATTTCTGGGTTGCAGGTCACTGACTTCTCACTATATCCTCACCCACTGGGAAGCAGAGAGCTAGCTAGTGCTTTGGTCTCTTCTTCCGAGGGCACTAGTAACACTGATGAGGGCTCCACACTCATCACCACCCAAAGGCCCCACCTCCAAGTATCATCACATTAAGATTAGGGTCTCAACACCTGAATTTGAAGACACAAATATTCAATCCATAGCAGTATGTAGTCAAAAGAACTGAAAACAAGCTCTCAAAGCTTTATTTTCACATCCATGTTCATTGTAGAATTAGTCACAATCACCAAGAGGTGAAAGCAGCCTAAATGTCCACTGGAGAATCAATAAAATGTAGTATACACAGGCAGTGGAATGTCATTTCACCTTTAAAAAGAAGGAAATTTGTCATGTTATAACATGGATGAACCCTGAGAACGTTATGTTAAGTGAAACATCCATCACAAAAATACAAACACTTCATGATTCCTTTAATATGAGGTCTCTAAAGTAGTCAAATTCATAGAAACAGAAAGTAGAATATGGTGTCCAGGGGCTGAGAGGAGGGGGTTGTTCAATGGGTACAGAATTTCAGTCATATAAGATAAAAAAATTCTAGAGATCTGCTGCACAACATGCATAGAGCTAACACTAGGTACTGTGCATTTAACAGTCATTAGGATGGTAATTTTATGTTATGTGTTTCTTATCACAATAAAAAAATAAAAAGCACAAATCTAATTATACACACACACACACACACACACACACACACACTAGGGAGAGAGTGCCACCATTCTACCTCAATTTCTGGTTCTTGTTCACATTTCCTCCTTGCAATCACAGTACACAAACACCACTGTATAGTTCAGGGGAAAAAATACTCTATTGTTTTTTTCACTGCAAAAGTAATAATGTTCATTGTGAAAAATGCAAACAATAGTGACATGTAAAAATAAAAACCCACTTCAGCACACCCTACAGCTCAGAAGTGACCTCCCATAGTCAGCCATGTCCTTTCCCAGCCTTTTACATACTTACAAACACAGGCTCTTTCTTTTCACACAATGGAACCACAGGGTTTAGTTATTGCCTTGCAACTTTTCTTCTTCTTTTGTTTAAATATATTTTTCTTGATTTCGGAGAGGAAGGGTGAAGGAGAGAGATAGAAACATCAATGATGAGAGAGAATCATTGATCAGCTGCCTCCTGCACGCCCCCTACTGGGTCATGTGCCCTGACCAGGAATCAAACCATGACCTCCTGGTTTATAGGTTGATGCTCGACCACTGAGCCACACCAGCCGGGCAACAACTTTTCTTCTTTTGTTGTATGTGATCAATTTTACTTAACTGCAATTCTCCAGACTACAACAATGCATGTGCTGGAACAAGCCAAAAGTCACAGAGATGGGAAGCAGAAAAATGCCACGCCTCTCTCTTCCTATCACCAGCAACTATCGAGAACAGGCTGGCAGAAACCTTTCCTCAGGTTCATATGCAGGGAAGAAAGGATTCACTCCCCTCATATGTGAAATTCCTACAAATGAAATGGAAAAAGTCAAACTATCAAAAATGGGCAAATAAATTGGTGGTTACCAGAGGTGGTGGGAGAAGTGGGTGAAGGAGGTCCAAAGGTACAAACTTCCATTATAAGATAAAGAAGTCCTGGGGTCCAGTTGGCATGGCTCAGTGGTTGAGTGTCGACCTATGAACCAGGAGGTTACGGTTGATTCCTAGTCAAGGCACATGCCTGGGTTTTGGGCTTGATCCCCAGTAGGGGGCATGCAAGAGGCCGCTGATTACAGAATCTCTCATCAATGATGTTTCTTTCTCTTCTCTTCTCTTCTCTTCTCTTCTCTTCTCTTCTCTTCTCTTCTCTTCTCTTCTCTTCTCTTCTCTTCTCTTCTCTTCTCTTCTCTTCTCTTCTCTTCTCTTCTCTTCTCTTCTCTTCTCTTCTCTTCTCTTCTCTTCTCTTCTCTTCTCTTCTCTTCTCTTCTCTTCTCTTCTCTTCTCTTCTCTTCTCTTCTCTTCTCTTCTCTTCTCTTCTCTTCTCTTCTCTTCTCTTCTCTTCTCTTCTCTTCTCTTCTCTTCTCTCTTCTTCTTCTTCTTCTTCTTCTTCTTCTTCTTCTTCTTCTTCTTCTTCTTCTTCTTCTTCTTCTTCTTCTTCTTCTTCTTCTTCTTCTTCTTCTTCTTCTTCTTCTTCTTCTTCTTCTTCTTCTTCTTCTTCTTCTTCTTCTTCTTCTTCTTCTTCTTCTTCTCTCTCTCTCTCTCTCTCTCTCTCTCTCTCTCCTCTCTCTCTCCCTCTTCCTTTCTCTCTGAAATCGATAAAAACATATTAAAAAAAAGAAGTCCTGGGGATGTAATGTAGAACATGGTGACTGTAGTTAATAATAATACTGTATTGCATATTTGAAAGTTGCTAAGACAGTACATCTAAAATGTTCTCAATACAGAAAAAAATCTGTAACTATATGAGATGATAGACATTAACTAAATTTATTGTGGTAATCACTTCACAATGTATACATATATCAAATCATGTTGTATACCTGAAATTTATACAATGTTATATGTCAATTATATCTCAATAAAAATAAAAAAACGAAAATGAAAAAATCACTGGCCACTTTTTTCAATATATGCACCCACTTTTCTTTAGGCTCAGACAAGCATAACCAATATATTTACCCTGGGGAAGGCTTGGAGGCTTCCTTCTGTCACACACACACACACACACACACACACACACACACACACACACACTTTTCTTAACACCAAATGGAATCATACTTTACACACTACTGCATAACCACCTTTTGTTGCATAACAGAATATCACAGACAGCCCCGAAAGTCACTGCATGTAGATTCAAAGAACCTTCCAGCTCATTCCTAGTGGTCCACAATATTCCCCAGGACAGATGTAACCAAATGTATCCACCCATATCCCTAGAGGTGGACACTGAGATTGTCACTGTGAAGAACTTCACAATTGAAAAAGCCTTTTTATGGATAAAGTTCTGAAAGTGGGATTGGTGGAGCAAAGGGCATGCCCATTTCTTTTTTTCTTTCCTTTTTATTTTTTTAGTATGTTTTTATATATTTTAGAGGGAGAAAGGAGAGGGAGAGAGAAACATCAATGATGAAAATCATTGAACAGCTGCCTCCTGCATGTCCCCTACTGGGGATCAAGCCCGCAACCCGAGCATGTGCCCTGACCAGGAGTCAAACCAGTGATGGGTTGATGCTCAACCGCTGAGCCACACTGACTGGGCCCCATTTCTATTTTAATAGTGCTTGGTGGAAAATGTTATTTTGTTTATATTTTTATTTGCATCTCCCCAGCAATTGGAGTGGTCATGTGTTTTTCTCATGTTTGTATTTTCTCTTCTGTTTCGTGCTTTGTCCATTTTTCTATTGTTTGGCTTTTTCTAATTAATCTGTAGGTATTCTGTATGACGAATTATGAGGGATATGAGGCATGGATACTATCTATCCTATGCACAACAAATATTTCTCCCCATCTATTATTGTCTCTAGACTTGTTTGTGGAGTCTCTCACCATGTTGACATTTTAAAATTTTATATGATCTAATCTGCCTTTTCCTTTATGGTCCTGGTTTCCGGGCTTGCTTGAGAAGATACTCCCTGCCCCCACAATTATACAAGACTTTTCCTAAATATTTACCATGCATTATACTTCTAATTTTTCATATTTAGGTAATTTACCCAGAATGATACTACTTTCTATCTTATCATGGGCAACCTTCCTAATTAGCTTACACTGTTTATCTCGCTCTTTTTAAATGCTGCATCCTATTCCACTAAAAGATGCACTAACTTATTTAATTTGGGGTATTTTTGGATACTGAAGTTATTTCCGGTTTTAAATACTCTTTAATAACAGCTACTATTATTGAGTGCTCATACATAGCAGCGCAGACATAACTACATTGCACTTATTAGCTTATTTAACCCTCACATCAAGTGTGGGGTAGGTCCTACCATCTCTTTTTATAAATGAGGAAATACATCTTGTCAAGCTCACACAGCTGAGAAATAAGTGGTAAATCTAGGATTCTGATCCAATCCAAGGTGAAAAGACTCAAAAATCCCACTCTTAACCACCACATGCATTTTCGCTAGTATTTACAAATATGACCTGAAATATCCCATACTTTGGCTTCTGTAAGGACAGAGGAAGGGGGAAAACAAACATTTCTTACGTTCTTCCTCTACCCCAAACTCTGTATTAGAGACTTTCACAGGTTGTCTCCTGGAGTTCTCACAAAAGTCCTTTAAGTGCTGGGTTATCCACTTTAAAGCAGAAACTCAGCGAGGTTATGCCACTCACCAAGCTCTGTAGGTGACTGTGGTGGGTTCAAGCCCAGTTCCATGCTACTCGAGTCTCCAATGTTCACTTAGAAAGATGTTCACCAGCTTTACAAACAACACATTGATGAACCCATAGCTTTGTTTTTCCTTTTGCTACTGCTGCACCATTTCCTTGGAATACGGTCCCAGAGCGAGTCAGAGAGTATGGCTGCTTGAAGGGCTTTCCATCTGTACTGCCAAATTGTTATCACAAAGGGCTGCCCCTCCTTCTCTCCACCAGCACTATGGGGGGCTTCGTGTCCCACAGACTCAAACATTCAGGTGGGAAACTGAGCTTCCAAGAAGGTGCCACATTTAACTCACTGAGCCCCTAGACTAGAGCATAAGCATTTTAGAGCGATCTGGGGGGAAAGCCGTCTTTTAACGAAAGGGCAAATCTGACCCAAAAAAAACCATTACTGATGCGGTACCCCTTGGGGAAAGCGCTCCCATCAGCTGGGCCCGGAAGGGGGGAAGCCAGGGGAAGGGCCAGCCCAGGGTGTAGGGCCCGGTGGGGAAAGGGGGGGTGTGGG
>NW_005355833.1:803749-808320 GCF_000412655.1 Myotis brandtii | reverse complement strand
TCCCCGGGGGATCCTGGCCCCGCCGGCACGCCCCAGTGACCCAGACAAAAGTTTTCTCCTGGGACATCAGCCATCAATAACCCCTCAATGCAGGGCGTGTGGTGGGCGCTTTGAGTGTGCAGGGGCCCCTCTGTCACCGAGCGTGGCCCTCCTAGGGCTCCAGAGGAAGGTGGTGGTGATGGGACCCCTCCCCACAGATGGGGTTAGGTGGGAACAGGGTCCAGAACCCAGAATGCCCTTCTCTCCCACAGCCCCACCACGAGGGGCTTCTCCCCCTTCAAGGCTGATGGGAAGTCTCTAACAGTAGCATTTGTATTCTGCCTTTTCAGATTCCTCAAATTCCCAACATAAAATTCAGCTGGCGGCCAGACAGCCAGGGAGGAGGAGGGCAGGGAGAGCGCACAGGGGCAGCCAGGAGCCATAAACTGCCCCAGCCCTCTGCACAGAGAGGGGGTGGGTAGAAATTCTCTCATACACACACACACACACACACACACACACACACACACACACACAGCCTCCCTTTAATCACCCCAATGCCAAAACCAAACATCTGGAGACAACAGCAAACCATCCTGACTTCTCTGCCTGGCATTCAAGGCCCTGCCCATCCTGGCACTGACTGTCCTGTACCTGCCAGGCCTCCATAGCACCCCTTCCACAGCACACAATTTGCCTGCTGCAATGTCTCGCTCGCTGGCCCTCTTGGTTCCTTGGCAATCCTAAAGGGGTTAACTCTTCATGGTACTTTCCTAACAGATATTCAAGTTTTTGTTGTTTGTTTGTTTGTTTGTTTTGCATTAAACTGTCTTAAGAACCATACTGTCGCCCTAACCGGTTTGGCTCAGTGGATAGAACATCGGCCTGCAATCTGAAAGGTCCCAGGTTCGATTCCGGTCAAGGGCATGTACCTTGGTTGCGGGCACAATGTTTCTCTCTCATCGATGTTTCTAACTCTCTATCCCTCTCCCTTCCTCTCTGTAAAAAATCAATAAAATATATTTTTTTAAAAAAAAGAACCATACTGTCTGGCCCTAGCTGGTTTGGCTCAGTGGATAGATCATAGGCCTATGGGCCAAAGGGTCCCAGGTTTGATTCCGGTCAAGGCAGGTACCTTGGTTGCAGACTCCTCCCCAGCCTGGGCCCTGGTCGAGGCTGGTGCAGGAGGCAACCAATCGATGGATTTCTCTCACATTGATGTTTCTGTCTTTACCTCTCTCTTCCACTCTCCCTAAAAATTAATGGAAAAACATCCTCGAGTGAGGATTAAAAAGAAAAGAACCATACCCACTGTAACACAGCTATGGTTGATAGCGTGCCTACTGTGTGCCAGGCCCTTTCATACACTATCAAACCTTGTCAACAACCCCAGGAGATAGGTGATATCACTCCCATTGACACATAAGGAAAAACTGGTTCATTAACTTGTCCAGGGTCACGGAGCCAGGAATTGGGTTGGCCTAACTCCAGGTTCAGGCAGAACATGAGTAAAAGGCACCTGACTAGGAGACCTTTGTTCTGCTAGGTATCTGGCACTAACTCAGTATGACTCCTCTTGGACAAGTCCCTCCCTTTCTCTGGGCCTCAGTCTCCTGGGAGAGAAGTGGAGACGATGAGAGTGCCTCCTTCCCAGGGCAGTTGTGGGCTCTGCAGAGAAGGATGTGGGGCTGGGCCCACAGGCCATACCCTTCTCCTGGAGAAGTCTGGTTTATAGGCATGCCCCTTCCCCGCTAGCTTATAGGCACTGACGCATGGAAACTGAGTTATCTGTGTCCCCTGCAACCCAGGCAGGCCTCTCCTGGAAACAAGTCTCCCATTTCCTTCTGGCACGTGGGTAATACAACACCATCAGTCTCTGGGCCCTCGGCTTCCATTCTCTGTGCCTGGTTCTGTGCCTGGTCCTGTTCCTCCCTCCTCTCCTCCCCCAGACGCTCAGGGCCCTGCTCCCCTCTCCTCCCCATTCAAACTTGCTCCAGGATAAGCCACTCATCAGTCAGTTACAGGCAGTCCAGTACGACTCCAGTTACCAGGAAGCTCTTCCCGAAAGAGGCATATTATCAGCCTGGGATTCTGGACAGTTACTAATTTGGGGGTAGTAGGCCCCTCCCTCTCCCCTGGCAGGAAGGCTGGTCCTGCCCAGTGCATCTGGAATTCCATATTTTTATATTTTTATTGGTTTTTTTTCCCCCTGCCCTCCCTCCACATCCTGAGCTGGGAAAGAGGGTTTATATGAGCCCACTAATTAACAGAGAACAGAAGCCTTTTTATTTCATAAATAAAAACATAGATACACTGTATGAGTAGAAATGCAGAATGTTCCCTGGAGAGTGTTTAAACTTTTAAAAATATTCCCCCAAGGGTCTGGGTAGGTGAGCCCTGAGGGGTTTTTCCATGAAAGACCTTGGGGGGTAGGGGGGGGTGGAAGGAGTGGCTGTCCCTTAGGAGAAGGGACTTCCGTGGGCTCTGAGCTGGGCCCTTTTGCAGCGTGGCCCCAGCTCATAGTGGCCCTCTGTGTGCTCCTTCCTGCCCAGCTGTACCAGCCTCTCTCCACATGGGTTCCTTTGCTGGGCTCTGGGCAGAGGTGAGAGAAGAGTTAGTCACAGTGGGCTCCAGGTCTAGTGGGCCCGGTTCTGGTGAGGTCAGATCACTGCTCTCTCTGGACTTTTCTCCATCTGAGGGATGGAAAGGGCAGGTGAGATGAGCCTTGGGGTCTCCTACAACACTAAAGTCCTGGGCTGCCATTCAGAGGCTGTTCTAGGAGCTGAAGGCAGACCCAGAGCTCACCTGTAGGTGGCTGGACTTTGACATATAGGCAGATATGGGTTTTAACCTCATGACAACACAAAACAGCCTCTCCCTTTCTACCAATATTCCAGACACATAAACTGAGGCTCAGTGCTGACCACCAGGCCCTGTGAAGAAAGCCAAGCAGAAGTGAATCATACCTTTCTGCAAATTTGGAAACTGAGGTCTAGAGCAGTGATTTTCAACCAGTGTACCGCAAGAATTTTTAAAACATGCCATACCAGACCATTTAATCAGAGGCACTGACCTCTTTTCCCTTACATTGTCAAATTAAAAAATGACAACAGCCAACACAGTAATGTCTGGTGTGAATGAATCAAAATTATACCTTTTGGGGGGTCAGATCGGCAAAAATTTTATTTTTGGATGTGCCACAGAATTTCAGTGATTAGTTTATGTGTGCCATGAAATTAAAAAGATTGAAAATCTCTGGTCTAGAGAAATCAACTCTGTCACAATCCCAGGGCCTTGGGAAGCACAAAGTACAAGTTGAGTGATCATGACTCAGTTTCCCTGGCTGCGACCCTTGGCTAATGGGAAGGTTGTGAGAACACATTGGAGGAGAGAGAGGCCACTCTAAAATACAAGATGAAACCAGCTCCTCTTCCTTGAGTGCAATGGCCTGAGTGGGGCCATCTGGTGGCCAGGCCTCATCACTACAGAGCTCCAAAGGCTGGGAGGCTCAGAGTTTTCTAGTTTGATTTCCCGGAGTTTCCAGAAACAATCGGAAAGAATTTTTAGCCCTGATCATGATGCAGCCGGAACTCAGAGGAAGCCGATTTGGCTGCTGGAGCAGCTTCCACTCTGTCTCTGACACAGGAAGGGCTTCTTCCTACCTGGTCTCCAGGGATCCAGAGTGCCAGGCTGCTGTGGAAACATCTGCATCCCACCCCAGAGATCCCTGTACCATAGCACGATGGGGAGACTGAGGTGCTAGAAAGTCCAGTCTTTGGTTGCAGACACATAGATAATAGGGAAGAGGACAGGCCCCAGGAGTAATTCAGTATTTAATGTGTACAGCAAAGCCTAGCTTGCTGTGTGACTTTGTACGAATGACACACCATCTCTGAGCCTGTTTCATTAGAAAAGGAGGTATGTTGTGCAGATCAGATAACATCATGCGTGCAAGCGGCTTTGCACATGATGAGCTGTGCTTAACAATTATTTTTCCAGTAGATATTTCCACTGTTACTCCTCATCCTCTCTGGTGAGGGGCCCTCCTAGCACCACTTCCCGGAGTAGACACAGGACACTTGAACAGCTTGCTCTGGAATACGTTTAGTAAGTGGTCGGTCAGGAATTCAAACACCGGCTATTTCAGGAAATGCACACTGAAGACAGAGGGGCATTGAGGTGTGATGCTAGAAGACTACTTCCGTCTGGTTCCGAAAAAAGAAATAATATGGGCAAATGAGAATAATGAAGCAAAATGGGACAGAATGTAAACAATTGGTGAATCTGGCTATATAGGTTATAGGGGAGTGCTCTGTTTTCATTTTGCAACTTTTTCATAAATTTGAAATTATGTCAAAAAAAATGTTTTAAAGCCCTGCTATTTCAAAGCTCTACCTAGTTTTCTCCTCGCGCTCCCGGGGAGCAGATGAACCCAGGCCTCCCCGAGATCTTTGCTCCAGACCAGTGGCCCAGCTCCCCAGTCGTCTGGTGGAAAACGTGACTGCTGGCAACAGCACTGCAATCCCTCCGTGGAAAGCCAGAGGCACCCTGCCGGGCAGCCAAGCTTCCTCAGGGCCTCTCCCAACCTCCTG
>NW_005355833.1:795850-803635 GCF_000412655.1 Myotis brandtii | reverse complement strand
AAGACTGAGGTGGGGTTTATTTATAAGTTCCCGCTGATTATGAATCACTGGAGGAACTGCTTGCAGACTGGAGACAAAAGTCTGGGGCCGCCTGGCCAAGAGGAAACACTCTTTACATTCGACTTTCCCTTTGGCACAGGCCTCCCCACGCTGGGCCTGGCCAGACTCTGCCAGCCCCTTCTGTTCTCAGAGGCAGAAGTCCTGTCGGCCTGTCCGCCTTGCTGTGTAAACAGGACCCAGGGATGGCGGCCCAGCCCCACACTGGAAATGAGCCTGCCTTCCGCAGCCTGGCTACTTCCTCCTCACATCCGGAGTCTCCTCAGAGTTCAGATGAGGGCTCTTGGGTAGGAGCAAGGAGAAGCTGGGGTTTTGCCCTCTGTGGTCTTCATCAGACTTGACGAAGGGTCAACAGACAAATGGAGGAGCAGAACCACCCGCCCACGCCCCGTCTGCTCCCTATTGTAGTTCACAGTTTAGTTACATTCAGTGAACATGTACTGAGCACCTACTATGTACCAGACTCTGAGTAAGGTGCCTGTGAGGCAGGGGAGCATGGAGATATCTTATTCATATCATCATTAATTCTGTTCACTCAACTGTAAGCTTCTTAAGGGCAGAGTTAATCTTTTTTATCATTTTTTAAATAATTCTTTATGTTGAAAGTATTACATATGTCCCCTTTTTTCCCCCACTGACCCTCGCCAGCCCACCTCCTCCCCCTCTGCCCCGCCCCAGACCTTCAGCACCCTACTGTCTGTGTCCATGGGTTATGTTTACAAGGTTTTGGGTTGATTACCTCCCACCCACCCACGCAACCTTTCCTGTCTTCCCTCTGAGATTCCACACTCTGTTCCATGCTTCCCTGTCTCTGGATCATCAATTTATTTTGTTACTTAGATTCCACATATGAGTGTGATCATGTGATACTTGTCTTTCTCTGACTGACTTATTTCACTTAGCATGATATGCTCCAAGTCCCTCCATGCTGTCTCAAAGGGTAAGAGATTCTTCTTTTTTACTGCTGCGTAGTATTCCATGGTATAAATGTAACACAGCTTTTTTATTCACTCATCTACTGATAGGCATTTTGGCTGTTTCCAGATCTTAGCTATTGTAAATTGTGAAGGGCAGAGTTTATCTTGATTCATGATTCATCTGATCCTTAAAAAATGCCTAGCATGGTACCCACACATAGTAGAAGCTTGAAAAGTTGCACTGACCTGGATTAAACTAGGGCAGGTAAACTAGAAGGAGCCCAGCCCACTCCCCTTTCAGGGCCTCTGTCCCACCCTGCCCTGGCATCCTGTGACCTATTCCTTCTTAGAGCAACTTGGTTTCCCTATATGAATATCTTGTTTTAAATATGTTTTTATTTGTTTTAGGGAGAGAAAAAGGAGAAATAGAAAGTGAGAGAGATAGAGATCAGCTGCCTCCTGCATGCCCCCTACCGAGGATCAAGCCCGGAACCTGGAAATTGAACGGTGACCTCTCCGTGCATGGGACGACGCTCAACTCACTGAGCCAAACCGGCCAGGGCCCCTTTATAAATATCTGAACCAGGTTTCTATCTGAATAAATAATCATGTAGGTGATTTGATTTTAGGAAGTGCTAGAAACCCTCACCTCACCTCACCTCACCCTGAAAGATCCCCACTGCTCTGAGATGTCACCAGCATTGAGGCATTTTCTGAGTTGAGCATTGCCCTCTCTCCAGAGAGTCATCAACCTGATGGTAAATCTCTCCTCTGGTGGGTAGCACTTCTGGGTGAATGAAGGGAGTTCACTCCGGGTTGTTGGCATTGTATCCCCATTTTACAGATGAGAAAACTGTGGCTTAGAGAACTGACATACTTATCAAGGCTAATGCAAGAATTGTCAGGTTTTGAGCTCAGCTCTCTACAGCCAATGCCAGGGATTCTTCACACAGAGTCAAACTACCTCCCCTTTATCTGATGCCATCTTCAAGCAGGAGGAAAGGAGGAAAACTACATCTCCTTAGATGGAGGGAAGAATGAAAGTCAAGTCCAAAAGCTTGCTATGCCAACTGTTCCAGGCTATGCCCAGTGCCGTCTTCTCATCACCCCATTTATCGATATCCCCCCCCCCATTATAAAGAGGGCAAAACTGAGGCTTGGAGAGGTTGGGATGGGCTCAACGTCATCAAGCTGATGATGGCAGCCAGGACCCTTACCAGGCCCCCAACACTGTCTGGAGATCCTGGGGTTGGTGCAATTCCATGGAAAAGTCACCTGATGGCCAGGGCACTGGGCAGAATGACCTGCGTCGAGAGGGCTTTAGGGTGGATGTGATGCAGAGCTTCCTTATGATGGAGAGTGTGGGGGACAGGCAAACACCTGAAGGGTCTTTATTACAGTGGCTTCTGTTTTACCTGCCTCGAGGCTTGGGCAGGAGTCCTGCACAGCTGCCAAGAGCACGGCCTTCTCCTTTTCTCCGTGGGAACCTACTCCCTGCACTCCTGGCTCTAGAAGCCTCTCCCAGAGGAGACAGGTTTACCGCCAAGGCTTAAATCCCACTTACTTACTAGCTCAGGGGCCTCTGGTAAATCTATTCAAGGGTCAGTTTCCTTATCTCTTCACCTGAAAAATGGGGATAATATTAGCCTCACAAAGCTGTCTTTGGGATGAAATGAGTTAAGACATGAAATATCTTCATAAAGCAAAGCGTCAGCAAAGAGATGATGGCCTGCATGGTCTCATTATTTCACACAACCTCCTAAAGTACCTGAAGGAGGACAGAAAGGGTGACAGGGATGCTGTGTCCTGTCTTTTATCTGTACTTTTCCCTCCTCTTGTTTCTCCCTGTCCTTGCCCGTTATACCAAGCAAAATGGTATGCACCCTATCAATTCTTACTGATGACCAGAGTGATTAGATCCGGAGGTATAGGAATGGGCTCAGGACTTCTCCAGGTCCTGTCTGACCAGAGAATTCTGGCAGCTGAAGATCTCCTAAAGCCTCTTGCCTCAGCCAATGAGCAGGGCTTTTACATCCATTGTCCCACTTAATTCACAGCAATCCTACTGATTAGACACCATAAGCCCCATTTTACAGATGAGAAAAACGAGGCTCAGAGAGGCTAAGGGACTTGCCCAAAGTCACTAGGCTACTAGGTGGTTTCAAACAGAGGACAGGGGCTCAGTTGTACTAGTTTCAGTAGTTGAGCCTTGGTGACTAGGAAAGGCTTGGGTCTAAATCCTGGCCCTGACTGTTATGAACTGTGTGGCCTGGAGCAAGTTCACTCGCCTAAGACTGTGTAAATAGGATGATGCCATGCTATTGGTTGTGAAGAAATTTAAATGACACAATAGGTGCAGATGCCCCAATGGAGCACTTGGCCCACATGGGGTCAAATTAATGTTCGTGGGCCATCCCCTCACCTTCACCCCCACTCCCGCCCCTGGAGTTCTCTAGGGAAATCTTCCTTGTCAATGATGACCTCAGCGTCCCAACCAAAGAGCTGTAAGGAGGTTTGCACCAACTCCAGGTGGAGGGGCTTGGCTGGAAAACATAGACTCATTAGCCGCTGAGCTCCAAAGTGTCTCTCTGTGCTGGTGGTGCCTGGCACAGTGCCCACACTAAGTGGGTGCTCGGTAAACATCGCTGCATGAATGGATGGATGTTGTTTGGATGCCGAAGATCGGCACCGCCACCCATTCGCTGTTCCAGGGGACAATGGGATGGCCTATTTTGAATGGGGGGCTGTCCTTGAATATCTGAGTGGTGAGGTCACTGGCTTGTGTGCACTGCTTACAGGAAGCATGCTAGCTCAAGAACGCCTGATGCCAGTCGGCAGACATTTCCTGATTGGCAACAGTCCCCTATCTCTTCCTCCTCCTCCCCACTGGCCCCCAGGCCTGGCCCCAAACTGGCTTCTCTCCTAGTCTCAAGTCCCACCCTGAGATTGTAATGCCTGTGAGTCACCTGAGATCCTTACCTCCCTCCTCCCTCCTAAGGACCCAGGACCACCACTAGGTCAGAGGAGACAAAGCTGCTGTCCTCTACAAGGCCACCTCCTTCCTTAGAGGCCCTGGGACCCCACTGGGAGAGGCTCCCCAAATTGACCCCGTACAGCCTAAGCCTGGCCCTGGGGCAACACCTCAATGGACCCTTATGTTATCCCATGAGACAAGGGGGCCACATTATGCAAATGATGCCCAGGTGCTTCAGAAGCATAGCAGCCCTCACTGTGGCTGACAGAGAGTGAAACTGAGGCCCCTAGAGGTTAAAACAGTTTTCCAGGACTGCCCAGAAGTCGAGAGGGAACTCCTGCCAAGAGCCAGGACTGGCTCCTGCTTCTCCACAGTCTTTGAGCAAAATCCTCCTCTGGGCCTCTTCTTCCTCCTTTGAGAAATGAGCAGGAAGGGTTGGACAAGCCAGCCTTCTGCCCCTTCCAGCCTTCTGACTAGAAGTACATTCTCCCTCCCACAACAAGCCCACCCGTACCCCCTCTTGTGCAATTCACCAAGGCCCCTCTTTTGTGCTTTTTCTGCTTCAGTGACAGAGACTTGGGTACAGCTCAGCAGTGTTAGCAATCCCTCACTTGCATATACCAGTACAGTTTTAAAAATCACTTTCACATACAATACTTTTTAATTTTCCTACACTCCATTTTACAAATGAAGAAACTGAGGCCCCTCTGAGGGGCTGCCCCTATAGCTGGTCAGTGGCAGACCTAGGGTTTGAACCTGTGCCTGCAAGGGCTGTGTCTGACTCATCTTCCCTGTTCCCTGGGCATGAGCTCTGCCAGGCACAAACCAGATGCCCAATAAGCCTGTGTGGGCATCATTAGCCCTTCCAGGTCAGCCTGCCCATTGAAATGAGGGCCTTCTGGAGAGGGAGCCCTGCCCAGGGAGTGGGTGGGACCTTCAGACCCACAGCAGGACTAAATCAGGAGGCACTTCTGCCTTCCCATATGCTCTGGTGGTCACCATAACTAGAGAGCAATTTCCTCAGTTTCTCCATCTATAAAATGGGAATAGCAATCATGCCCTCAGGGGATGGTGTGAAGACCTACTGTGCCAAATAGCCTCTCTGCCCTGGCCCAAGGCAGCTGATACCTACCAGGTTCTGGGGTTTAAAAGAAGGAGCTGGCCCTAAGCCACCAAGGCAGGCTGGGAGCCCACACCTCCATCTCCCAGCCTCAGCACCGCTCACATCAAAGCCCAGCCACTCACCCTGCCAAACCCAAACCTGGCTGGCTGGAGGGGCTGGAGCCAAGAAAAAGGCTGGGCCTGACAGGAGATATTTGCTGTCCAGGGCTCAGTGATTGTGGTATAATGACCTCGATGGCCGGCAGAGTCAAAGGGGACTCTGTTCTCTGAAGCCAGGACTCCCCCAGGGTAGAAGGGAGACAGCTACCCACAGCCTGAACTCAGAGTTGCCGGCTCTGGGCCTGGCACAGGCCTCCATTTTTCACACGCATGACCTCATTTAATCCTATGACAACCCTGCCAAAGTGGTTTGACTATTTGCATTGAACAGACAAGCAAACGGTGGTGCAAGGATGAAATGACTCATCTATGGTCCCACTGCTAATGAGGAGCAAACCAGGTCTGTCTGACCCTACTAGGCACAATGTATGGCCCCAGCACCAAGATCTGGTCATAACCTGTTTCTTTTTCTTTTTTTTTTTTAAGCTTCTTAAAATATATATAATTGATTTCAGAAAGGAAGGGAGAGGGAGAGAGAGATAGAAACATCAATGATGACAGAGACTCATTGATTGGCTACCCACTGCATGCCCCCTACTGGGGATCAAGCCGGCAACCTAGGCATGTGCCCTGACTGGGAATTGAACCTGGGACCTCTTGGTCCATGGGACAACGCTCAATCCACTGACTCACCACAGCCAGGCTAAAGCTTCTTTTTTGTTGTTGTTTTTGTTTATCCTCATCCAGGGATATTTTTCCCATTGATTTTTAGAGAGAGTGGAAGGGAGGGAGGAGGAGAAAGAGAAACATCGATGTGAGAGAGACACATTGATTGGTTGCCTTCCACAAGCACCCTGACCAGAGCCTGAGAACAAACCTGCAACCCTGGTATGTGCCCTTGACTAGGAATCAAACCCGAGACCCTTCAGTGTGCAGGCCGACACTCTACCACTGAGCCACTCTGGCCAGGCCCATAATCTGTTTCATTGTAAGCCCCCACCAAGGGCTGACTTGGATCACCTTGTGTACCTACCATGTGCCTGGCTAGCTGCTTTTTTAAAAAATATATATATTTTATTGATTTTTTTACAGAGAGGAAGGGAGAGAGATAGAGAGTTAGAAACATCGATGAGAGAGAAACATCAATCAGCTGCCTCCTGCACACCTCCTACTGGGGATGTGGCTGCAACCAAGGTACATGCTCTTGACCGGAATCAAACCTGGGACCTTCCAGTCCACAGGCTGATGCTCTATCCACTGAGCCAAACCGGTTAGGGCTGGCTAGCTGCTTTTTACAGACACACCAGTGCGTATCTCTCAAATCGATATTTCTCTCTGTGTGTCTCTCCCTCTCCCTTCCATTCTCTCTAAAAATCAGTGGAAAGATATCCTCAGGTGAGGACTAACAAAAAAAGAAAATATAACTTGGCAAGAAATCAAAACTCCATTAAGGGAATACTGATAACTGGTATTACAGAGATTTGAGGAATAAACAAAAAATTTAAGAAAAATATTTGCCAATAATTATGACAAGCCAAAGTGTAATTTAATGATGTCCTTCATGTGTAAAGCACTTTACAATCAATAAGAAACAGAACTCAAAAGTGTGCCCGGCTGGCATAGCTCAGTGGTTGAGCATCGGTCCATGAACCAGGAGGTCACAGTTTGATTCCCAGTCAGGGCACGTGTCTGGGTTGTGGGTTCAATCCCCAGAGTGGGGCATGCAGGAGGCAGGCAATCAATGATTCTTTCTCATCATTGATGTTTCTATCTCTCTCTTCACCTGTCCTTTCTTCTCTGAAATCAATAAAAATACATTTTTTTAAAAGTGAGTAACAGATATCAGAAAAGTTATAAAAAGGCCCATAAATATAAGAAGAGGCATTCAATTTCACTTACAGTTGAAGAAATGCAAATTAAAACACTGAGATACAATCCTCACCCATTGGGTAAATAAAGATTTTAAAGAAATGACTTGGTAATGGCATGGGGAAATAGGCAATTATACACACGGTTTGTGAACATTTAAATGTACAAAATTTGATTTTTGCAGTGTGGTGACATCTATGAACGTTTTAAACTTGTACATTCTTTGACTCAGTAATTCCCCTTCTAGAAAGCTACCTTGCAGATAAATTCCTATGCATGCACAAAGATTACGTACAAAGTGTCATATCAGCATTGTTTGCAATAATGGAAAATTGGAAATGACCCAAATGCCCATTAATGCGGTCATTCAAACAATGAAGGAGACTCGTGTTCCAACTTGGAAGGGTATATATGTTACAGAACAGCATGTAGGTTATGATTTTGTTTGTACAAAAAACATATAAATATTTACATAGTGCATATATGCATTGCACTATGCAATGCATAGTCTGGGTTGGTACACTAAACTGTTAATATTAAACAAATGAGATGGAAGGCGAGGGAGAGTTTTCACTTTTTAAAAAAATCTCATAATTCTGCAATGTTCACCCAAAGAACATACTATCCTATCAAATAATAGAGAAACATGGTAATTAGCCATACCTCCGCTACCCTTCCCATTGGCTAATCAGGGCAATATGCAAATTAACTGCCAACCAAGATGGCGGCCGGCAGCCAAGCAGCTTG
>NW_005355833.1:786211-794376 GCF_000412655.1 Myotis brandtii | reverse complement strand
CCCCAACTCCCCAATCGGCCCTGCTCTGAGCCCGACCAGGGGCTGCACCTAGGGATTGGGCCTGCCCTCTGCCACCCAGGAGCAGGCCTAAGCCAGCAGGTCGTTATCTCCCGAGGGGTCCCAGACTGCGAGAGGGCACAGGCTGGGCTGAGGGACCCCCCACCCCGCGAGTGCACAAATTTTTGTGCATTGGGCCTCTAGTCCTATATAATAAAGAGCTAATATGCAAATGGTCATCACGCCCTCATGCCATCACGTCGTAATGGCTTAGACACTCAACACTGGGGAGAGAGGAATGGGGACCAGCCAGGCTGAGGCCCGGGAGAGGGACAAGCCGCCCGTCTCACAGTCCCGGGCACCAGTGCCTGTACCTGCGCCTGCAGCCCGGCCCGGGAAAGGGACAAGCCACTCGCCCCACGGTCCCGGGCACCTGTGGCCCAGGCGAATCTGCCCACCCATGGTCCCCTGCAGCTGCGGCTGACCCAGATGAAACCGGCCTGGGTCCTGGGTGCCTGCGGCTGGCCAAAGGGAGGTGTGGCCCAGGCGAAGCTGCCCACCCATGGTCCCCTGCGGCTGCGGCTGACCCAGATGAAACCAGCCTGGGTCCTGGGTGTCTGCGGCTGGCCAAAGGGAGAGAAGCCTGGGTCCTGGGTACGGGGTGAGGCAGAGGCGGTTAGGGGCAATCCGGCTGCTAGGGGAGCAGTTAGGGGCAATCAGGCAGGCAGGCAGAGGTGGTTAGGGGTGATCAGGCAGGCAGAGGTGGTTAGGGGCGATCAGGCAGGCAGGCGAGTGGTTAGAAGTCAGCGGTCCCAGATTGCGAGAGGCAGTCAGACATCCCCCGAGGGGTCCCAGATTGGAGAGGGTGCAGGCCAGGCTGAGGGACCCCTCCCCCCCGTGCATGAATTTCGTGTACTGGGCCTCTAGTTTTTGTTATAAGTAATTTGTAACGCAATTGGGTTATACTTAATACCAGTTCAGTGGTTGCTGGAGATAGTGCTGGTTTGGGGTGGAGGCAACGTGCTAGAACTTTCTCAGGACACATGGAAATCTCATTTTAATAGTCATCAGTCCATTGTTTAAATTAAGCGATACAATATGTCTAATTATATGCCTGGATATGTCTTTATATCAGACTATAGGATAAAAGTAATTATCAGCTCACTCGAAGAAGTAGTTCAGGGAGAGAATACAGAGAAAGGGGAGTGGTGGTGGGCATTAGTATTTCATGGCTTATGATAGCACAAAGCTAAATGAAAACTCCACTATGTCAATCCCGTCTCTCCAGGGTCACGGGGGGATATGAAGGGCCCAAGGGGTGGAGCAATGGCCCAGCTAGAGACCGAACCTCTTTCCCCCAGGGCTTGGAACAGGGCAGCATCTTGGTGTTTGCCTAATTTGCAAACTGAGGAGAAGCAAGTGCCTGCAGCTCCTTCTGCTGGGCAGCATCTTGGTGTTTGCCTAATTTGCAAACTGAGAAGCAAGTGCCTGCAGCTCCTTCTGCCGAGCAGGTGAAGGGCTGAGGCAAGGAGAGGGGTGGGATAGGAAGGCTGCCCCTTGTGGGTGGCAGCAGAAAGTTGGCCACAGTCCACAGCAGCCAAGGTCTGGGCCTGGGTCTGGGTCTCTCCATAGAATGAGTGCCTACCTGCCATGCCCCCACGACACGGCAGCCCCTTCCTGTCTCTTTCAGACCCCCTGGCCTCCTCATGCCCACCACTCTGGGGCAGGGGTCATGCTTCCCACAAATGCAGAGGGTGTTAGAACTGGATACAGCCTGGAGACTCCTTGGGACAATTCCCTCCTTTTCCAGATGGGAAAACAGGCCCAGGGAGGAGATGAGACTTGCCCAAGATCACCCAGAAAGTTGGTGGCAGAGCTGAAACTGGCTGCTGAGTGAGAATGTCACAGCCCCTTCCTATGCTTGGCTTTCCTGGATATGCCTGGCTGCCCTTTTCCATGGCTCCATCTGTTATGGAGCAAATGCTTACTGAGCACCTGCTATGTGCCAGAGAGTGTTCTAGGCCTTAGGACACAGTAGTGAACAAAACAGACAAAACTCCTACCCTCATGGAGCTTACATTCTAGCTTAATTACACTACCTACCTGTTTCCTTTTTGGGATTGTGCAGCGGGAAGTCCTAGTCAGCAAAAAATGCTCTGTCCACGTCTCTGTTCTGTAGGACAGAGGTCCTTGTCCCTAGAGAAAAAGGATCATCATCCAGGAGTGGCCCCAAAGGCCCCCCAGGGCCCAGCTCTGCAGGGGTAACAGACCGAGTTTTCTGTCAGCCTCACACTTTTGGAGAGGAGAGTGGGGGGCTCTGTTGGCATTTTCTCAGTGTGCTCCGAAAAATTCAAGTTGCCTGCCCTGCCTGGGGCATACCAAAGTGACCGGCCATGGTTCAGGAGGTAGCATCCCTGTCCTGGGACTCTGGTACCCAGAGCAGAGTTCCTAACCATGAGGGAGTACCAGAGGCCCTGTCCCTAGAAACATTCTATACATATCCCTCACATCATTTTGCACACAAATTCCCTGAGGCCCCATACTTGCACCACTCTGGGCAAGGTGGACCCTCAGTGGAGCTCTCCTAATGGGGACAAATCATCTCCTGGAGTTGAAAGTTCAACACCCCTCCATCTCCTGTCCCTCATTAATTGAGGGGCCTGCAGTCATTATGAGAGGTATCTCTGGCCAGATTGTGCTGCCCAGATGGGACGTGAGTGCCCCCTGGGGGCAGCTCATCCAAGTGTCCCAGGAAATATGAAACCATCCACTTCCCTACTAGTGTTTAATTTTATGCCAAGATTTGGTCAATAAAAGTTGTCATTTAAAACACTGTTTTTAAATTAAAATTGTCACAGGGGGTGTTAGAAGGCAAACTCTGTTTTAATGGAGGACAAAACTTATCAACCTACTTCAGTTGCCTTCCCCTGTCTTCAGTGGTGTGACCATGTGATAGTATCTACCTCTTTCTGCCAAGTTTTCTCATCTTTAAAATGGTTTGGCTCAGTGGATAGAGCATCGGCCCTCGGACTGAAGGGTCCTAGGTTCAATTCCCAGTCAAGGGCACGTACTTCAGTTGCAGGCTCAATCCCCGCTTTGGTTGGGGCACATGCAGGAGGCAACCAATGGATGTGTCTCTCTCACCTCAATGTATCCTTCTCTGTCTCTCCCCCTCTCTTCCACTCTCTCTAAAAATAAATGGAAAAATATCCTTGGGAGATTTTTTTTTTAAGTCATAATAATACTCCCTTTCCCACAGGGCTCCTGTGAGGGTTAAATGCGTATAAAGCACCCAGAACAGAGCTAACTCCTGGTAAATGGAGTCTTTTATTACTGTTACTACTTTTATTATTATTATTAAAGTTCTTAGGTGCTAACGTCTAAGAACCTCTGCTGGAGCCAAGCTCCTGCTAAACAGAAGGACTAAGCTTCAGACCCCACACCCATTAGGAACCCAGGCTCCACACACCCCCAACTCCCCCAGCTGCTCCCCACTTCCCAGCTCCCCCATTCTATCAGGGCACCAGTTCCAACACAGCTCCTCCAGAAGCTCAGAGGCGAACCATGGCCCCATGTTTGTGGGTCTAGATCTAGGTGCTACAGGTCCAGGAAGCTGAGGGATAGGACGTGCTGGGCAAAATGAGGACAAGAAGGAGGAGACACTCCGTGTGAAAAGCACTTAGTAATACTCATGACCCTGAGAAGGGCCCGAGACAGCCCTGGTGAGGAACCGGGAGACTAGGCATCTAATGGCCACTGGGTCACCCACTTGCTGTGTTACCTTGGATAATTCACGTTCCCTCTCTGGGCCTGTTTGCTTCCAGCAGTGAGGAGAGTTGAACTCACTGGATGACTCCAAGTCCTAGTAGAGTCCTGACTCCAGCCACTTGGCATGGGACTAATTTATCTCTTTGTCCAGACCTGTAGGGCAGTGTTCTTGGCCTGTGCTCCGCAAAGCCTAATAGCTCAAGCTTGGCCTCCTGCTGTATTTTCCAGGGCTAAATATGGGGAGAAGTATCAAGGTTCTCATCTGTGTGGGCTCAAGTAAGTTGTGAGCACTGGAGGGGGCTCCGTCGATCCTCTAAATCCAACCCTCCATTTCACAGCCAAGGAGACTGGGGTCTGAGGGAAATGCAGTGACCTGCCCAAAGTCACAGAGTGTGACTCGATGGGCCCAAGGGCTCTGCTTCCGGGTCCTGTTGATTCATAATCCCCTGGGACAACCTTCCAAGGGGGCCAGCTTGGCAGCGGCCTAGCATGGAGGCACGGGGCACCAAAAACAACCCTTACGCCTTTACTGGGAGTGGGGAGGGCTGAAGTTGGTCTCACCAAGGAGTATCACCCCCCACCCCAAATCAATGTCTAAGTTGATGTGGCGTCCTGCCCAAGCAGGGAACACAGAAGTGAAGGAGGTTGGACCCTGCTCTCCTCTCCCCGCTGGCCAGCCTCCAGGCTGAGAAAAGGGAAGTGAGGGAGGGAAAAAAGACAGGGTGATAGCTCGACTCAATTTACCTAAGACTCCCAGTTCTCTCAGGCCCAAGAACTGCAAACCAGGACCTCTCTCCCCTTCAATGAAGCCAGCTTACACCTCCCTTGGCTTGATCAGGGAAACGAAGCCCAGAGGGCTTTCAGAGCCTAGCTGGGCCACAGACCCCATGGCCCTGGGAACTCATGGTTGATTAACGTCAGAGTAGTATGTGACCTGCTCCCCAAGAAAGACAGTGGAAGGCCACCTTGACCCTCAGAGACCCTCAGAACACTATACTGCTTTACTCCCATCAGCAGAGTTGCTAGGAACTAGGGTGGGTGCTCTGCCCACACTAGTGGTCAGTCTCCAGGAGCCCAGAGGTCCACCTCCCTTGCTGCTCACCCAGCCTGCAGCCCCCAGCCCCTGGGTTGCAGGGTAGGTAGATGATGGAACCCTGAGAAGCAGCTGAGCTCAAGGTACATTTGAGGGTCAGGGCACCAAGGAAGCCTCCCTTAGAAGGGGAATCTCTGGGGCAGCATGTCTAGACAGACAGCACTGTGAGCACATCACAGGCGTTTCTGGGTCCCAGCGAGGCCTCAGAACGGTCTGAAGATTCCCAGGTCCACAACAGTGGCACTGAGTTGGGAGAGAGCTGCCTGCAGAATTGAGACCGTCCTTTGGGAAAAAGAGGAAGAACCCAAACAGCTGAAGAATAGTTATTTGCACCACTTCCCCCTTCCACTTCCCCTCCTCAAGGAGGGCTTAAAGTAACAGTAAGTGGAATGACGGAACAACTTCTTTTCTATTTCTTGCTCACCTGAATCACTGGCCTGAGGCTTACTCCTGCTACACTGCCCCTTCACACCCTGAAGTCCTCCCTCCCTGTTCCCAACCCCCCTCAAACATAAGGATAGGATAGAGGCACAGATGCACCAACTATACTGGGGTTCAAATACCTGCTCTGCCACTTACCAGCCATGAGTCTCTGCCAAGCTCATAAAGCTTCTGAACCTCAATTTTCCCATCTATAAAATAGGGATACCAAGCTCCATGTCAGGGACTTATAAATAAGCTAATTCCCATAGAGCAGTGGTTCTCAACCTTCCTAATGCCGAGACCCTTTAATACAGTTCCTCATGTTGTGGTGGCCCCCAACCATAAAATTATTTTCGTTGCTACTTCATAACTGTAATTTTGCTACTGTTAGGAATCGTAATGTAAATATCTGATATGCTATATGTGTTTTCCGATGGTCGTGACCCACAGGTTGAGAACCGCTGCCATAGAGTGACCCTGATTCAGTATTCATTTCCTCCTTCTACCTGGAGCCTTTGCCCACCTGTACCATGAGCAGGCTGCACCAGCTGGTCACCCAGGTGGCCTCTGGCTGTAGGGTCAGTTGGCTCAGACTGGCTTTCTGTGACCCACAGAGGGTTCCAGCATGAAATAGTGACCTCTGCCAGAGCACAGCCCCAGCTTTCAGGGGGAGGGGCCAACCTCAGCCCTGATTAAATCCTGCTGAAAGCTCTGGTTGGCCCTGGCCAGGCCCAGCACCCAGCACACACCTGTCAGGAATGAATGACCCTTTATACGAGAGCTGTCCTACAGACCCCAGCCATCAACCCTGCACCCCAGACAGCCCCCTCTGTCTGGGAGTCCTCCTTCACACACTCACATTCATTTAGGAGTGATTCTGAATGGAAGAGCTAGTGTTTGAAGCCACAGACAGGTGGGCTGGGCTGCCTTCCCAATCACAAAGCACAGATGGGGGAGGGGCCGCCCACAGGTGCGGTCAGGCCTCCAGGTGGACCGAATCTAGCATCTGCCAGTCTCTTCTCCCAGCATGCTCTTCTAGAGCCAACAGAGCCTGGGCGTTCAGAGAAGGAACAGGCAGATACAGCCTTTTCACTGGGCACCCACCTCATTAATTCTGGTGCAAGGAGACGAAGGGGACATGAGAGAAAAGAACAGAGGGAGGTACTGAAAGGAGAAGGGAAGAGATCCAGCTTAGACACAGCCCTCTTCTAGAAACACTGCCTGCTACTCAAAAGAGGACGTGGCTGCCCCAGCCAGGACTCCACAGGGATCCAGAGCTTGGCACTGACAAGAGCCCACTGCCCTGTCCTCCTGGGTAATGAGCTGCCCTAACAATGCCAACTCCACCTCAATGCAGCTACCTGGTCCTCTTCTGGGGACCCACATCGCAGCTTCTCCTTTTTTCTTTTTGAATATCTATTTTAATTGATTTCAGAGAGGAAGGGAGAGGGAGAGAGAGAGAGAAACATCTATGATGAGAGAGAATCATTAATCGGCTGCCTCCTGCACACCCCCTACGGGAGATGGAACCTGCAATCCAGGCATGTGCCCTGACCGGGAATCAAACCGTGACCTCCTGGTTCATAGGTCGACAGCCAGCTTCTCCTTTTTTACCTTCGCACACAAAGGGCTGCCCATTCCCCACTTCCTGGACAAGAACTGGCTGTCCCCTAGGGGAGCCCACAACTCAGAGATGCACACAAAGCTTCCGATAGACACCACTTACCTCTTCCCTGAGAGAAGAGCAAAGAAAATCCACAGTTTATTCTCCAACAGGACCTTTTATTACACTTGCTTCATAGTTACTTATGCAGTTTTTAGGGCTAACAGTTGGGGGTTTGGGTTAGGCCTGAGCTGTTCAATATGGAGGCCACCTGTCTCATGTGAACCTGAACTGGCCAGTCTGAGTTGTAAAATGGTCAGTGCTGTTAGCGTAAAATGCACATGAGATCTCAAAGTGTAAAATGCACATGAGATCTCAAAGACTAAGTAGAAAGAAAAGAATATAAAAATCTCATTAATAATGTTTATATGGATTACATATCGAGATGATAACATTTTGGATATAATGGGTATGAAAATTGGTTCTACCTGTTTCTTTTTATTTTTTTTTAATATGGCTACTAAAACAATTAAATTACACAATTACATTTCTATTTGGATGGCATTGGGTTGACTATTTCCTCCCTTCAAGACTGAGTTCTTGAGAAAACAGTTTGCTTCCATAATACAGTGGTGGGACTGGCATAGGATGATAATTATAGATATTCATATTCCAAGAACAGAAAATGGACGTAAGAAAGGAGTTAGTGTTTGAAAGCAATCTCAGAAGTCAGCAAGCCAAATGCTATTAGGTTTCAAGACCAGAAATCATGCTCTGTGGCCTGACGCTCTTCCCTCTGGACCAAAGTCTCCATCTTAAGAGTTATTTTTTTTCCTTGAAGGGTAGCATATGTTCGCAGCTGAGTAGTTTTATCAATGTGTTTTCTTGCCTGTAGATTTTTTTTTTCTCATTTCATCTCGGTGTTTCCTCTGGTATACACTCAAAAACCTATGGCCGTCTTACATGTCTGGAGATTTACTCCAGATATTTGCAGGATAATCTCATCTCTGTTTCTGGTCCATGAGTCACATGCTTAATTTTTTCAGCTTTAGTCAAAGATTGTCCTTAGTCTTTTCTCCAGCGCACACTTTCCTAACAGTGAATCTTCTATTGTTAGCATCTTTCACAATCTGGATAGGCAGAGAATTTCCCAAGTTATCAAGTTCTGGTTCTTTTTACTTAACAGTTCTTACCTCAATTTATGTCTGTACCTCACATTTTATTAGAAGCATAAAGAAGGAACCAGGCAGCACCTTCAACAAATTTGTTTGTAAAGCTTCT
>NW_005355833.1:783737-786175 GCF_000412655.1 Myotis brandtii | reverse complement strand
GAGGTGGGAGGGACAAAGCCTAAAACAGATCATGAAGGGCCTGAAAGCCAGGCCTAGGGGTCTGGAGTTGCCTTCTCAAGTCTTGGAAGAGGTTCTCATAAGGCCAGCGCCATATACCAGGAAGGTAGACTCCCAGCCCCAAACCCTGCCCCACTAGGGAGAGGAGGAAGTGGTATTTGAAAAGAGGAAAGGGAGACAGGACTTCCAGGAGGAGGCAGCTGTCTGAACAAAGGCTCAGTGGCAGCAGAGTCAGGTCATACTGGGAGGGGCCAGAGAGAAGGGAACAGACAGAGGTCAAGAGAGAAAGAGAAGAATAGAGGGTGGGAAGAGGAGACCAGCTATCAGTAGAGAACAGAGAAGAAAAGAGTAGCTATCTCTCAAGGGGAAGTCAGTGCAGTCCTGCTCATCTGAGCCCTCCACACTATGAAGTTGGTTTTCAAAGAAAATCTCCCAACCGCCTATTTCCCAGAGGAAGCAAGGCCCCAGGTGACACCCGTGGCCTCCCCCAACAGCCCTGGCCATCTCTCTCCCCACTCTCTCTGAGCCTGCAGCCCCGACACCACCTGAGCTGGCCCCATCCCACACTGGCCCAAAGGCAGGCTTGGAACTGGTGGAGAACAGGGCAGAAGAGGGGCAGCTTTGGGGCCAACTTTTGCCCCTCTTCCTGCCCCAAGACAGATGTCAGACGTGGCAGGGCCAGGCCCTTGAGAAGACCTGTTTAAGAAGGAGCTGGGTCTTCAAAGGACTTGGACTTAGGGAACATGGCTCAGTTCATGAACAGATCATGAAAGGCCTTGAAAGCCAAGCCTAGGGGTCTGGAGTTGCCTTCTCAGCACTGAGTCTTGGAAGAGGTTCTCATAAATCCAGCGCCATATGCCCCTTACTCCTCTATTCTGAAGACAAACATCCCGACAAAGGGACAGGTATTAGTATCATGGCCACTGGCCTCTGGGAGGCAAAATTCCAGACCTAAGAAGGCACTGGTGCCAGTGGTACCTTTTCTGGTTATCAGAGGACTTAGGGAGGTGTTTGTAGAGACAATGAGCTCAGAATAGTTTTATGTATTTTAATAGTGGGGGGAATCATAAGATAAATAATATTTCGTGACATGAAAATTATATCAAATTCAAATTTCAGTGTCCCTAAATAAAGTTTTATTGGAACACTGAAATTCATTTATGGATTGTCTATGGCTACTTTCACAATACAATCACAGATTTGAGCAGTTATGACAATGTGTGGCCCACAAAGTCTAAAATATTTACTTTCTGGCCCTTTATACAAAATAGTTGCCAACCCCAAAGTCACTGATTTTAAGGACCTGCTGTAAATCTGGGTCCCAGGTTCTAGTCAGACAGACCTAGGTTGAAAGCCTTTTCCTAATGGGATAACTTTGGAGATAATAAGTCAACCTTGAAGGGTTGCTGAGAGGTTTAAGTGAGATAGTGCATGTCATGCTCAATAATTGTTAGCAAATATTATTACAATTATGATTCCTTTTAAGTGGAAGTGTCTGAAGGCCCTCAAATATCCATCACCATCCCAGATATTGAGTTCTGTAGGATTGATGCTCTGCGCCCCCAAGTCTGCTCCTCTTGTCCTCCTCCTCAGCATCTCCCATCTTGGCTGATGCTGGGAATCATGTCAAGTGCCCCTGACTTTGACTCCCAACACCAGCAAATCTGGGGTGGGCAGCTCACATCTGCAAGCAGGTGAACCAGGCAAGGCTTGGCAGCTGGATGATGAAGGAAAGAAGAGATGAGAGGGATGTGTATGGCATTGCCCTGTGCTAGGCAACCTTGATCATCCTTACAAGGCCAGTGGTGTTATCACCATTTTACAGAAAAGAAAACTAAGGCTCAGAGAAGCCAGGTGACTTGCCTAAAATCACACAGCTACAAAATGGCAAGACTGGGGTGTGTGTGTGTGTGTGTGTGTGTGTGTGTGTGTGTGTATAAAACATTCACATAATTTGAAATTCCAAATGTAGAAAATAATACAGTAAAAAGTCTGACCTCCAACTCTGACTCCCAGCCACCAAGTTCTCTGCTCAGGAAGCAACTGGCCTCGTGTGTCCTTCCAAAAATATTCTACTCATATAAAAGCTATGAAAAAAATATACATATTTAGATAGATAAGTATAGATATCTTTCCCTCTCCATTTTTACAATAAACTATATTCACTGATCAATGTATTGCTTTAACACCTACAACATATCTAAAGATCTTTCCATATTACTACACTAGAGGCCCGGTGCACAAAAATTTGTGCACTCGGGGGGGTCCCTCAGCCCGGCCTATGCCCTCTTGCAGTCTGGGACCCCTCGAAGGATGTCCACCTGCTGGCTTAGGCCCACTCCCTGGGGTATCGGGCCCAAGCTGGCAGTCAGACATCCCTCTGGCAGCCCGGCAGCCCTCGGGGGATGTCCACTTGCCAG
>NW_005355833.1:718676-782749 GCF_000412655.1 Myotis brandtii | reverse complement strand
CAAGCCTCCTGCTTGCTCCAGCTCCGTGGCTGCCGGCCGCCATCTTGGTTGGGTTAATTTGCATATAGTCACTCTGATTGGCTGGCGAGCGTGGCTTAAGGCATAGCGAAGGTATGGTCAATTTGCATCTTTGTCTTTTATTAGTGTAGATAGAGAGTAATTTCATTCTGTTTCACACAGGATTCCATTGCATAAATGTCAGTTTATTTACCTAATCCTATAATGATGGACAGTTGGGTTGTTTCCAATCTTTTGCAATTACAAAAGTAATGCTGCAGCCCAACTGGTGTGGTTCAGCAGTTGAGTATTGATTGACCCAGGAACCAAGAGATCACTGGTTCGATTCCAATCAGGGCATATGACAGGGTTTTGAGCTGGATCCCCAGTAAGGGGAGTGCAGGAGGCAGCCCATCAGTGAAGTTTCTCTCTCATTGATGTTTCTCTCTCTCTCCCACTCCCTCTCTCTTTAAAAAAGTCAATAAAAAACATGTTTTAAAACAAAGTAATGCTGCAATGAATAGCTTTATATATTTGTTGCTTCATATATGTGTGAGTATATCTGTAGGATAAATTCCTAGAAGTTGAAATGTTGAGTTAAGGCATATGTGTGTTTGTAGTTTTGATAGATAATGTCAAATAACCTGCAATAGAGATTGACCCAATTTACAATTCCTTCAGCAACAGGTGAGCACAGAGTCAGGATTTGAATTCAGGTCCATCTGGTTCCAAAGCCCGTGCTTGTTCTGCTGCAGCATGACCATCAATGCCATCACAAGAAAGTTTCTCTTGATAACAGGCCACCTCCAAGTCTTGGGTCCTCTTGCTTACTCACCTGGAATGTCAGGCTCCTCCTCCAGGAGCACTCAGTCCTACCAAACACCTCCAACCCCCCACCCCGTGGCCTGAAGGTGAACTCTACTTCCCCTGAAACCCTGGCCTCCCACTCAGTCCTAACTGATTTCCAAGCATCTACAGCTCTCTCCTTGTGTCCTGGAGGACAGAGGTGGTGCCACACATCTTCAGACAAGGTACCTGCCACGTGGGATGGATTCAATAAATGTTTGCTGAATAAATGAGCCCAGTTTTTAATCCAGATGCCTGGAAGTTGTCCCTGTTTCCTCCTCCTCCTCCCCCTCAATATTTAACTGATACCAAATCATATTGGTTCTACCTCTTAAATAGTTCTTGAATCCTTCCACTTGTCTCATCTGAGCTGACCCTTCCCAGTCCAGACCATCTTCATTTCTAACTTGGATTATTCTAACAGCCTCTCACCTGGTCTTCCTGCCTTCACGAAGGAGGCAGGCTTTCCAATCCACTCTCCACATCTCTTGCTTTATGGACAAAACTGCTAACTGTTCTCTAATATCCAGCCTCCTCTTCTTTATTAACAGAACCCCTGTGTTTTGGCTGGGCACCTTTCCCAGCCTGCCTTGTAGCTAGGTGGGACCATGTGACTGAGCTCTGGCTTCCTGGTATGAGCACTATGACAGGCAGGGCTTCCATCTGCCCTTAAAGGGGAAAGGCACACTTTCCATCCCCCTCGACCCTCCCCACTGCTGGGACTTGATGAACAGTCAACTTGGACCTCGAGATGGAGGCTTCGCTTTGAGGATGACAGAGCCACAAACTAGAAGGAGCCTTGGGAGGCCTCTGGGAAAAGGGCAGGGCACCTGACAGGGAAACTCCAGGCAGGAGTCCTAGCTGATGTACCAGCGGCACTGTCCACCCTGCCTCAGTACCTGAGAGCCAGCCAGCCAGCCAGCCAGCAGGGATACGGAAGGAATCAAGACTGTAAGTGTCTTTTAATTTAAAAATTTCTTGGGATTTGACTTGGAACTCAGCCATTGAAATGTCATTCTCCTGGGTTCCTGCCACACACACACACACACACACACACACACACACACGCATGCACGAACGCACGTGCTCACACCTGGCAGCTCTCTGCTAGGAAAGAATGCAGCCATTTCCCTTTCATCCATCATCACTGTGCTTTCAGGCAGCCTGCATTCCTCCTCCCTGAAGTCAGCAGCCTCTCACTCTAAGCAGTCACTGAGAATCTACATACTCAGTGGTCCATTCAGCTGGGCCAGCTCTCTACTATCTAGGCCAGTGATGGCGAACCTTTTGAGCTCGGCGTGTCAGCATTTTGAAAAACCCTAACTTAACTCTGGTGCCGTGTCACATATAGAAATTTTTTGATATTTGCAACTATAGTAAAACAAAGACTTATATTTTTGATATTTATTTTATATATTTAAATGCCATTTAACAAAGAAAAATCAACCAAAAAAATGAGTTCGCGTGTCATAGGTTCGCCATCACTGATCTAGGCCAAAGGAAAAGCAATGAACAGCACACACACACACACACACACACATAGTATGCATGTGCACGTATCTCCTTTATTTGTAACCAGGAATGTCCACTATGGGCTATATACTTAGCTGGATCTTACAGGATCCATGAACAGGGAGAAGCAATAGCCCCTGCTCCCCAGAGAGAGGCCAGTATTGGTGACATCGTGTCATTCAAAGCTCAAATCTGTGTATAACCCATCCATTTCACAGGCTGTGGTCCCCACCTGCCAAGGCCACCTGAACAATCCCCTGCCAAGTTTTCCTAACTATGTCTTAGGTTCCCAAAGCATACTCAATGTGATTTCAATTATTCTGGCTTTTCTAATTTTCTTGATTTTCTATATAAATTTTAGAATCAGCTTGTAATTTCTACTGAAAATATCCCATCAGAACTTTAATTGGAATTGTATTTAATCAATAGACCAGTTTAGGAAAATTTGACATCTTGCCAACCTTGAGTCCACCAATCCATGGACATAGTATATCTCTCCATTTGTTTAGGCCTTCTTTGATTTCTTTCATCATTTTTTAGTTTTCAGCATACTGATCTGGCACAGTTGGGGTGGGGTAGGGGAACAAAGTGCTGCAAGAGAGGGGCAGGTCAGACTGTGGATGCCCAGAAGGATCATGCCCTGGTGCAGGCATAAGGAAAGGCTGCCCGGAGGAAAAAGACCCAGTACATAGTGGGCAGTCAATAAATATTTTTCTTAATTTCTTTAAATGTCCCAGGAGACATCTGTGGACTAATTCTCTGAATCCCTGAGTGGAGCTAATGGTGGAGAGGCTGCCACTGCCATTACTTTGCATTCCTGAGCTCAGAGAAGCAATTATGTCCTCCCAGTGGCAGGGAGATGTCTCTCCTGGGCCTGGGGGAAGGTGCAGGAAGCTGTCTGTACCAGCAAAGGGCAGAGGGATGGTAAAGGCATGGAGACTAGGGGAACGAAATGGCCTCAGGATAAGGGCCTTAAATGTCACTCTAAAGCCAGCAACTCCGTGATGACTGCCCGAGCACAGGCTGGATGTCAATGTGCTGCAGGGCCCTTCATGCACATGTCTTCTGTGCGTCATGTTTGAGGCTGTGTGTCCAGAGCCCAGAACTGCACATGGCACAGAGCAGGTGCTCAACAAACACTTGTTAGGTCTCTAAACTAATAAATATAATCCTCACAATAGCCTTGTGTGAATATAATTATCCATACTTTGTAGAGGAGGGACTAGAGCCAAAAGTATTCAGATCCAGCTTTTGGGGAGGCAGAATTCTAAGCATGACACCCAATGACCCTTGACCTTGTAGAATCCCCACTCCCTTATGAATATGATGAGATATTCCCATAGTTATGTTGTATTATATGACAAAAGGGAGATTATCTGGGTGGGTCTCGTCTCATCATGTGTGTCCTTTAAAAGCAGAGTTTCTACAGCTACTGGAGGAAAAGTCAGAGATTTGAAGCACCAGAAGGATTCAATGTTGCTGGCCTTGAAGATGGAGGGGCTATACATAAGGCCAGAGAGTGGCTCCTAGTTGCTAACTACCCCCAGCTGACAGCTATCAAGGAAATGGGACTTCAGTCTTATAACCACAAGGAACAGAATTCTGCCAACAACCTGACTGAGCCTGGAAGTGTATTCTTCCCTGGCACCTCCGGAGAAGAGCCAGCCACGACTTGATTTTGACCTTGTAAGAAGACTCTAAGAAGAGAACCCAAACATCTCCAACTGGACTTCTGACCTACAGAATTAAGAACTAATTAATGCACGTCAGTTTAGCTGCTAAGTTTGTAATAATTTGTTACACAGCAATAGAAGATGAATACAGCCCTGTACACAACACATAGAGCACACAAATGCCACATCACACATGGTGTGTAACGATCTCACACGTGCTATAGCTCCCCACTCAATCCAGCCTTCTCCTCCATCAGAGCCTCAGAGGTGGCCCACATTTCACCATTTCCCTCATTGGCCTCAGTGCTCATGTGAAATGTGTAAATAAAGTACCTACCACAAAGGCACATCATTAGTAATGATGATGATAGAGATCAGCTGAAATGACCTTCTCCTCCTCCCAATCTCAGATTGTAAAATACCTCCCTGTCCTTCATAATGACCCAGGAGACATCTCTAGGGGGCCTGTGATGATTAATTTTGTGTCAACTTGATTAGGTTTAAGAGTGCCCGGATAACTGGTAAAACATTATTTCAGGGTGTGTGTATTAGGGAGTGTCCAAAAGAGATTAGCATTTGAATCAGGAGACTGAGTGAAGACTGCCCTTACCAATAAGGGTGGGCCTCATCCAATCTACTGGGTCTGCACAGATAAAAAGGCAAAGGAAGGGCCAATTTGTTCTGTTTGAGCTGGACATCCATCTTTCCCTACCCTTGGACATCAGAGCTCCTGGGCCTTGGGCCTTCAGACTCGAACTGGGACTTACACCATTGGTTCCCCCAGTTCTCAGGCCTTGAGGTGTGGTCTAGAACTACACTAATGGCTTCCCTGGGCCTCCAGCTTGCAGATGACAGATCATGGGATCTCTAAGTCTCCTTACTTGCATGAGCCAATCCCTCATAATAAATCTTTTTCTATAAATCTATACATTTCCTTTTCTCTGAAGAATGCTGACTCATACAGGGCCCTCCCAAGTGCTCCCAGGAGTCATGATTCCCCTTTCCAGCACTTGGGTCACACAATTCACCAGTACTGCCCATGTGTCACAGGTTGGGTTCTCCGAGAAGACTCTAAGATGGAGTTTAAGGTTCAGGGTGTTTATTAAGGAGGCCCTTGGGATCAATACCTGTGGAAGGGAGGTAAAGAAGCAGGAGTGGGCAGAGAGAGAGACGTTGAGCTGTGGTGCAGGTCCAACCCTATGGGAGTTCTGGAGCACATGTGCCCTTCAGGGGTGTCTTGAGTGGGACTGAGATGACCAGGCCTTTATATTCCTGCCTCAGTAAGTCAGAGGTTGTGGGCCACCTGGAGAAGGGGTGTAACCTACCACAAAGGTACATCATTAGCACACAAATGCCACATCACACATGGCCATACAGATCTCACACATGCTATAGTGAAGCAGCTCTTAGTCGCTGGGGCCATCCCTGAAGACCTGACAGCATGCCCAAAAGCTGGGGCAGCAAGTCCTTCCTAGTCCTTCCTATGCCCCCCTGTCCACCACAATTTGTCATGTGGCTGTCGTTTCCCCCACCTGCTCCAAAGTCCCTGGAGGGGAGCGAATCTAGAAGCTGAGTCAATTATTTTTTTAAATATATATTTTTTTATTTCAGAGGGGAGAGGAGAGGGAGAGAGAGAGAGAAATATCAATGATGAGAGACAATTACTGATCGGCTACCTCCTGCATGCTCCACACTGGGAGTCGAGCCTGTAACCCAGGGATGTGCCCTGACCAGGAATTGAACCATGACCTCCTGGTTCATAGGTCAACGCTCAACCACTGAGCCACGCTGCCAGCTGGGCTAGACGCTGAGTCAATTCTTTATCCTTTGCCTCCCTCCTCTCACCTCAATCTACAAGGCTGTCATCTTTAGTAAAAACCCCTGTGCTGGCCAAGTTCAGAGGGTGTCTGTGAACTGGGGCCAAGCAGGAAGCCAGAAACTCTGGGTTCCCTGTGTGGCCTCTCAATGCTGATCCTCAAAGAGCAGATACTGCCCCAGGACACGTTTTATAGAGTTTGTGGGTATGTGTGTTAGTTGTCACAATGTTGGGGGATAGGGCATCATTGGGGGCAAGAAAATTGTCCCAAGTTCCATATTGGGGAGAAACTTGTTTATAAATCTCTAAGTCTAGAACCTATTTTATATATAAACACAAGTATTTTGTTGTATGACTTTAAAAAGCATATACTGGAATTCAACCACTCTATAAATCAAAGAAAGATAGGTTCTTTGTTTAGTTTGGCATTTTATCAAGAAATATTCCTCTTTCAGAAAATCATGTCAGGTATTTGATTCACAAGAACACCACCCCTGTATTCACCTGCATTTCACCAGTCACATGCTCAGTGCTTCTATTTATAGCTAAAAGCCAGGGGTAGTGAGAAATTACAAAGTTTTCCTAGTATGGCAATGCTTAAACATTTACAGCTGAAATACATTGTATTTTATTCTCAACTGCTTTCTTTTTATTTCTCCTTCTATATTACAATTAAGGTAGTATATTTGTTTTTTCATTCTGTCTCTTGATTGGTGGTAATATCTGTGAATTTTATTTCAGGATGGTAAAAGGGGAATCCAGAATATTTTATATTAGAAGGAAGGTGATAGGTCTGACAGGCTAAGAGTCTCTGACCTGGGTGAGTGTCTTCCTTATGGGCCTAACCTATCTCCAGTACACCACCACCAACGCCGGGCAGATGGGCTTTGAAACCTGTGGAGGGAGGGTGCCCTCTTCAGGCCTAGCCCTTTAATGGGGGCACCTTCGAGGCTTCATTTCCTTTTACTCAAGGCTTCCCCAGGAAAGTGCCTCAGGACTAAGAAGTAAGGTTACCAGGTAAAATACAGGATGCCCAGTTCATTGGATTTCAGATAAACAACAAATAATAACCCTATATAATAAAAGCATAATATACAAATCAATCAAACAGCAGAACGACCGGTCGCTGTGATGTGCACTGACCACCAGGGGGCAGACGCTCAATGCAGGAGCTTCCCCCTGGTGGTCAGTGCACTCCCACAGGGGGAGTGCCCCTCAGCCAGAAGTGGGCTCACGGCTGGCAAGCACAGCAGGGGGTGGCAGGAGCCTCTCCCGCCTCCGCTGCAGGTGGGCAGTAAGGAGTGAGGGGTCCCAGACTGCAAGAGGGCACAGGCCGGGCTGAAAGACCACCCCCCCCCAGTGCACGAATCTGGTGCACCGGGCCTCTAGTTTTCATATAAGTATGTCCCATGCAATCCTTGGAACATACTTATACTAAACAAGTATAAGTTGCTCATCTGAAATTGAAATTTAACTGGGCTTTCTGTATTTTTATTTGCTAAATCCGCAGCCCTACTCAGGAACCACATCTACATGTTTGTGTGTGATCCAACACTGTCAGTGTGAGTGAGTATGGGGACATTGTGTGTGCGGGAGGGAAGCTGCTGGTACAAATCCCAAAGGCACATGGGAAGGTGGACTTAGAGAATGATATTACAGTGAATGCCAGGCCTGAGGTATGCACCTGTTAAGGAAACGGGGGTGTTCAGGAACAGCCCATGTGGACCCAGCCTTGAGTCCTGGGCCTATAACCCAGCAGTTCTCAATCCCAGCAGGGCTCCAGGTTCCCCTAGGGTTCAGATTCCCAGAACTACCTCTCCACACACATATACTTGGATTCTGGTTTATTTGGTCTAGGCTGGAGCCTGGCCCGTTTCTCACATACCCTTTACTGGGTTGGTTGACAATTATGTCATCAGTGCAATTTAAGGCCTAGATCTGGGCCTCAAGGAATGGGGAGCACCCAGGGGACTTCCTCGAAGGTTAGTGGGCTCAGACCACCAGTGGATGCACTGGCTGGAGCCCAGCTTACCTTCTGATGTCAGTAGTCCAACCTTCTGAACATAGTCCATCCTCCCTGCTCTCCGTCTCCTGCTTCCCTGTAGAGAGGAAGGTTCTAGTATGAATGACATTGTTCAGATGAAGTCACAAGACAGGGCTGGGCCTGGAACCCAGCCTGCCTGAGCCCAGGTTGACAGAAGGACCAGGTTCCCGAGGATGCCTACCAGCCAGCACCAGACCAGGTCTCCCTCCCTGCCTCCTCACCAAGGGCCCTCAGGCCTGGCAACCATTCATTCATATTTCCCAGCCTGGCCAGATCCGATTTCAAACAGTCTGTGTGCTGTCCCTTCTCAGCCCATGCATTTTCAAGTTCCTGACTACATCTTCCTCCCTACTCTGCTGTCCCTGCTCCTACTGCACCATATCATGATTATCTGTGGCTCCCCCTACAGGTGAGTGCTTTGAGGGTGCAGACCATTCCCATTCACTGCTGTGTCCCTCTGCCTGGTGTTCTGGGAGTGCTTGGAGAATGAATGGGGCAGCTGTCTCATAAGCAGCCTACAGAACTGACTTCCACAACTGTCCTCAGTTGCCAGAATATTATCAGGGAGCCCAGTAGCTTCAGACAGCACCTTCTAGGAACCCAGGACTGCCAGCTGTAGAAAGTGAACACTGCCTGGTTAGAAACGAACCAAAACACTCCCGTGAGCAAGTGCTTACATAGCCACTCAGGAGGAATTGTGAGGAATATAACCCCATGTCTTCAGTGCAGTGTGCTGGGCAAACACACTGTGTAGAAAACATGGAACTTCCATTAATTTTATTGTTGTGGTCATTCAAAAGTCCTTAAAGTTCAATGGAATGGAAATTTATACATCTTAGGATCACATGGAATTCAGAAGTCCTAGGGCTAAGTAAAAAGTTCTATTTATATAGTGTATTAATTTCCTACTGCTGCTGTAACAAATTACCACAAATTTAATGGCTTAAAACAACACAAATTCATTATCTTATAGTCCTGGAGAACAGAAGTCCCAAATGGGCCCCACTTGGCAAAAATCTAGGTGTGAGCAGGACTGAACTCCTGCTAGTGGCTCCAGGGGGGAATCAATTTCCTTACCTTCTCCAGCTTCTAAATAAAGCTGCTCTCATTTCTTGGCTCCTGGCTCCCTTTCAGTCAGCAATCCCAGCACGCCAACCTCTGCTTCTGCTACCACATCTCTCTCTGTGACTCTCCTGCCTCCCCCTCCCTCATAGGACCCTGTGATTACATTGGGCCACCTGGATAATGCAGGCTCATCTCCCCATTCCAAGACCCTTAACTCAATCACATCTGCAAAGTCCTTTTTGCCATGTAAAATAACAAACACATTCACAGGAATTAGGATGTGGACATCTTTACGGGGATGGGGGTTATTAACACCTAGTTTAAGGTTCAAAATCCAATCAGGTTATCAGCCTGAGAGGGAGCTGCACCAGAAGAACTGAGAAGTATGTAGAAAATTTGGCACCAAAGAAGTGGGCTACTTGACCTTGATTTTATTTTTCAGGGTTTTTAAAAATATATATTTTATTGATTTCAGAGAGGGAAAGAGAGATAGAAACATCAAGGATGAGAGAGAATCATTGATTGGCTGCCTCCTGCACCCTCCACACTGGGGATCGAGCCTGCAATCCAAGCATGTGCCCTGACTGGGAATCTAATCATGACGTTCTGGTTCATAGGTCAATGCTCAACCATTGAGCCACACCAGCCAGGCTAAATTTTTATATTTATTTATTGAATTTATTTAATTTATTGGGGTGACATGGGTTAGTAAAACCATATATAGGTTTCAGGTGTACAATCTATATATATAAAAGTCTATTATACTAAGTGTCCCTCCAACCGTCCGACTGGTCGCTATGATGCGCACTGACCATCAGGGGGCAGATGCTCAATGCAGGAGCTGCCGTGACACGCACTGGCCATTTACAAAGAAACAGCACTGCACTGCGGACCTGGCACCGACAAAGTAACACTGGGCTTCCCCCAAGTGGGAATAGGCCCCACCACCACCCCAGAGCTCCAGCCCACCAAATTGCAGCCAACGCAGCCAAGACCCCATGGCGCAAAATGCGGCGCCCAGCCCAGCCCAGAAACGGTGGCTGTGGGTGCCGGGTAATGATGTCATGTAGCAATGCCTGGCTTCCTCTCCCTAGCGACTAGCCTCTTGGAGTTTCTTCAGCCCAGGAACACAACTGTATAGCCAGGTGCAAACATTTTACACTTTAACCAAATGTCTGTGAAGCATTTTCCTGTGCCTCATCTCATTTGATCCTCACAGAAGTCCTGGAGTAGGTAGATAGGAGACTCGGTAGAATCCTATTTCCTTTTCATTAGCTGGAAAACGGAGATTTAGAAAGTTTAGAAACTTGACCTGACTGAAAAGAAGTAAGAAATGGTGGACCTTGAAAATGACTTCAGGTTTTCTTACTGCACAGAATATAGTCAAACACTGCTGCAGTTAAGTATTTTACCCTTTGTTCTCCCTGCGTGATCTATAATAATAATCTGCTTCATGTTGATATTTACTGCTGTGTTGCTGACAATTACCTGAAAGAGAAGTTGGGGTGCTTCACTCGGCTGGAAAAAGTTTAGCTAAATCAGAAAGCAGGTCTAATTAAGCAAGTTTATTCTATATCTATAAAAGGCTAAGTTGACTCATACATGCGTGATACATATAAAGCTCTCACTGGTGCCAATCGCACGCGTGTGTGTCCGTCTGTCATTGTCAATCGTGAATTTGGTTGACACTTCTATTACAGAGAAAGAGTGAATAGCAATATTAAAATATTTCTTCTAATTAATTTCCTTTCATTGTGTATGAATCTGTGCACTGGGCCACTAGTTCTAGAATAATACATCATCTGCATATTGTATTGTGTGACCCTGATTTTTGTATTAAGAGACAATCTTTATATATTTGGTACTCTATAATGCTTGTAATATATAATATAATTTGGTCTTTTAGAGTGATGGTTTTTTAACTAATTATTGAAAGTGTATAATTAAATAATTTAAACTAAAGATTTTATATTGAACTCTTACTGAATTTATACACAATATCTATCTATATAAAAGCCTAAGCGACCATCGCAACCAAACGGACGACCGAACAGGCTGCGTGGGGTGACCAGGCTGGCAGGGGGGGTTAGTGAGGGGCAACCAAATGACCGAGCAGCAGGCTGCATGGAGCAACCCGGTTGGCGGGGGGGTTCAAGAGGGGCGACCAAACAACTGAGCAGCGGGCTGTGTGGGGAGACCCAGCTGGCAGGGGGGTTAGTGAGGGGCGACCAAACGACCAAGCAGCGGGCTGCGTGGGGAGACCCAGCTGGCAGGGGGGTTAGTGAGGGGCGACCAAGCGACCGAGCAGCAGGCTGTGTGGGGCAACCAGGCCAGCGGGGTGGGGGCAGTTGGGGGCGATCAGCTGGCAGGCAGAGGCAGTTAGGAGTGATCAGGCCGGCAGGGGGGCAGTTAGGGGCTACCAGGACAGCAAGGGGGGGCGGGGCAATGAGCTCGAGTGATCAGGCCAGCAGACAGAGGCAGTTAGGGGTGATCAGGCTGGCAGGGGGGGCAGTTACGGGTGGTCAGGCAGGCAGGCAGGTGAGCCGGTTTAGGCCCTGGATCAGGCCTAAACCGGCAGTTGGACATCCCCCGAGGGGTCCTGGGTTGGAGAGGGTGCAGGGGACCCTCCCTCCCCCGTGCACGAATTTCGTGCATCAGGCCTCTAGTTAGAACATATAAGAGAACTTTAAATTTACCATATTTTAATTTTCACTATTTTTCAATCCTCATCCAAGGACATGCTTTTATTGATTTGAGAGAGAGAGGAAAGGAGAGGGAGAGAAAGAGAAACATCGATGTGAGAGTGAAACATCAATCAGTTTGCCTCCCACATGCACCCAGACTGGGTATTGAACTCACAACCTGGGTATGTGCCCTGACTGGGAATCTAACCTACCTGTCTTCCTTTTTTTTTTTAAATAACATCATTACATTTTTTTATTGATGTCAGAGAGGAAGGGAGAGGGAGATAGAGATAGAAACATCAATGATGAGAGAGAATCATTGATTGGCTGCCTCCTGCACACCCCCTACTTGGGATCGAGCCCGCAACCTGAGCATGTGCCCTTGACTGGAATCGAACCTGGGACCCTCCAGTCCACAGACCAATGCTCTATCCACTGAGCCAAACCAGCTAGGGCTAACCTACCTTTCAATGCACAGGACAACACTTCAAACAACTGAGCCACAGTGGCCAGTGCAGGATGCCTAACTATTAAAGTTTAAAATATTTTAAGATACCTGGTATTTGATTAACTAACTTTATAAACCGATCAAACATTATTCAAAGAGTTGTCAAAGGAGATTGTTAAAATTTGCGGCACATAAAGAGAATAGTAAGATTTTCAAACTGAATTTAAAGTCTGAATGGGAACCCCCAGTTTTACTACCCCTGGAAGCATTAGCCTAGAGGGGAAAAGTGTTGCCCTGAGGAAAAGCTGGAGTGAGGCCCTAACCAGTTTGGCTCAGTGGATAGAGCATCGGCCTGCGGACTGAAAGGTCCCAGGTTCGATTCCGGTCAAGGGCATGTACCTTGGTTGTGGGCACATCCCCAGTAGAAGGTGTGCAGGAGGCAGCTGATCGATGTTTCTCTCTCATTGATGTTTCTAACTCTCTATCCCTCTCCCTTCCTCTCTGTAAAAAATCAATAAAATATATTTAAAAAAAAGAAAGCTGGAATGAGATCCCACAGAACTGCACAGACTCAGGACAAATTACATCTAGATGGATGCTGGGTTTTTTATTGTTCATATTGGTATTGTTGTTTTGAACTTTTGTGTGTGTGTTGTCAGAAAAAATAAATAAATACTTATTTTTTATATAGTTTCAATTTAAAAGAAAAAGGGGTATAGTTTTAAGATAAAAAATTAAGCCCTGGCCAGTGTGGCTCAGTTGGTTGGAACATCATCCTGTGTACCCAAGCGTCGTGGGTTTGATTCCTGGTAAGGTCACATACCCAGCTTTCAGGCTCCATCTCTGGTTGGGGCAGGTACAGGAGGCAACAGGTTGATATTTCTCTCTCTCTCTCTCTCCCTCCCTTACTCTAAAATCAATAAAAAACATATCCTTGGGTGAGAAAAAAATACATTAAGTAAGAACACTATCATGATAGAATTAAATTGGAGAGAACCTCTACTTTCAGTAAAGACAGACTTAGATGACTCAGACCAACCTTACTACTGAAGGCAACTTTAAAAAACTGGCCACAATCTATAATAAAAGCATAATATGCTAATTAGACCTGACGTCCTTCCGGATAACTTTCCAGACAAAGCCGGGGCTGCTCGGGAAGCCCGGGTCCCAGGTGCCGAAGGGAAGCAGGTGCCAGCAGCCAGGGTAAGGAAGGCCTACTCTTGCACGAATTTCATGCATCAGGCCTCTAGTATTTTAATAATCTAAAAAGCATCAAAAAACTGAGAGGATACAAAGAAATTGACTGGCCAGCAAGCCTAGTATTGGGAGGCACTTCTGCAGTGGAGTTGGCCAATCAGGGTGAAGAAGCTGAGAAGTTGAGCAGAACCTCTGAGAGCCTTGAGGGGGTCACGAACAGAATTTAGGGCACAGAACAGGGAAATTGCCCCACACTCAGGACTGGGAAATCCAAGGGGCTGCATTCTAAAAGTAACGGTAAACCAGAAGCAAACTGGTTCCGGCAAGGCCTATGCTCTGGCTTTGAATAATGTGGGTAAGCCACAAGCCTTAAAATTGGACCAAGGTGGTCCTGAATTGCTAGTACCCCAGATGCCTGGCAGAAGCTAATTAAACTCCTAACTGAAGGAAGATGACATCATTTTCAGTCTCTAGTAATTACTGAAGGTAATGTTTCAAACAAATGTCTATTTTACAATCAAAGATAACCAGGCATACAGGCAACAAGACAATATAACCAAGAGTTGGCTAAAACAATAAATGTCAAAAACAGATCCATGCTGTAAAACAAATGTGTTTGTAATTTTTCATAAAAGGCATCATCCAGTATGTCCTCATATATATGTTCCCAAGAGGAAAGGGCTGGAAGGGAATGCCGGCCTCCTGCACTTCGGCCTCCTTCCTCTCCCATCCCATCCACTCACAATTCACACCCTGGGAAGTCTTGATTGAACTTTCATTTATGCCTTTGTTCCAGGGGTTCCCAGGTCCTTTTGGAGCCCCCAGGATGAATGCCATTTCCTACAAGAAGCCTTCCCTACTCCCTCCAATCTGGCACCTTTTTATCCTTCTGCCTTATAGTTTGAGCTGTTGTATTCCTGCCCCTCTCCCCAACAGTCCAAGAGCTCTTTGGGGCATGGATCTGGGGTGCCCCTGCTGCTTTCACCTTGTACGTACTCTGCTCAGGGCTGGGCACTTTAGAGGATGACCACAGGGGGACAGTAGACAGGCTCGTTCAACATGCTCATCAATATCCTGTTAATGTCTACCACTGTCATTTTGGCCATGGTTCTAAAGGCCCTCAGAGTATCTCACTTCCACCCCAGCCCTACCACAGGTGGACATGTAAAGACTTATTACCCTAGCGCTATACTTTCAATGAGCCTGAATAAACCAGGGCCCCAGTTGTTTCTCAGCAGCTGTGGAGAATAGGCATCATTAGCCCCATTTGACAGGCAAGAGACTGAGGCTTGGGGATGACTAGCCCAATGGATCTCAAGCCTGGATGTACTTTGGAATCACCTGGGAGCTTTTAAAAATTAAGTCAGAATCACTTGGGGTAGAGCCCAGATGTCAGTATTTTTTAAAGCTCTCCAGGCAATTCTAATATTTAACCACCCTTGAGGACCATCAGACAAGCTCAAGGCCCACAGCCAGTGGGAAGCAGAGCCAACTCTAGAATTCCAAATCTCAAGACAGTGCTCTTCCTTTATCCCAAGAAGAATTTGGGAGGTTCCTGGACCGTTGGCTATTTGGGGTCCCACAAGCTGGAAGACAGTGTTAGAAGAGTGGGCTCTACAGAAATCCTGGCTTCTGTGAGACCAACCTCTTCCCTCCTTGTCCTTCCTTGACTCCAAAACTCGGGCCCAGACAGCCAAGGCCCAGGGGACAATGGGTGACTCAGATGCTTCCTGTTTTCTTGGCCACAGTGACAGGGGGATGGAAACAGCATGGCTTGGGTTCATGGCCTAAGAGAGGGGCCCTGGAGAGAGAAGGAGGCTGAGCAGTGGGGCCAGCCTGCCCTGAGATGTGGGAGAAGTGAGCTAGGCAAAGTCACACGGGGTGTTTACTGGCCTGGTTGGTGGAGACAAGGGTGGTTTGTTGGGTGGCCAGGTCAGTAAAGGAAGGGAGGATTTGGGGCCAGTTTTTCTTAAAATATAGGGATTTTCTAAGTTCTCAGGTTGAAGGAGGATCTGCAGTTCCGCCTGGATATTTGGTTGAGGCAAAGCTGCAAGCTGGGAGGCTGTGCGGGTCAGAGGGAGGAGCTCTACACTGGGGGCAAAGGATCCTTGTTACCTTATCCGAGCCCTGCCATGAATTACCGTGTGACCCTGAGTAAGCGCTGCTCATCTCTGAGCCCCTGCTTCCTCTCCTACGAGATAGGGAGGCACTGGGATAAACTGAGCACTGAGAAGCCCTGTGATTCTAAGAAAAACCACAACCTCTCCCAGCCTTACAGAACACAGCACAGCCTCTAGGGGACTTTTCAGATTTCAAGTCCGACAGTAACCCTGAGAGGTAGGCAAGGGAAGTACTAGAATTACCTAATTGCTGTTGGAGACATTAATAATCAGGAAGACTAAGAAAAATGCTGGCCAAGGTTATGTGAAAATGAGGTCCTGGACACTCCTGGTGACCCGACTCGGCCACACCCATCCTTGGAGGACAGCACTTTGGAGATGTTTATGAAATATCTTGCATGCTTGAACCTTAGCTTCAGTCATCTCCCTGGTGGGGTCACCCTCAGGAAATGATCTTACATTCAGAAAAGGCTTGTTGGACAGGAAGATGTTCACGAAGTAATTTTGTATTAGTGAAAAGTTAAACACAGCCCAGACATTCAGCGATGGGAAAATGTAGACCACAGAACGTGTTTTAGCTTCCTATTTCTGAGTAACAAGTTACCCTCAAACTTAGTGGCTTAACAAGCACTTATCATTATCTCCCAGTTTCTGTGGACCAGGAAGCCAGGTACAGCTTGGCTGGGTGCCTCTGGCTGAAGGTCTCTCCGGAGGCCGCAATCTGGGTGTGGGCAGGGGCTGCAGACATCTCAAAGTTTGCCTGGGAAGGGATCCACTTCCAAGTTCACTCACAGGACTCTTGGCAGCCTCTGGTCCTCGTTGGCTCTTGAGTCAGTTCCTCAACTTGTGGGCTCCTTGGTAGAGCAGCCACAACATGGCAGCTGGCTTCCCGCAGGGCAAGTGAGCCACCCGCAGGCACTCAGTCTTTCTGTAACCTGATCTTGGAAGCCACCCCCCGCCCCCTCATTTTTGCTGTACTGTCATCCCTTGGTATCTATCTGTGGGGGATTGGTTCCAAGACTCTCCCAGAAACCAAAATCAAATGGGGTCTGGATGATAAAGCACCTTTATACATTGGGTCTTTTGCTTTTCCACACATGTACTCATTTATGCACTCCTCCCCCGACTGCCCCCGCAATTATTTGTTCTCTAAACTTAAGTTTGTAACTCCTTTTCTGGCCCTGGGTGCCAAGGGGCTGTGTAGGAAGGAGTCCAGTCCCACCTTCAGTTCTTGAGCCTGTGGAGCAACAGGAAGCTACAAATTCTCTTACTGGGGCAGCCGCAGGGGATGTGTTCCAGGCAAATCCTAACCACCTTTAATTCTCATTGCATATTCCTGGGTTCCGTGGAGCCCGAGGAGTGGGCTTTGGGGTTGACTCTGAGGAAAGCATTGTTTGGGGAGGATTTGGTTGTAGAGGAGGTGGCAAGGAATGGGGAGACAGGAAGTCATCCAGGGAGAAAGGGGAAAGCAGCTGGAAGCTGAAGTCCGGGCCTGCCAGTCACTTGAGTGTGGGACTCATTCAAGGCTCAGTTTCCTCATCCATAGAATGGGATGAAAATAAGTAATATTGCCTCCCTCGGAAGTTCAGTTGGGTTAAATGAAGTTGTTAACGTAAAAAACCATTGAAACCTGTAAAGAATTTTTGTGAGTTTATTTGAGCCAAACTGTCGACATATGCCGGGAAGCAGAACCTCAACGAATTGAGATAGTGCTCCAAAGAATGGCGATGTTACATCCGTATTTATACATTTCAATCAAAGGAGGAACATAGGTGGGTTACATGAAATTCATTGGTGATAGTTTAAGGAGGAGGGATAAGCAAAGCAGGGAAACCCCTGGGATTGGATAAAAAGTAAAATGATGGACACATACTTAGGTGGGTGCAGGAACAATTAACATGATAACAATGAAGGAATTTGTGGTATCTGTCCTGGGACCCAGCACACCTGGTTGTGCCCCAGGGGCTCCAGATACAGGGAAGTCACAAGTTACCCAGACATTTCAAGGGTATGTTATCATAGATGCAAAAAGACAGATAGGCTCAGTTACGGTAAAGGTTGACCTTGTCAGTGAAGATACTGGCCCAGGACGTAACTGCCCCCCATAACTGCTTTTAGTTAAAGTTTAATTTCAGACCATCCTTTGTGGTTACTTTAGGTCTCCGAGTCTGCAAAACTGCCATGCAGGCCTCTCCTGAGCTTGTCAGGTCAGCATGTGGCCCCTTTCGTCCACAAACTAAATAAACTCTGTAAACTATAATGCTCTGGACCAGTAGCGATTTCTTCTGGGATTAACTACTGAGATCCCAGCAGGAGTCAAGCCCTTCCCCAGCCACCAGCAGGCGCCCTGTTGGCTCCCACATCCTGAGCCACAGGCCCATTATCATTTCTAACTGATTATGTCGGTTAAATGTTGACGTTGACTATACTCCGGTTAAAAAGAATGAAGTTACCTCTAAAGAAAGATGATTTGGCAACATCCATTACAATCAGAATTGACTCAGCAATTCCACTTTTAAAAAAGGATACACACACACACACACACACACACACACATGAAATTACATCACTGCAGCGTTCTTTGTGAGAGCCAAGCATTGAAAAGAAAAAAAATGTCCCTCCACAGGAGACGAGTGAGGCCAATTACGGGACATCCATCCATCCAATAAAATGCTGTGAAGCCATTAAAATGAATGAGGCCGCGCTGGGCGAACTGATCCAGAAAGATCTCTAATATATAACATGAAATATTACCCATCTCTACCCATGTAGAAAGGCAAACCAAACTGCATATGTGTATATTACCTGATTTGTAGGAAAATACAGGACATTCGGGAGGGGTTCGGCCAGCTGTCAGAGGGGCACCTGGGGAAGGGAAGGTGACGGGGGACAAGGGCCTTACCCTTTTGTACTCCATAGACTTCAGGAACGGTTGTCATTTCTTTCTTTTCTTGCTTTCTTCCCCCCCCCCCCCCCCCCCCCTTTTTTTTGTTGTTAAAGAAACTGTTTCGTTTCTGTCAACCTTATTTTCATTTAACGGCCTAAGGCCCCTCGGTGGGCTTCCTCCCCATTCCGCGCCTGCGCAGTGGGGACTTAGGCGGGCCCAGCTGCACAAGCAGGGGCACCTTTGTGCCTCCGGACAGACCGTGGGCGACCTCGGGTCGAGCAGCAGTAAGTTTGGGGGCTGGAGCGGTCCGTTCACCCTGAAACCTGCCCTCGGCCACAGCCTTTCGGCAGCAGGCCTGCTCCTTCTCTGTAGAAGTAGAGCTCAGGCGGCGCCTCCCACAGGTGCTCACGGGAGATGGTGCGCGCATGCGCAGAGCCTCCTGGGCCAGCATCCACCGCGCAGAGCCTCCTGGGCCAGCATCCACCGCGCAGAGCCTCCTGGGCCAGCATCCACAGCAGGCCCGAGGCGTGAGTCCCCTGTTGCATGGGGATGGCCTGGTCCACACGCACGGAGGAGAGTCTGTGTGTCACAGGGCGATGGCGGGCAGGTTAACCTAACACGCCTCTGTGGGAGGCTGGTGGCCAGCGGGGCATCAGTGACCACCGGAGCAGCGGCTCCAGGCAGGCCGCCTGGAGCTGGTTAGTGCGTTACAGGGGTGAGGCCACCAGCAGTCCGAGGGGCTCCAGGGCCACGTTACAGGGGTGAGGCCACCAGCAGTCAGAGTGGCTCCAGGGCCGCAGCGAGCGGTAGCACGGCTGGCCTCCGGCCGGCATTGCTGCAGGGCAGGACACGGACTCCAGCAGTTTTCCACGGCAACAATGGCAGAGCCTCAGGTCTATGATGCAAAAGCCCTCAGTTTTCCTCTTGTGATGAATTGTTCTATTTGAAAGTCAAGGTTGGTGCCACCTAAGTGAGTTCCTCGCGAGAAATGTGAGGACATTCTCCTACTTCGTTTTCAGGACCTCAAGGGCTCGAGTCATCGTGCAAGTTTCCCTTTAAATTGGAAAGGAAAATCATTTGCCGTGGACATGACCACAAAACATTTCCCCAATAGGTTTTTTTCTGCTATGTTGGTAGCATAACATTCAGCCTACTTGGAACATTTTACCAAAAAAAAAAAAAAAAAAAAAAATACAACAAAAAAACAAACAAAAAAAAAACCAAAATAAATAAATAAATAAATTGGGAAGGAAAAGCAGAAAGACACGCTGTGGACAGTCTCTCTGGGTAGCATGGAAAGGGGTTGCCATTTCTCTGTGATGTGTATATATTCATATATTTTCCATGTAATTCTTAAAACTTAAAATGTAGTTTTACTTTTATATTTTTAATTTTATGTAGTTATATTTGTACTTTTTTTAGTTATAGTTGAGTTTTATAGAATTATATAAAATCTTTCACTGTTTTTAAAATTTTAAATCCCTGGCCCTGGCCAGGTAGCTCACTTGGTTAGAGTGTTGTCCAGATACGCCAAGGTTGTGGGTTTGATCCCCAGTCAGGACATATACAAGAAGCAATCAATGAATGCATAAATAAGTGGAATAACAAATTGATGTTTCTCTCTTTCTCCTTCCCTCCTTCTCTCTAAAAATCAATCAATCAAATTTTTAAATCCCTACCTGTTGTTTCAGAGAACTTCTGAGATCATCATTGGGCCTATGGATACTTATTCCCGAGGATGGAATCACCCCTCTTTAGAAGAACCCCGGCTCCCCTCTTCCAAGATGGTGTCCCTTACCAGGTGAGGTACTGTATGCACCTGTGAGGGTTGTCAGACTGGGACCCCAAGATCCCCCACTCCCTGTCCAGGTAGGATCCCTTGAGCTTGTTTTCACATCCACTGTGCAGTGATGAAATACTAGTAAAAACAAAAAAACCTTAATCCCTTCCTTCCTTCCTTCCTTAAATAAATAGTATTGTCTGGGCAAAGCCACAGGGATTCGATGGTGAATAACAACAGACAAGATTAGAATCTAGTGAGGGGACAGACTCTAATCAAACAGCCTCCTAAATCAAAGTGAAATGAGGCCTGTGATGGATGCTAAGCCGGATCCAGAGCATGTCCTGAGGAGAGAAACGCTGCGGAGGCAGCTTTTCCCCTCTCCCCACCCGACATCTCCATCCTGTCCACCTTTCATCAACTGGAACCAGAAGGCTTGGCTGGGGTCTTCAGCAGCCGCCCCCAGGGACTCCCCACGAGTGGAGATGGGGGGTGGGGTGGCGGGGGAAGGGAATGTAAGTCAGGACCCAGGAAATCGCAGCAACTGAACTCAGACCAAAGAGCCTGGTGGGGTTGTGCTGTCCAACATGGCAGGCTGGTTCCAGACCTGTCACCATCAGCATCTCCCGTTCACAGGCGCCACCCTGAGGCCATCCAAGGCTGCTGCTCAAACCATCCCCGCCCCAGCAAGGCCCCTGCTGAGTGGGATCTTTCAGTTTGGAATGGATGGTGTCACTGCCAATGCCAGTGTCTGGACTGAGAAAAGAATTCGTGTGTGTGTGTACGCTGCATACTATACACACAGGTCCGTTCTCTGTGCATAGGGTGTCAATTCATTCCAGATTTACTGGGACAGCTTCCATTTTCACATATTTGGGCACCACAAACCATTGAAACACCCTGAAAATTCCAATATGATTATTTATGCAGCACTCCTTCAGTTTGTTCCAAAAAAAAAAAAAAAAGGATTTGAGAACCAGCTTGCAGAGTTGTATATAGTTCAGAGGACTTAAAAATAACAGACAAGGGAACTGGGGAGAAGAGGGAGTAAGATGACACACAGAAAGGCTTTGCTCAAGTCCTAAGTGCGTGCCGGAAGCAGGCTGCAGCGGATCTCGGAACTTCCAAGCAGCCAGAGCTAAGAGGGAGACAAGACAGCGTGGATCCCTGCCGTTGAGACCTGCAGGAGTTTCCCCCCAAAAGTCCTCAGAAAGATGCAGCGTGACTCAGAGTTAGAAAGGAACAAATGCATGTTCCATGCCTTAATAGTGCTTTGGTTACACAAATGACTGCATTTGTCAAAACTCACCGAAGAGTGCACTTAAGATTTGTGCATTTTACTCAGCAAACTTTACCTCAAAAAGAAAAGAATTATAAACAGGTGTAGTTAATGATATGCCGGCTGAAGTGTTTAGGGGTGAATGGACATTGCAGCTTACTTTTAAATGCATCAAAAAAAGTCAGATGAATTGCTGGGTGGAAGGAAGACTAGAGGGATTGACATGCAATGAAGCACCTGTAGTAAAACGGTGGTGGGCACACAGTGTGGGCTGTACAATTCTTTCAACTTTCTGTGTTTGAACATTTTCTTAATAAAAGGTTGGAGGCTCTAAGAAATGAAGTGGACGCAGAGTGGTGATAGCGGGGGTAGGTGGAGGTGGGGGAGAGTACAGAGGGGGATAAATGGTGATGAGGAAAAACTGAAGGGGTCTTTGGAAGTTACCATCAACACCTCAAAGGAGAGAGGGCCTGAGTTTTGTTCTGAGAGACAGAGCCAGCGGCTGAGCCCTGGGCACGGGGGCCGTGGGCAGAGTTGGGGCTCTCGGGTGCAGAGCTCTGGCTTCAGCAGGGACAGAGGCCTGGCTCCTGCACAGCCCACAGCATGGCGGGATTTTGTCATCTCCCAGACAGAGCACTCAGATCATGGAAACTTCTTGTCAGGCATCAAGGAGCAGCTCCCCTTGGAGGCCTGTGCCCCGCCAGAGCGCCCTTATAAAGGGCAGAGTTGGATTTTAGCCTTGACAGTAGGGTGGCGTGGATGACAGGGGTCATTTAATGGGGCTTGTCTCTCTGCTGGCACTGCATTAAGCATTTACATGTCATGTAATGTTTAAGTGACCCTAGGACACAGGTACCATTGTCATTCCCATTTATATGTGAAAAATGACTTAGAAAAGTTCAGTAACTTAATGTAACGCTCAGCTGGCAAATGCTAAGCTGGGATTCAAAGTTCTATTTGACTCCAGAGACTTCCATCTGCCCTCTTCTCCACAAGCTGTTGCCCCATCCCTTCCACTTTCTTTCCCACCCCCACTCCCACCCCCAAAGGCCTGTCGCAGATCTTCTCCACAAGCTGTTGCCCCATCCCTTCCACTTTCTTTCCCACCCCCACCCCCACCCCCAAAGGCCTGTCGCAGACTTGTCTCTGCTCTGGCCTCAGAAGAAAGCGCAGGACAAAGTCTGGCTCAAGCCCAGGGTGCTCCTTATAAACCAAACACCCCCTCCTGCCCCTGAACCTTTGATCCCCAGGAAGCTGCTCTGACCAGTTTCCCTGCTACCACAGAATCAAAACCTAGACACTTGAAAATAGCCTGTCCCCTCTTTAATAGAATCCCAGAGCTGAGGAAGACTTCAGCTGAGAGCCAGGCTCCTTCGATTTTGCAGAGGAAGCAAAGAAAGCCCAGAGAGGGGCAGTGGCGGGCCTGATGTCACACAGCATGCCAGGACTGAGCTTTGTCTCCTGGCTTTTGTTCCCTTAGCTCAGGGCTGGGCAGGGCTGAGTTGAGCTGCAGGGCTGGTGGAGGGTGGCTAGGCTGAAGGGAGGTGTAGATGGGGCCTAGAAACCCCCCTGGAAAGAGCAAGACTAGCTCCTAGGGCCAGGGAAGAGCATTACTGGGCCCCACAATGTCAGCCGGGAGGTCCCTGAAAGCAACTTTCATTCATAGATGGGAGATTCCATTCCAGAGAGGAAGTGCCTGTCCTGGATCCCACCGCCAGTTCCTAGCCACATGGAGGTAGGAATTCATTTTCCTGAATCCCCAGTGTCCTTCCCACTTGGCCCCTAGGTTCCCTCTGAGGGATCCTGCGGCACAGAGCAGGCTCGGGTGGCTGGTAGTCCCGGATCTGCGCCTCCCCTGTGTCCACACTTGCGTGCCTGGGACCCATTAGTGCTCTCCAGGACCCAAGACCAGACCTTTGGCTTTTGCCGGGTCTTTTCAGTAAACTCACAGGCCTGGGCCCCACAGGGACTGTTGGCAGAAGGGCCCCCAGCTCTGCAGCCCCTGGCAGGGAGGGAAGAGGAGGAGGTTAGAGGGGCTCAAGAGCGCCCCCCCCCCCCTCCAGCAACACACTTGCTCTTCAGCCAAGCCTGGCCCAGGGACGTCAGACCCCCACCCAAGAGAGGAGGCCTGCCCTGCTTGCTCAGGCCTCAGGGCCCAGGCAGCCCCCAGAGAGTGTATACGTGGGGGAGGGAGTCTGTAGGGGGGTCACCCAGCTGTGAGGCCCACGTCCTTCCCGCCAGAGCCAGGCTCAGAGTCATGGAAGAACAGGATCAGACAGCGGAGACCGAGTCCACAGGCAGACCCCAAGCCGCCCGGCTATGCCAGGCCAACCAGCAGACCCTCCAACACAAACACTGGGCCCCTGGCTCTGGCTCTGGGAGGAGAAGGGGCATTTTTCAGAGGTGACATCAGCTCTTAAAGTTTTATGTTTCCTGCCTGCTCAGCCCAGAGAGCAGAGTCCCCAGAGCCCGTGAGCCTGGAGAGACAGGCACCAGCTCCAGAGCAAACAGCACATCCCTGGCCCTGGGCACTTGAGCAACCCCACGGCCAGGACAGCCTGTCCCACAGCCTGCTCACCCTGAGGACACAGCCCTGCCTCCCAGGACAGATGCCAGAGGAGCAGTCTCCCAGGTCCCAGACACGCCCTGGGGTCTTTGCTCATGCTGTTCCCTTTATCACGTACTCTGCCACTCTAGCAAAGCCTTCCCATCCTTCAAGTAGCATGTCCAGTGTTCCCTCCCCTGTGAAGCCAGCCCCACCTCCCCAGCCTCCACAGTGTCCTATCTATCCTCCCATTAGAGGCCTGATCACTCTGAGCCATGTTTACAACCACCTCCCTTCCTCTTTACCTCCCACCCCGCCCCTCCCCATCAGACCAGAGCCCCTGGAGGGCACAGGCCAAGTCCCAGTTCACTCTGGTTCCCAGGGCCTCTGTTAGCACTTGGTGGGGACTCAGGAAGTGTGAGGGAAAGGTTGGAGGTGGTGGGGTTACTCAGCAACCCCCATCCCTTCATTGCGTATTTACTGAGGGACGAGCCCTGTCATCCACTCCAAGAAGCAGTTTCTGCCCCATGAATCTGCCTGGGGCGCCTCTGAGTCCAGGAGGAGAAAGCCCTCATCCCCTTTGGCAGTGGAAGCCCAAGGGAGCCAGCTCCAGCCCCTAGCTGGGCCCCTGGGGTGGGGGTTGTGAGTAGCCCCTGCCTGTGTCCAGGCACCTGCCCTTAGGCCTCCCTCAGCAAATCTCTGGAAAATTGCCGGGGCGGCAAGGCCTGGAGGAGCTCTGGCGGGAAATGGCGGAGGAGTTCAGAACAGGTCCAGTAGTGGTACCAGCTCCAGAGCAGAGTCACCTCCGGACTGGTGTCAGGCAACAGTCCTGCCCTTGCGGGGGCCGGGAAATCCACACCCTCTCCCCCTATCAAGGCTGAGGCTGCTGCTGTTGCACGGGGTGCTGGGAGGATGACATGGATCAACATGTGAGAAGACCTGGACTGCAGGAAGCACCCAGTAAGTGTTTTTAGAATAATTATTGTGTTATTTAGATTGAACTCACATGACTGAGCATCAAGTAAGTGCTGGCGCTGGGAATGCTGGGTGAACAAGGCCGGCACGCCCTCACCTCCCAGGGGCCTACAAGGGGGCAGGGGCACAGATACACAAACAGCAGATGTGGAAGTGCAGGGCTGGAGGTAAACCCACAGCTCCTAACCTGACCTGGGGATGGGTGGGTCAGGGAAGGCTTCCTGGGGGAGGAGGTGCTGCTGCCCATAGAGGAGCTGAAGGATGAGTAGAAAGAAATAATCAACTATATAGAGGTAAACCCCAGGTGAGAGAGCCACCATGAGGGTTCAGCTAAAGGCAAGAAGAATGTGGGCCGAGTGAGGTGAAGGGAGCAGGCAGGCCTGGCGAATGAGCGAGTGAAGTAGTAAATGAGGAGTCCAAAGAGAGGAGGGCAAGGTGGAAACACCAACTTTACCTTCAATAGTGAGCGCTCTCTGGTAGCAGGAAAGGGTAGACATAGAGACATATGTACTCCCCCCCGCCACACACACACACAGATTCCCACTCCGATACCTCTACCTTAAGCTTAGCAGGCTAAAGTGTGGCACATGAGGCTCAGAAAGGGTCAGTGGGACCGGGTCACTGCCCCTCTGCCCTGGGAGGGGGCGACCTGGATTCCCCTGGACCCAGAGCCAAGCTGCCCAGCTGCTGACTCAGGCCCCACTAGCCAGCTCAGCATTCCCAACCACCCCACTGAATGGGGTTATTGAAGCTCTTTGTACAGAGGGGGGTGGTGGGAGGGGTGGAAGAGGGTAGGCCACTGACCACGCCCCTAACCAGAACCTTCGGCAGGGCTATGGGCTCTGCTGTGAAGGGGCCAGTCTGAGAGCCCTGTGGCCACCAGGTACTGCTCTGGGGGTATCTGGGACCAGGAACAATCCTAGGTAAGCTGGCCAGGAATCAGAGAGGGGATCCCAGTGGGAGGGAATTGCTCTGACCCTCAGAACTGGAGGCCCCAGGGTGGTGACCCTGCTCACTGTCCCCGGCTTGAAAATGGGGGGGGGGGTCCATCCCTCTGCATGCACAGTGTGTAGGTGGGGGTGCTGCAGAGGCTCTCTGGTTGTCCTGCCTGCCCCATCACACATTTCTCTAGGGAGAGGTGGTTTCCCATTAGACCGGGTCTCTCACAGGGTGTGGGCTGGGTCCCCTATCACGCAGGGAGTGGGGTTGATGGGGGCCCTTCCCCATCAGACCCAGAGCTCCCCAAGCCCAGCATCCATCTCCTCCTTAGTGCTTCACATCTGCAGGAATTACATCTGGTGCCCAGCCTCAGCCTCTGCTGCTGGGCCCCAGCTGAGCCAACGCTGCTCTGGATAAAGCGCGCCTACCTCCCCTCCTCCTCCCCTCCTGGCCTTTGCCCCAAGCTGGGGTCCGGCCCCCCATCCCTGGCTGTGCGGGCCTACACCTGCCAGGTGTGCTTTTCCAGGAATGGGGGAGGGCCAGGTGCCATGAAGCCAGTGCCATTTGTCACCCTTTGGTGGGTGCTGCTTCTGGTGTCTGGGCTGGGGGCCACCAGGAAGGGATCCCCAGAAGAGGCCTCCTTCTACTACGGAACCTTTCCACCTGGTATGTCCATTCCTCTGTTGGTCTGTCCGTCTGTCTGTCGGCTTGTCCACCTTGGCTGGCTTTGCCAAGGGGTTTGGTGTTTTAGCTTCCCGACAGATAGAATGTGGAAAATAACTCTCTGTAGTGTTCTCAAATAAAAGAAGTTCCTAACAGATTTGTTTAGAGTTACTCTACAGATAGCATGCTATGAGAGCTACCACTGTGCAAGAACGTTTTTAATGCATTCTGTCTCCCCCCATCTACCCACCCACTCCCTCTCCTAGAGATGGGAAGGGGCTGCCCTGCGGCCGGGAGCACAACCCTAGTCCCCAGCTGGACAGGGGTGGGAGCCCCCTGAGCCCAGCCTGGGGTCTCTACTTGCAGGATTCTCCTGGGGTGTGGGCAGCTCCGCCTTCCAGACGGAGGGCGCCTGGGACCAGGATGGGAAGGGGCCCAGCATCTGGGATGCCTTCACGCACAGCGGGAAGGGGAAAGTACTCGGGGAGGAGACAGCAGATGTGGCCTGTAATGGCTACTACAGGGTCCAGGTGAGTGAAGGGTGTGCGTGTGGGTGGGTGCTGGAGCACGCAGCTAGCTGAGAGGTGGGAAGTGACATCCTGAGGGAGCCCAAGTGACAATATCAACCCAGTGCTCTGCTAAACACTCCCCACCAAAGGGGATGGGGCGAGTGGGGACGGGGACTGGGTGTGTGGGCAGGTGTAGGAAGGTAGATGTAGGAGGAAAGGAGAGTAGGGCCCCACCTGACTCAGGGCCCTGCTGTGGTACCCGAGTGAGGGGTAGCCAAAGGGCAGATGTTATGGCCCAGGGCCCATAGGCCACAGTGGCCTGAATCCCTGATCCCTGCATTTGAATCAGCCCCTGTGGAGGGAGTGGGACCAGCTCATCCTCAATCCCTCTGCTCAGCATCCACTCTTCTTCTCTGGATTGACTTTTTTGGGGAACTCATCACCCACGTTTATTAGGAATACCCTATGGCCCTCGCAAAGCGCCCCATATCCTGCATTTTATTTGACTCTATCCCCAGGAGGAAGCAGGGGCGGGTGCTTCCTCACCCACTAGGAGCCTAGACATGAGTGAGCCTTGGCCTGGGGCCCCTCAGGGTGCCCCCTACCTGCCCACCCCAGGGCCCCAGGCCACCTGCCCTGCCTCCCGCCCTGTCTGCACAGGAGGACATCATTCTGCTGAGGGAGCTGCACGTGAACCACTACCGCTTCTCCCTGTCTTGGCCCAGGCTCCTACCCACTGGTGTCCGAGGTGAGCTAGGCAGCCCCTTCCCAGCCCCAGCGTGGCCCCTTTAGGCCACAGAGAGGGAGAGTCTTGGGGACGAGACCACGGACAGTTTCTTCTGGCAGCAGCTTTCACAGGCTCTGCAGGCAGCTGGGCTCCCAGGAGTCTATACCACCCCTTTGAGGTTCACGTGCTGGTGGTCTGAGGTACCTTCAGCCCTACGAGTACTGCATTTCAGAAGGCCAAGGCCACGGTCCTTTCTTGTCAAGCCCCCTTTCATCTCACCTTCAGGTGACCAGGTGAACGAGAAGGGAATCAAATTCTACAGCGACTTCATCGATGCCCTTCTGAAGAGCAACATCACCCCCATCGTGACCTTGCACCACTGGGACCTCCCGCAGGTGAGGGCTGTGCAGGCGCAGAGGCCCATGGGGAGCTCAGCTCGGCAGCAGGGGGCCTGATCTGGGCCCTAGGACGCCAAGGTGGGAGCCAAGCCTGGGGTCCAGACACAAAGATGGGAAGGAGTCAAGAAGAAATCTGACTCACTCGTGGCTGGGAGGTCGCTGGTTTAACTAATGTTTGTAGTAAGTGATTAACTGCGGATTTTGAGGTTTTCCAGAACATTTGTCCTAAAAACAGCAAATCAAACTATAAAGAGAAAAACATCTTTTTGAGTAAGATCTGATGACATGCTATAATTAACAAGTTTGTTTAGCCTTTTTCCCCAGTTTATTTGAGCCAGCGCCATATGTGCTCACATACGAGCCCCACCCCCTTCCCAAGCAGTTTCCATGAAGTGTGAACACGCTTAAGAACATCACTGTTAGACATCACTATTCATTCAACAGGACCACACAGAGCTCACAGTCCAGCCAGGGGAGGAGCCATGTATGTGACCCTGTGAGACAGGGTGGTGGGAAGGCAGAGGATAGAGACATGGCCTCAGGGAGGTGCTGGGAGGAGAATGAGTCTGGTCAGTGCTTTGCAAGCTGGGGCATGAAGTGGGAGGAGCGGTGTTCTGGCTGGAGGGAGCATGGCAAGGAGAGGGAGCTGCTGGGCAAGTGATTCGGTTAGAGTTTGGGGAGCAGGCTGGAGCAGGCAGGATAGAGAGGGGAGGGGCAACTTGCAAGGCCTCAACCACCGAGCTGAGGTGACAGGGTTTGTTCTATGGGAAGGGAAGTCTCTAAGCTGGGGCTGGGGGCAGAGAGCAGCCTTTAAGCAGATGAACTGGAAACCATCCCCCAGCTTCGTCCTTGGTTGGTTGCCTTCACTCACCTACCCTTTAGCATCCCCTCAAACCCACCAAGGAGAGCTGGTAGGTAATATTGATGGAATGCTGAACCCCGGGAAAGCCGGCCCTTGTGAGCAGATCCTCTGGCTGGGAGAGAGCCCTGTGCTGAAGGAAGCGGAGTCCTCTCTCATAACAGGCTCCTCTGAGGTTCTGACAGCGGCACAGCCCTCAGAATCCCAAACAGAGCTTTCATGCCCAGTGCCTTATTTCTTCGGAATTTATATTTAAGATTATTTCCCCATGATCACACTTCTTTCCCTTGGCAAATTTTCTTAAATATTCATTCTATCCAGTTCCTTTGAAGCATGAATCTCAAACCTTCCCTGCTCCCAAGGTACCTAACACAGTCCGTCTCCACATTTACGTTTCATGGCCCATCACTGCCATCATCTTCAGTCTTAAATGCTCAACATCCTGCATCTTTGCCGCCCTCTCCTCCGAACATCCTCTGTAGCTGTACTCGCCCGCTTCTCCCACACACTTGGCCAATCAGCTCCGAGTCTTTTCTGAAGACAGACCCTTGGGGCACCAGCTCCTCTCTGCGCCCCTCTGTTCGCAGCTGCTCCAGGTCAAGTATGGCGGGTGGCAGAACACGAGCATGACCAACTACTTCAGTGATTACGCCAACCTGTGCTTCGAGGCCTTTGGGGACCGGGTGAAGTACTGGGTCACTTTCAGTGATCCGCGGGTAAGCAGGGCCCCTCTCCGGGTGAGAAAACTCACTTCCCAGGCCAGAGCGTTCCCTGCCACTTCTCACAGGCCCTATCGGTCCCCACTTGCCATCCCTGTAGACAATGGCAGAAAAGGGCTATGAGACGGGCCACCACGCACCAGGCCTGAAGCTCCACGGCACAGGCTTGTACAAGGCGGCTCACCACATCATTAAGGTGAGGCGGGCTTTCTGGGAGGGAAGTCTGGGTTCAGGGTGGAGGGACAAGCCCCAGTGTCCGCTCTGCATGGCCAGGGGTCCGAGCCTGAGCTCTGTCCTCTGTGGCCCCACCTCAGAGCCAGCATCTTCCATAGCCCTTTCTCACCGTCCACTTTCCTCCCATGAGGACTGACTGGAGTGTCCTGTCATCCGGTGCTCTGCGGGACACTGAGGCTGAGATGGTGTATCCTGGCTGCTCGCTAGGGCTTACAGTCCAGCCAAGGGGTGGAGGGCGCGCATGGGAAAACGTGTCCCCTGTAGCTCTAAACTGTCTTGTGTGGAATGGTGACAGGAGCGGGGGAATGACAGTGAACTAGAGGCTGAAAACTTCAATGAGCAGAAGTAACTGGAGGACAGTTGGTGAAGGACAGTAGTAATTTAAGAGAACTCCTCTGATAGCATGGATTCCAAAAGGCCTAGGGTTTTGTTTTTTTCTTAAATATATTTTGATGGATTTCAGAGAGGAAAGGAGAGGAAGAGAGAGATAGAATCATCAATCAGCTGCCTCCTGCACACCCCACACTGGGAATCCAGCCCACAACCCAGGCATATGCCCCAACCGGGAATCGAACCGTGACCTCCTGGTTCATAGGTCGATGCTCAACCACTGAGCCACGCTGGCCTGACAAGACCTAGGGTTTTTGAAGGAGGAAGGAGAGATGGTTTAGAAGCAGCAATAAAGAGCAACTGTGAATATTTAAAGGGCAGAGCTCTGGAGGCATCAGTGGGTCACTGGGAGAGAATATACAAAGAAGGTAGGCTGGCACATTTTGAATCCCATTTCTCAAGGATGTGCCGGTGCTTGGTATATTCCTAGCTTCCTGAGCTCGGTAGGGGAAAAGTACTGCCTACTACTGCAGTGGACAACCAGGAACATGAGAAGCTTTAGCAAGAACCTTAGAAAAAAAGACACGTAGTGGTGGTTTATGTGTTTATGCCAGATTTAGCCCAAGTTTCCTGTATCATACAAAGAAAATAAGTGCCTCTGGAGGTCAGAGGATGGGAGACTATGGATTGGGATAATCAAGGCTAGACTCATGAAAATGATGGGACTCCATCTGGATCTCTAGAGTTAGGAAGGAAAGGGAGGAGAGAAATGGAGGGGTCAGGCCCCTCTGATGAAGTCCTTCCTCTTTCAGGCCCATGCCCAAGCCTGGCATTCTTACAACAGCACATGGCGCAGCAGGCAGCAAGGTGAGCTGCACCACCACACGTGCTGAGAATCACGTGCCCGGAGGAGTGATGGTCACTCCTGACTGCCACCCCTTCTTTCTTTTCCTTTAAGGGCTGGTGGGGATTTCATTAAACTGCGACTGGGGGGAACCAGTGGACACTAGTAATCCCAAGGACATAGAAGCTGCCGAGAGATATCTACAGTTCTGCCTGGGCTGGTTTGCCAACCCCATTTATGCTGGTGACTACCCCCAAGTCATGAAGGAGCGTATCGGTGAGCCAAGACCCATTTTAAAACTGCAGATGCCACAGCGACAGTACTGAACTTAGGTGAAATGAGCAGAAGGCAGGGGGATAGAACACCCTGGGCTTGGGTGAGGCCGTCAAGAACTGAGAACTGGTTGTTTGAATTAAGGCAGTGTGTGTGTGTGTGTGTGTGTGAGGGGACACCCAAACAAATCCCAAGAAGTTCAAAACCCAGGAGAAAAATGTAGCAGTTCTCTGGGCTGCTCTCTTTTGTGTCCTGCTGTCCTGCCTTTTCCTCCCCAATCCACTCCTTTTTAACTGCAGGGAAGTAGAAGAGAGAAATCAAAGACACAGTCATGGGTGGTGTCAGTTCTATTGCCAGTTCTGTCTGTCACTTGAGAAATACTTTCCAAGCTCTGGTTTCCAGTGTCAGAGAAGAGAATAAAGATAGGTACAGCGCACATGGCCTTATCAGTTTGGATGCTTTTAAGTGCCACATAACAGAAAACTCCAACTAAAGTCACTTGGAAAGTAGGGAATTTATCATCCCCTGAGTCTAGAGGAGGATGATCCAGGGATAGGTTAATCTTTGAGGACTCAGCTCATTCCACCTTTCCCCTCGGCACCATCTACTACTCCCAATGCCACAGATGCTGCAGCAGCTCCAGGCATCACATCTTTACACGTCAACACGCAGGGGCAGAAAAAAGGAAATAGCTGTCATATCTATTTTTAAGAACAAGAATCTTCCCAGGAAATGGCTTCCACCCAAAACTGCCTTCACTTCGTGCCTTAAAGGACAGAACCACATGCCTTGGAGTGCCCTAGGCCACCAGAGGTAGGACCTCAGAGGCTGGGGAGGGACCATAAAAGACATGGCGCCTAGGAAGAGGGCAAGGAAGACAGGCCTGGGACTAGAGGGCAGGCAACCCGCAGCGCCTGGCCATAGGAATGTAAATGTATTATCTCTGTGTTATTTAGAGGCATCAGCCCACACTCCACTACAAAAAAAGAGACAAGGATGGCATTGAAATAGGTTACAATCTCACGTGTAACAAGGCTATTCTGGATGTTTGAGAAGCCAACATATCAAAACTTTCCCTTTCTACAGCACCATTCATCAGACTTATCTGATTCCAACTCTGCCACTAACCAGTGAGTGACTGGACGAGGTGCTTCACTTCTTTGAGTGTCAGTTTTATCATATGCAATGAAGGATCAGACAAAATAATCTCTAAAAATCTCTTGGCAGTAACAGTTCTGTGACACGCCTGTACACATACACGCAAAATCTTGGGAATTTCTTCAAGATGCACAAGGAAAAAGCGCTCATGACCACAGCGCCCATGTTCCTGCAGCACATCCATCATTCACAGGTGCACTCACTCTCTCATGACCCTGAGGGCATCACAGGAGCCACACAGGACTGCACCGAAAGCCAAACTGATGATTTGTCATAGAGCAGTTTTCTTGGGCTTAAGGCCAATCATCCCAGACCCTACCAACTCCCACTCTGATAAGTAGAACTGGGCTGAAGTTTTCCTTTACACAATGTGGAAAGAAGGGTCCTCTGAGCAGTTGATATTTTCTTTAGGAGTGAAAGCATCTGCTTGAAATCTTGTTCACAAATTACTTCCAGGCTTCTCCAGCACCTTTTTATTCACAATAAACATATGAACAAAAGTAATTCTATACCATTGCTGACCAATAGAACTTTTGGTGATGACAGAAATGTTATGAATAATGTATATATATTTACACACAGATATATAATGATATATACAGATATACATTATACACACACACAATGTATGTCTATGCTATCCAATGACAGCCTATAGCCATTTGTTTACTAAAATTAAAAATTCAGTCCTTCAGTGTGACTGAATTAAAGATGCAGTCACAACCTGGTCAGTGTTGCTCAGTAGAGCGTTGGCCTGTGCATCAAAGGGTTGCAGGTTCAATCCCAGCCCCAGTCAGGGCCCATGGGGGAGGCAACCAATCCATGTATCCCTCTCACATCAATGTTTCGTTCTCTCTTTCCCCCTCTCCCTCCCTTCCACTCTCTCTTAAAAAGAAAAAAAACTCAATGTATGTGTCCTGACCAGAGATGGAACCCACAACCTTGGCATATTGGGACAATGTTCTAACAAACTGAGCTACCCGGCCAGGGTGTTTCAAATTTTTCTAAGTACAAGATAGTACAAAGTGAAAAGTCAAGCCTCTGTCCCTCCCCCTCCCCACCACTCTCATCCTCCCCAGGAGGAAGCACACTCCCAGGCATGGATTGTACATGTGTGAGCAAAAGCACTGCTCTGAGGTGGTACTTGGTATCATAGGCAACGCTCTGCATCTTTGTTTCATTTAAACATGTACCTTGGTATTCTTTCCATGTTGGTATATGCCTCATTCATTCTAATGGCTGCAGCGTGTACTGATAGATACCCCATTTATTTAACCATTCTCTCCTGATAGACATTCAGATTGTTTCTAACCTTTTGCTACTCAATCTACAATGAAGGTCCATGTACATACATCTTTTTACAAGAGTGAATAAAAGGTAGGATAAACAGATTTGTGATTGATCAGTGAAAGGACATATACCTTTATAATTTTGAAAGCTATGACAAAATTTCCAGCCCTGGCCAGGTAGCTCAGTTGATTAGAGTGATGTCCCAATATGCCAAGGTTGTGGGTTTGATACCCAGTCAGGGCACATATAAGAGACCAAAATGCATAAATAAGTGGAACAACAAACCAATGTATCTCTCTCTCAAAAAAAAATCAATTAAAAAAATTTCTAACACAGAGATGTACCAGCTTACCCAGCATGAATGTGACCATATGGCCCCACCTCCCACTGGCCTTCCTGTTCCTTTCCCAGGGGCCATTAAAATTACCAATATTTGATGTAAGGAATAATATAGGAACCCAACACTACTATTTTCCAGATGGCTACACACTTGTCAACATACCACTTACTGAATAATCTATGAAAGTATTACTTTTAAACAATACAAACGTTTAAATTTTTGGATCATATTCAAATGTCAAAATTCTAGTTTGAAAAGCTAAGGTTACATTTTCCATACAAATGAATCCCAAAGCCCAGGATCTGGATAAAAGGTTTTATGTCAACATGCCAGTATCATCATGGTACATAAAATGATTGTGAGAATCACTGTTAACTTCTATTTTTCTCTCTCAATAGGAAGAAAGAGTGCAGAGCAAGGCCTGGATGTGTCGAGGTTACCTGTGTTCTCACTCCAAGAAAAGAGCTACATTAAAGGCACATCCGATTTCTTAGGATTAGGTCATTTTACGACCCGGTACATCACAGAAAGGAACTACCCCTCCCGCCGGGGGCCCAGCTACCAGAACGATCGTGACTTAGTAGAACTGGTTGACCCAAACTGGCCTGATTTGGGGTCTCAGTGGCTATATTCTGTGCCATGGGGATTTAGGAGGCTCCTCAACTTTGCTCAGGTGACTATTACATTAAGCTATTTAAAAGGCATTTTTGACCTGAATTCATGGTCTTAGAGCTTAAGCACAGGTGCTTACATTTAAAATTAACAACACAAAACAAATGCAGTTACTCATACTTCAAAGGCTAATATAGACCTTACAGTCTAATGCCTACTATAAATAAGCATTTCAATGTATATACCCTGTAGCTAAAAGTCTTATCCCACATTTAGTTATTCTGCTGCCCTTCTCACCTGAAATGGAATATGTGGAAAGAATAAGGTATGAATATATTCTCTCTACAATATGCTGATTTTTTGAGAAACGTATTCTTTCAAATGAACTTGCCTCTTGCCTGCGTTCACCTCTAAATATATTTAAACGTGTGAACTGGCATTTACTAAACCCTAAACACACTCGATTAAAATATGGCAGGCTTGAACATGTGTGTCTATAGGTACCTCAGATCAGAAACCCACCTGTAAGTTGGATTTTTAAAGATATTTGTTACTGTGACTCACTTTCAGACTCAATATGGTGATCCTCCCATATATGTGATGGAAAATGGAGCATCGCAAACATTACACTGTACTCAATTATGTGACAAGTGGAGAATTAAATACCTTAAAGGATATATAAATGAAATGTTAAAAGGTGAGATACAAACCAAGACTGTCTTCACATATTTTTCTACTTAACTTGAACAAAATTTGATAATACACATGGTTGACTAAAACTTGTTTCTAAATCTCATAAATGAAAACATTTAAGATTATCTTCATATTATTTTTCCAAGTAAATGTAATACATTAAAAATGGAATAAAATGTCTTTGCAGCTATAAAAGATGGTGCTAACATAAAAGGGTATACTTCCTGGTCTCTGTTGGATCAGTTTGAATGGGAGAAAGGATATTCAAATAGATATGGATTCTACTATGTTGAATTTAACAACAGAAATAAGCCTCGGTATCCAAAAGCTTCAGTTCAATATTACAAGAAGATTGTCACTGCCAATGGCTTTCCCAACCCAAGAGAGGTAGGACTAATCCCTCTTACTCATTCTGGACTTTAGAAGACCTGGGCAGCTGGGCACACAGAGTTCGGCAGGCACCTCTCTCCCCTTTCCTCCCTGAAAGAGGACAAGGGTCTGTGGGAGCATGGCCTTTCGTCTCTGACCCTACCTCACACAACCTCTTTGCTAATTTGCTGAGAACAGGTTATGCACACATTAAAATCAATCCTAACATGCAGAACATTAAGGGCAGACTATGATAATGCAGGAGTCCTGTTTGCTTTAGGTTGTATTAGTCAATAAAGACTTTAAGTTAAATGTTCTTCTAAATGTTATATCTTAATGTAAATAAATATTGCAAATTCTTTAAGAGACATGAAAAGTCAAGTAAGTCAAATGTTCATTTCTCTTCCCACCAAAAGGCAGAGTCATACAGATGCACTGGTTCCAAATGAGATTAAAAATAATTAAATGTAATAATCCTTTAAAACATACCAAACATTTTCAATAACATATAATTTTTTTCTACCAGCTCTTTATGTTGCTGTACCTAATGACAGGGAATAGAACATGTAATTTAGAATGTCTTAATGAAAGTAATTTTTACACATTTCACTTAGTTACCAATTCTTTTAGGGTGACCCCAGTGAGACATGGAAACGGTGACTGACAGCTCTCGGGCATTCTCTAGTCTTGCATTACTAGGAAAGCACTAGATTATAAGCTCCTTAAGGATAAAGACTGCGTTTTGACACCCTCACAATGACACACATAGGTATTTAATAAGTGTTAACTAATTTAATCTACAAGCAGATTAAAAACATTAATTACCAAGCGGCTTTTTATTAGGTGGAAAGTTGGTACTTCAAAGCCTTGGAAACATGCTCTATCAACAATCAGATGCTTGCTGCAGGTGAGTATATTTTAACTCTCCCCTTTGAGAATTAAACTACATAATTACATAGATAATAACATTACCAAAATCTCAAAATGTGGACCTACCCTATGTCAATCTTCCAAACCACATAATTAACAATAATTTATTTTAAGACAATTACAAATGTCTATTTTATAAGCATTTAAAATCATATTTTAAAAACTTACCAGAAAGAGAAATTTATCCACTTTATTCTTATTCTCCCTGAATCATAATGTAAACTTATACATCTTTAAGTTTTGTTATAGTAGGCTTTGTGGAAAGGGGAAAATTCAACCATTATACCAAATGAAATAAAGTCAAAGAACACTATATATTTTATTCACTCATTCAGAAAGTAATCGTTAAGTACTCACTTTTAGGAAGGGGGTGTTTTAACCTCTGGGGATACAGCAATGAACAAAACAAGGTCCCTGACCTGATAAAAGGCTTTTTTTTTTTCCTTTTATGTTTTTATTGATTTCAGAGACAGGAAGGGAGAGGGAGATAGAAACATCAATGAGAAAGAATCATTGATCAGCTGCCTCCTGTATGCCTCCTACTGGGGAACGAGCCTGCAACCCAGGAATGTGCCCTCACAGGGAATTGAACTGTGACCTCTTGCTTCATGGGTTGATGCTCAACCACTGAACCACACTGGCTGGGCAGAAGGCATCATTTCTTATGCAATGGGATTTTAAAAGCTCAGAGACGTAGAATAATAAGAAATGCCAACACATATAATTTGTTTCTTTGAATTTTGTTATCTCTTTACAAGGGCAGAGAAATACACTTCCTGATTTAAAAAAAAAAAATATATATATATAGTATTTTTATTGATTTCAGAGAGAAAGGAAGAAGAGAGAGATAAAAACATTAATGATGAGAGAGAATTGATTGGCTGCCTCCTGCACACCCCACCCTGGGGAATGAGCCAACTCGGGCATGTGCCCTCACCAGGAATTGAACTGTGACCTCCTGGTTCATAGGTCGACGCTCAACCACTGATCCACACTAGCCAGGCTAAAGATGTGTTTTAATGAACACATCTTTAATGTGGTATCAGAGGTGGATAGTGCTAGACCAAACCCTACCAATTCAGCTATTTTTATAGGCCAATATACCACTGTGCCTATCCCCCTTCCTATATCTAAATAACCAGGCAATATTAAGAATGCATATGCCATTAAACAAAAATAAACTTTTATCATGTACAGACATGATGGGGAATTTGTTGAGCTTATAAGCTCTTTAAGAGCAGGGCCTGTGCCTTATTCACCTTGGTAACCAGGGTGACTGCACAAAACCCAAAGGCAGGTATTGTATCAATGTCCTCTACTATATTCACATACATGAAATATGCTTAACATTTAACACTTCAGGAGTAACTGTGTTGCAATAAAGAAACTCCTATACCTTTTAAGATACACAATAACATCTTTGAAAGTCTGGAAATGTTTCCTAAGGATTTTTCTTTCACAAATTCCCCCAGTGAAAATTATAAAACCATGGGATATAGCTGCTAATAATCTGAGATTAATTATGGTCAGCACAAGGATTAATACACACTTAAGACTTTATTACAATACCTATGGAAGAATCAAATTTAGGCATTCTTTGTCCTGTTTTCTGAAATATTTCCAAATACCTCACATAATTTTTTATAACATTTAATTCTTTAATAGCAAGTGAGAATAATTAGAAAGTGTGATGCCATTTTCCAAGTTTTTCCAATACAGCTAAAGCTTTCAGGATAAAACTATACTTGCTAAAATGATCACATTCTCATTTGTGGTGGTGTTCCATTTCAGAGCCTTTGCTAAGTCATATGCAGATGGTGACGGAGATCGTGGTACCCACAGTCTGTACCCTCTGTGTACTAACCGCTGCAGTTCTCCTAATGTCCCTCCTGCGGAGCCAGAGCTGAGACAGGGTTACCCATTTTGCAGCTTCATCTTTCAGTAATCTTCCGGCTCTTCCTCCATTTTCTGCTTCAAAAATTTACATACGTCTGTTTCAGGCTCCATAGTAATTTTTTTCTTTTTGCTTTTTTGGTCTTATGCTGGGATTTAAGAATTAAAAAAATAAAAAATAAGCATTTAATAAAATAAAAATCACCTGTCATTTTACCCTTCTCAAAGTCAAAGTTAATATTTTGCTGTCTAATACGCACCTATTTTCTTTTTTTGGAACCTATTTTCATTTTGCAAAAAGGGATCACAGTGTACAAACTGTTTTATAACTTGATTTTATTTTTAAGTCTGTCCAGAAACATAACTTTAATGTAGAAATAAATGCCATCTAAGCACTGTCTTACACATGATGGATAGTCAATCATCTATAACAATCCTTTCAGTTTATAAATCCTATAAGGCAACCAGGGAAAAGCTTAGGTGGGTACCAAGCAAATGAGCACATACACTTTCCTAATTTCAATATCTCAAAGAAATATAATTAATTTATATATCTTTTCTTTAACTAGTTATTTTGCTTTTTAAAATTAGGATTCATTTTATTCTTAACTATGCTAAAATTAGTCTCCATTTATCTGAGGACAAAACATGGCTTAAGAAGGCATAATATCAGGCATTTTACTCATTATCTGATTACTCATTATTTAATGTTGTTTCTGAAACACAAAAACATTAAGATAGTAGGAATGCTATTCCATTAATTCTTTTGGTTAGTTAATACTCTCAAACATTTTTTAAATGGGGTTTATTTAGTCTTACAATTGGGCTGGGGTAAAATTGCTTTTAACAAATCTTTGTTTTCAATGTCAAACTGATGCACCTGTCTAGTGTTTTTCTCTTCCATTAATATTTTTTAAATCAAACTCTTTCTACTCTATATCCAGCTTTAAGGTACAATATTTCCACTCAAAAAAAATTGTTTTTTTTTCCCCTGGTTTTAGAATTAAACTGACCTAGTAAGTTGACTACAGAAAGTAGACAGGAAATTAGACTTACACTGCCCAGTAACATTTGGTAAGTCTTTTATATGATTACTGATACGTAATCTAGATTCCGAATGTATTAAGTCAGCATTTATGTTGTAGAGAAGCACATTACAAAGTATTCAGAGAGAACAAACAGTGACCATACTACCTGATAGAGGAGCCCATCAGCACACTTCACTTGAAATGCACCTGGCTGCAGGTAACCATGATAGTATAGGATATCCTTTCTTCCAGGCTACTGTTTAATATGGATTCAGAAAAATCTGTAACTAGAAAGACAGTGAGATCAGAATTGTTTGCACCCTGCTGACTTTTCTACCATGTACACTGCTGAATTTTACAATAATAGAGGGGTAGCCTGAATGATGTGTCTTCTACTTTAAGAGAATTTGTTAGACTAAAAGCAGCAAGAACAATTCCTTTAAGTAGTAAACACTCTTGGTGCATTGAAAACATGACTAAACAAATTAAAATATAAAGCAGATTTTTTTTTTTTAGTTTTATTTGTGCTTCTTTTTTTTTTATTCTTACATATGTGTCCTTCCCCCCTCACCCCACCCTTGACAGTCCCCTGCCCTCCCTTACCCCCCAGTGTCTTATGTCCATTAGTTATGTATAAAGCAGATTTTTAAAAAATTACATATTTTTTATGTTTGTGCCTCATCCACTACAGTTAAATAATTTTTTCTAATCTTAAATATGTATCTCAGAAAAAATATTCTACCTAGGATTTATAGTCTTAGGGTTAGACACATACCTTTTTTTCCCTCCTGAAGTCTGTTGTATTTCAAAATAAATGGTACAATTAACATTTAGATGAGATTGTGTGCACTTTCTTGTGGGTCAACATTTTGGTTCCATATTCTCACCATTATCAACAATCATTTCCTGAACACCCTCTGGGTGAGCAACAGTCTACTGGACACTGTCTTTCTCCCCCATTAACTCCAAACCAGTATTCTCTCTTCCCATGGCAGATAAAGGTACATTTTTCTCTCTTAAGTCTTCCTGCTTTTGATATCAACTGTTCTACTCCCGAGTATAATACCACTAGATATCTTAAAAAACTAGTATTCAAGCAAAGTGTTTAGTCTAATGAAATAGAAAGTCTAACTTCTTAATACATATGACCTTTAGAAAAAAAAAATCATTACTGGGCTTTAATATTTACAATCAGGGCTTTTTTTGAATATAAATGAGGTCCTCCTTCAATAGTGGGTCTTATTTTGGGCCAAAGGTCACTGAAAAATTCCTAGACAAACACATCAAGAATATATGATGGGTAGAAGAGGTTATATTATCCAAGCCAAAATGAAGTTTGCGTGTGTTTCTAAGCACACAATTTCATTTATTTACATACAATTTCATTTAAAAATTTTATTTTCATAGGTCTCATTACACCAATGCATTAACAAATTGTTTTAACTCTAACATTAAAAATCACTTTCACTTTTTTGAAACGAACTGCATCAAAAAGACTGAAAGATATGTTCAGTATCCTTCACTTATTCAGCATCATTGGAAAAAGGTGTTTAATGTTGCATGAATTTCCTCATGACAGAGGTCATTTAATCTTTATGTAGTAAAATTTTAAAACGGCATTTTCAAAAATACATCACATATGTTCATGTGTTTAAAACTTACTTTTTAATCATAAAAGTAATATATATCTTAAAGAAAACACCAGAAACAACATAGTAGATAAAATAAAATGTTTAAATTGGTGGTTCTCAATCTTAAGTTGCACAAGGGAATTACCTGGAGAACTTTAAATATTACTGATTTCCAGGTTCTACTTCCAGAGATTCTAATTTACTTGGTCTGGGTATAAGAACTTTAAACTTTAAAAATTCCCCAGATGATTCTAACATTCAGCCAAAGATGAGAATCATTCCTGCCCTCACCTTGCTACACCTCAGGAATTTGGGTGTATCATTCCAGACCTTTGTCTATGCCCGTATTAATGTTTTCTCCAGTATTTTGCTACTGTAAACATTATGTACTGCAATCAATAATCTTGTTCATAGGTCTTTTTGCACATCTGGTTATATGTGTGGAATAAGTTCCTATTAAAGAAACAGCTGGACCAAAAAATGTATTCTTGTAAAATTTTGGTGGATATTGCCCTCCAAAGAAGCTGTACAACTTTATACTCCACACAGCAATGTGTGAAGTTGACTGACTGTTCCCCCATGTCCTTGTCAGCACTGACACCTAACTTTTAGATCTTTGCTAAACTGATAGGTGAAGGTAGATAACATGACATATAACATAAATTTGCATTTCTCTGATTATACAGAGTTGAGCACCTTTTATTTATTTATTTTTAAATATTTTTATTGATTTCAGACAGGAAGGGAGAGGGAGAGAGATAGAAACATCAGTGATGAGAATCATGGATTGGCTGCCTCCTGCACGTCCCACACTGGGGGATCAAGCCTGCAACCTGGGCATGTGCCCTGACCGGGAATCAAACCGTGACCTCCTGGTTCATAGGTCGATGCTCAACCACTGAGCCATGCTGGCTAGGCTGAGCACCTTTTATTTTTACTTTTTTTTGTTGTTAATACTCACCTGAGGATATTTTCCATTAATTTTTTTAGATAAAGTGAAAGGAGGGGGAGAGACAGAGAGAGAGAGAAACATCTATATGAGAGAGACACATCGATTGGTTGCCTCCCACATGTGCCCCAACCAGGGTGGGAATTGAGCTTAAAATTGAGGTACATGCCCTTGACCACAATCAAACCCGTGTCCCTTCAGTCCAAGGGCCGACACACTATTCACTGAGCCAAACTGGCTAAGGCAGCACCTTTTTATTTTTAAAAAAATATTTTTATTGATTTCAGAGCAAAAGGAAGGATAGAAACATCAATGATGAAAGTAAATCATTGGTCAGCTGCCTCCTGCACGCCCCCTACTGGTGATCAAGCCTGAAACCTGAGCATGTGCCCTGACTGGGAATTGAACCTCCTAGTTCATAGGTAGACACTCAACCACTGAGCAACACCAGCCAGGCATCACCTTTTATTTTTTAAATGACATTTGAATTTCCTTTCTGTCAAACTGTCCATATTACTTGATTATTTTACTAGGGAATGTAGCCCCTTTTCTGAACTTGAGCTACAAATTTATTTTCCTGATTTGTCATTTGTCTGTTGTTTTGCCTCCAGTATTTTTTGCCATGCAGAAATTATTTTATTTTTATATAGTTTATTTCAATCGTTTATATAGACTCTATGTTTTCTATCACACTTAGAAAAGACAGCATGATTCTAACTGATGATTTTCAAGAAAATTCTTTCTGTTTCTTTAGGACTTATACAGTTCAGCCATATGAATAGAGAAGTTTCCATTCTAGTTGAGAGAAGTTGCTTGAATTAAAATATATTTTGGGGAGAAGGATAAACATTTTCTGGAAATAATTTTGCAAGATATTAATCACTTAAATGGGACTATTTGTATTCCCAGCCATAGTTAACTATAGGCTTTTGAAATCTTGGATTTTTTCTTACAACCACTAGATTTGATTTTGGATAATACTTGCAATATTTGAATTCAGTCATTTAAGACAGATACAAGTAGAAGACTACAGCACCACACAATCCACATGTGTGAAGATTACAGTTTTATATGTGCTTAAGAAAGGAGGCAGACTTGATAGGCCAGCTAATTACACCAGAGGCTAAAAAACATTCTTTGATAGAATACTAGAAACCTCAACCCTTATTCCAGACACAGAGAAGACATTTGGGCAGAAATATCACTATTTTAAACAGTGCACAAAAGTGTGAAGTATGGCATTTCAATCTTTTAACTTATTTTTATTCCTACTGCTTGATCTATCCAGGTTAACGAAAAAAAGCACTCTTTCATGATTCCTTTTTTCAGAATAAATATGTTTACATGTAGAGTTTAGGAAAATCATTTAAATGGGCACAAGAGCCCAGCAGGTGTGGCTTAGTGGCTGAGCATCGACTCATGTACCAGGAGGTCATGGTTCGATCCCCAGTCAGGGCGGGGTTGCTGGCTCGATCCGCAGTAGGGGTCATACAGGAGGCAGCCAATCAATGATTCTCTCTCATCGATGTTTCTATCTCTCTCCCCCCCTCTTCCTTCTTCTCTCTGAAATCAATAAAAACATATTAAAAATATTAAAATTGAGCACAAGACCTATAATAATAATCTCTACCAGTAAAATTTCATTTTCATTTTCAATTTCTCTAAATAGATTACAAACCATATTTACCAGATTTGTGGCAATTCAGATGGTCTACAGGTAGACTGTCACTCAGTTGCCAAACTGTTTTCACCTTTTTTTGACCACTATTTATTTCCACTCTCCATTTCTGTGGCTTCTCACTAAGGAAATAAAAAACATCAAAGGGAAAAAGTAGTTATTTCCTTTCTTTCTTCCTTCTACAGTCATTAGTGAAATCCTTATGTGATAAGCACTAAGGAAGAAGAGACAAACAAGTCAGAATTCTAAATTTCAGATTTTAGAGGACGCTGAAGTTGGGGGTTCACTTCTAAAAGGCATATAGAAACATGGATCTGAAGCTCAGGAGAAGCTGGGTTATGAATTATTAGCCCAGAGGAATTGAAAACTTGAGTATGAATGTAATCACCCAGGGAAGATAGAAAGTAAAAACAAAAGAAGTCAGAGAATACAGAGTTCTGGTGAAAACTCACATACAAAAAGCAGACAGAGGAAGGAGAAATTGATAGGGAACTATTCTCAGTCTAGGAGGTGGACCAGAGAGTTAGGATTAAAATTAAGACAGAATGTAATGTCACAGAAACAGAGGAAGGGAAAGGTTCGAGAAAGCAATTGTGTTAAATGCCAAACTGCCTTGTAAGTACTTACTGAAGGAGAAAGAATTGATGGTCCAGCTAGTTGCACAAGGAGCTAAAAAACATTGTCATATTGGAAAGTGTCCACTGGATATGGTAATTAGAAAGACACTAATAAGCCCTGGCTGGCTAGCTCAGTTGGTTAGAGCACTGCCCTGATATACCAAGGTTGCAGGTTTGATCCCCGGTCAGGGCACATACAAGAATCAACAAATGAATGCATAAATAGGTAGAACAACAAATTGATGTTTCTCTCTCTCCCTCACTCTCTCTCTCTCTCCCTTCCTCTATCTCCTCCTAAAACCTAAAGAAAATAAAATAAAATAAATCTTAAAAGAAAAAAGAAGGCCACTGATGGCCCCTGCCAGAGCAGTTTCAATGGGAGTGCTGGGGTTTCAATAAGAGGGAACTAAATAGAGGGAGGGTATAAATAAGAGTGACTTTAGTATAAGAGAAAGTTCAAGTGTATTATATGCTAAGGGGAGACCATCATTTGAGGCAAACTCAAGTGTTCACATGGATGGCTAATCTGTCTTCTTAGCCTCACAGTTCTCTACCTCCTCAATCCCATAGTCTTCTCTCACTCCCACTGCCATACCTTTGACTTTATCATTCCCCTGATCACTCTTTTCCCACTGTCATTTCCTTTCTGGTTATACTTTCTACCTGTTCAGCAAAGAAATTACAAATTGAGAGAAAAATGAAAGACTAGAGGCTCAATGGTCAAAAGAGAGTAGACAAAAGGTCTGGGAGAAGGCAGGGCAGAGGGGGAATTATCAGACTATGAGCAGAGAGGGAGTAAGATGATGAAAGTTTCAGAGGAGCAGCAGCTCTGGGTCCTGGGGAACAGACACCGAAACTGCCTGGAATCATGACCAGACTTAAAGCACAATTTAATTATTAAATTGCTTACCTTTGATATAAATTTTTTACAGCAGTTGGTCTGACTGGCAGCTGAAAAATATGTTGCTCATCAAGAGGATTTTGTTTATAATATTTTATGCAGGATCTATAAAAGTAAAAAAAAGACCCTATTTTGGAAAAAAATGCCACGTGGAGATAAAGGCTTTCTGGTAGTCTAAAATGCATAAGGGAACCATTTTATTGGATGCTACTAACCATAACATCAACAACAGAATAATTTCAGGGACACAAAAGTAAAAAACAAACATACAATATCCCTACTCCCAACAAAACATTGGTTATCTCTCTTTTTTCTTTTTTGATGGAAATATCATTTGCTTTTAAAAAATTAGTAGTAGACATATTTCTCGTAAATATAAAATACATTTAAATTGAGCCCAAATAAAGGCTTAAGTGTGTGTTTGGGGTGGGGGGGAGAAAGAAAAAAACAAAGAGGCAAAAGAGAAAGATACAACCTCCATGGTTTTCAGAGTCTGAGGAATTAAAGAATTAACTTATTTATATACTTATCTTTAATGGAGAAAAAAACAATAACCATTTCTTAGTACCTTTCCCTTTACAACTGAGGCAAATTCTAATTTTGGAAAAGGCAGAGGTACATTTCCTTTCACAGGGAAAAAAAAACTCAATTCTGCCACTGGATGGTTCACTTATTTCTGGTTTGAGACTCTAATACACACAAGACACCAGCAATCCATGTATGAGAATTATTTCAAACTAATTTTAGTCAAACTGATGGACAGAAATCTCTAAATTACAGTAATGCTGTTGACAGAGGTCTGGTAATATTTAATTCCATTTAGTTACCATATAAATGGCTAGCAATTAGTTTGGCCCAAATGTATAAAAATGTAAAAAAAAAGACAAGGAACTAATATTTATTAAGCACCTATTAAGTGACAGGTACTGCATATACATTATATCACTTAATCCTGACAACAAACACATGAGGTTATTAGATCCTTTTATAGATGAGAAAACAAGATGCAGTGAAAGGAAACTTCCTCTGGAAATTAGGAAGTGCTAGAGTCGAGTGTTAAACTTATTCCTTCTGAACTCAAAGACTTTTCTTCCTATGACAGTGACTTAGAACCATTCTGCTACTGTGAAGACAGGATGTGCAGATTCTATCCTAACCAATAATAAAAAGGCACATATTTTGGCTGCAACTATTTCAGAAGAGAATGTTATGTTAGTAAAAACAACAGAGAAATACTTACTGTGTTAAAGAAAAGAGAAGCTCATGTTGAGGTTTAATGAAAAGCTTGCAACTGACTATTATTTCTAGAATATGGTGAAGTTTTTGAACACGACAAACTTGTTCTTGTATATCTACTGACGGAGAAACGAAATATTCCTAGAATGAAAAAAAAAAGTATAAGCAAAATAGAGAATTAGTTAAGGGAAATCTTTAGAAAGAATATGGGCATGCCTGCTAAACCTAAGTCTAGATCAGGGGTGGGCAAACTTTTTGACTCGAGGGCCACAATGGGTTCTTAAACTGGACCGGAGGGCCGGAACAAAAGCATGGATGGAGTGTTTGTGTGAACTAATATAAATTCAAAGTAAACATCATTACATAAAAGGGTACGGTCTTTTTTTTTTTTTAGTTTTATTCATTTCAAACGGGCCGGATCCGGCCCGCGGGCCGTAGTTTGCCCACGGCTGGTCTAGATACTTAATTCATAGGTGGGAAAAAAGACAGGAGGCAGCTAGATAGAATATACCACCTTTCAACAGTATTTCTCTAATTAATCTGTAAATAAAGTCTTCACTGAGGATGTTCTCAGCAAACCATCCTACATATTCTCTGGTGAAGGCAATTCACAGAAATGCTTCACTCAAGGAGGCCCAAGAGGGTGGCTACTCTACGCACTAACCTCTCCAGATGGACTAAATGGCAAATCCAGATAATTCTTAACTTCAATACTCTTGCTATGTTGATGGAAGTGTCCACCTCTAAAATAGGTAGTAAACCTGAAGTACCAAGAAATTAAGCAAGTGTATGGATAAGCTTCCACTCACATATGTCACTGGTAAATTGGTACAACCCTTTAGAAAAGAAATTTGGCAATGTATGCCAAGCATCATTAAATGCTCAGGCTAATACTATTTCTGAGAACCCATCCTAAGGAAATAGCCCTTGGCAAATATGGTAGGTGGAATTCTACAATGGTCCCCAAGATTGCCACCCGTCGGAGTACACATCTTGTATAATCCCTTACCCTTGCGTGAGCCAGGACCTCTGAATATGATGGAATGTCACTCCTGTGAATAGGTTACTAACTGATGGACATTTAATCAATCAAAAGAGAGATCACAATCATTACTACGGCCTAATCGGGTGAGCCCTTTAAAAGGTGAAGATGCATTAGAGATATCTCCCACAGGCTCTGAAGAAACAAACCGCCTGTAATGTTTGGAGAGGGTCACATGGCAAGGACCCACAAACAACCTCTGGGACCTAAGACTGATCCTGAGCCAACAGTTAGCAAGAAAATGGGACCTTTGTCATAGGTCACAAGGAAAAGAATTCTATCAACAACAAATGAAGGAACTTGGAAGTAGATCTCGCCCTTAAGCCTCTGAAAATGCAGCTGACACCTTGATTTCAGCCTTGTGAAGACCTGAGCAGAGAAGACCCAGCTAAAATGTGCCCAACTCTCAACCCTTGGAAACTATAAGATAAATTTGTGTTCATTTAAGCGTTTAAGTTTGTGGTAATTTGTTATGCAGAATAGAAAACTAACATAGTAGGGGAAAACATCAGTTATTTGGAATAGGAGATGACTTGTTTAAAAAGACAATTACTGAGCCCTGGACTTACCCAGTCACTGGGGCCTAGAAATTAGCATTTTAACAATCCTTCTAGGAGATTTTCAAGTTTAAGGACTATTATGTCAAAAGTTTGGAGTCAAAACCATATTTTTAAAAAACAGGCATATGAAATGACTAGCGGGGAATTCATAAAAATTAGAGTACTAATATTTGGGTGATGAGATTAAGGGTATATTTGTCCTATAAGTATTCTAACTTTTAATAGTGTGGCCCCTTTTCTAATTTTAAAAAAATTTATCAAACCATTCCCATCCGGGCCCCCCATTAACATACACACACACACACACACACACACACGTATGTTTCCATTAAAAAGATATATAAATGTTTAAAATTTGAAAAGCAAAAATTAAACCTCTAAAGAATCCAGTTGAATCTTACTTTGCACAACAGACCTGCTAGAGTTTTTTATCTTGTATTTTTCTGAGACAAATGACAAATGAATTGGTACTATAGATTCATTTCTAAGCCCCACTGGTGTGGTTCGATGGTTGACTGTTGACCTAGGAACCAGGAGGTCATAGTTTGATTTCCAGTCAGGGCTCATGCCAGGGGTTGTAGCTCGATCCCCAGTAGGGAGTGTGTGGGTGGCAGTTGATCAATGATTCTCTCTCATCATTGATGTTTCTCTCTCTCTCTCTCTCTCTCTCTCTCTCTCTCTCTCTCTCTCTCCCTCTCTCTGAAGTCAATAAAAACATATTTAAAAGGATCTTCCATCGAATGTCAAGGGTCAGTAGAGATGCTGTTTAATTTCCTAAACTTCCTAAATAAAGACACTAGAAAAATACAGAAGTTTGTAATCATGACCCTGAAGCCCAGAAGTCTCTTTTGAATCAATATATTAAAGAACATTGTAAATTTGTTGGAATTTGTGTGTAATAGAAATGAGTCAAGAGAATATAAAGCAAAAATTCCTTTATAGGGCCTATAAAGAAAGGCATTCCCTAACCATTTTTACTTGTATACGTTTTTTAAAATGTTTTTATTGATTTTAGAGAGAGAAGAAGGGAGAAGGATAGAGAGATAGAAACATCAATGAGAGAGAAACATCGATTGGCTGCCTTCTGCATGTCCCCTTACTGTGGATCAAGCCTGCAACCCAAGCATGTGCCCTGACCAGGAATTAAACTGGTGACCTCTTGGTTCGTGGGTCGATCCTGAACCACTGAGCAACACCGGCCAGGCCCTTACCAATTTAGATAAATGGAAGTTGTGAGAGTACACTGGCTTCAGCAGGATACAGCTGTATGTCAGTAAGATAAATTTAAAGAAATGATAAATGATACTAAAAGGGCTACTTTTTTGTCTGTCTAGTTACTAGACAATAGTCATTAAGGGCACTGACTGTCTCATTTATCTGTTTCCTAGGACCTAGGATAGAGGGACACAGATTAGGCACTTAATAATTATATATAGAGTGAATGAATAAAAGAAAAACCACATTTTGATTAAAAAAATAAACTCACCAAATGATTCAAAGATGCAAGTTCTTGACCTATTATGAAAAAAACATACATGCAAATAAGATTTAGGTATTATCTGTTGCATGTTAAAGAACCTAAGTAAAAATTTTCATAGTTAATATATAAAAGAGATGCTCAAGCTAAATAGTTTCTGAAAAATAGTCAAATTTTCTGGCACATTACACCATAAAGACATACTATTACTTATTCTAAAAATGATCACAGTTTGCCCTGATAAAAACAATGAAGTGTTGGGTATTAAAACAGCATCTCATAAAATTGTTTTTATTAATTACATTATACTCATAGAATCTCAAAAAGAGTAGAATCTCAACTAAAAACAATCAAGCAAGCATTATAAGTATCTTTAATTTAATACCTTTATCGAGGGAGAAACCAAAGGGCCAGAGAATGAAAGTGTTTGTTTCATAGTGAACCAGGGGCAAAGCCAGAACTACAAATGACTAGGGACAAGTAGAAAGATAAAATCTGAGAATACCTATGGGCTGACAACTGTGGTGCACTTTTTAATTTTTTGAGCTGGGCAGGTACTTACCTATGAAAAAACTGATATAATCTTTCTTTAGTTTGTCCAAACCAATTTCCAAAAGCATCTGAACTGGAAGAGTCCCACTGAGAGAAACTGTGTCCATGGCTCCATGGTAAGACTGATGAATGAGCTTACTTAGTAAACTGTTACTTCCACTATGGAGCTAGAAATCAAGAAAATTTTATAAAGCCATAAATAAATCCAATAAGCAAAAGAGAAGCAAACTACATTAGCTACAAGCTAAAAATTATAAACTTGCATCTTTAATCTCTTGTACTATAAATTGTTTGAATAAAAGCCCCAAGTTACTTTCTAAGGTGCCTTTCCTGCCTCATTTGTTCAAGTCCAAAGCCATTAAGAAGGGCTTAAACTTATTACTCCCAGATGCACTTCCACCAAAGAGAAGGCAGAGCTGGTCCTTTGAAGCTTTATAACTAGGAATTCTCTTCTCCTGGCTAAGTGCTATTGAGCATCTTTGCCCAAATCAAACATTTTCAACTACACTAAAAATCTACTGTGGCAGAAAACTCTCTCAATGGTCCATGAACATGCCATAAGGAACTCCTTGTTGACTACGATATCCAACATACTACCTTGATCACTTGCAAATTAAAAAGAGCTGCAAACTTACAGATCTGACATATGTTCCAAATGTTAAACAATTAATTTTAAACATATCTAAAATATTTTCTCACTACTATCTTCTTATGATCTCTAATTTTCATCACGATTTTTTGCATTTTCTTTTTTTAAACTATTTTCACTTTGTACTCATTGCACCTGGCAGGGATATACTGGTAAACACTTCACAAAAAAAGTCTCAAGGAAAAAATCCAATGGCCAAGACTACACTGTCTAGAATCACTAATGCCCAATTAATTAGAGTTTGCATGTCTTTGCTCTGGAGTGTACATTTGTTCACACTTATGAAAGTTTCAAAGCTTTATAGGCATGAATTAGCTGTGACATTATTTAAAACTAGAGGCCCGGTGCACAAAAATTCGTGCACTGGAGGGGGGTCCCTCAGCCCAACCTGCCCCCTCTCACAGTCTGGGAGCCCTCAGGGGATGTCCTACTGACAGCTTAGGCCTGCTCCCCATGGTCTGGCCTCCCTCTGCAGGAGGCAACCCAGCTGATCAGGGAAAGGCACCACCCCCATCACCCCGCTGCTGCTGCTGCTGCCACTGCCAGGCTGCGGCAGCTGCGAGGCCTGAGCCCTGGGCCTCGCAGCCGCTAGGGCGCACGGCTGCTGTGAGCCCCAGGCCTCACAGCGCTGTGGCTTTGTCCAGATGGACGTCTGGAAGACATCCGCCCTAATTAGCATATTACCCTTTTATTAGTATAGATAATTCCTATTAAATAAGGACTCTTTTTGTTTCTAGCTTTTTACATAATCTCTTCTTGATTGTAAAAGCACAAATTCATTATGGAAAATTCATAAAGTATAGAAATGTATAATGCAGTTATAAAAACTCACTTGTAACCCTAATACCAAAAGTACTGCTAAAACATTTATTTGCTTCTACCTTTTCCTCTCCAAAATTTATATTCTTTAATACAATAGTGTATATTCTTGTCTTTTTACTGAACATTATAAGAATTTCTCCATATCTGTCAGCATCATTTTTAGCAACTATTACATGTGCCACATGTGGTTATATTATTATTTACTTAGTCATTTCATTTATAGTGGAAATTTAGGTTACTTACATTTTTTTCTACCATAAATGAAGCTCTAATGACTATTCTAATACATAAAATCTTGATACACATTTCTGTATGAGCTTAGGATGGATCTTAACAAAAGAATTATTGATTCAAAGGGCATGACACATTTGCAGGATCATTATGAAAATTGCTTTTAAGAGTGTTCCAAATTGTACCCTCATTAGTATATGAGAATTATAATTCATAGCAATAGTAACAATGACAATATTAGTAGCTTACAAATACCAAGCACTTACCTATGAGCTAGGTGCTAAGAGCTTTACATGAATTAAATTATTTAATCCTAAAACAACACTATGAGGTAAGTATTATTCCTACTCCTGCTTTACAGATGAGGAAACTGGCACACAGAGAAATAAAGGAATCTGCCCAGCTAGTGAGTCACAGGGCTAGAATTCAAGCTCAGGGAGTATGCTCCAGAGCCTATGTCTTTAACCATCATGTTGAAAAAACATTCAACACACACTACTAAACCTACCCATGGCTGTATGTCACCACGTTGTAGACTCTGAATGATCAATGTGAAACACTTCACCAAGTCTTGATATGAAATCACACCTTGAAAAACAAGTCAGTCTAACATAATGTTCATGGTATTTCTGCAGATGATATATGTCATTAATCTTAAGGACACACAAAGAGGAAGACAAGAATCTGTATTTTATGGATGGAGGAATGGGAAAGAAAAAGGCAAAAGACAATGTATTTCTAAAGAAAGAAATTAAACTGCCACAAAATAACACACTTAGTAAAATATTAAGGAATATCTTTTCCTTTCTCTAATAATTATAATTTCACTAAGGTGTATGTTTTGATTCATATAAACACAGCTTAAAAACCATCTACCTGGTAAATCTTAGCAGAAGAAAAGGATATTCTATGAACAGCTTTATATTATTAGTACAATTCTTGAGTAGAATGTGCCAGTGCGTTACTAGAAATGAATTTGTGAAACAGGCACTAAACTTGCACACAAAACTAGTAGAACATACTGTGTTATTTCCAAAAGACTTAGTTAAAGGTAAGCCTAAGAAGTAACAGGAAAAAGTTGTATTGTACAATCACGATGAACACCTACTACTACTCATTTTGCACCACAGCTGCTCAGCAAAATCCAGATCGCCCCGTACTGTGAAAAGACACTCGATGGAACGATCAAATGCAGTACTGTCGGGCTTCACTGTCTGAAAAAGAAGTGCCAGAGAATACTCAGTTTAGTTTTTTTTAGAATCATTGATTAGCCGCCTCCTGCACACCCCACACTGGGAATCGAGCCTGCAACCCGGGTACGTGCCCTGACCAGCAATCAAACCATGACCTGCTGGTTCATAGGTCGAAGCTCAACTACTGAGCTATGCAGCAAAGTTCAGTTTATTTTTTTTTTTTCAAAAGTGATATAGTTTAAGGCCAATAAGCTTTCAAATGCAGCTCTGAGAAAATATTGACCCAAGAACACACACAAAGAAAGATGTGAATGAATTTTTCTACAACTTCATTCACTAATGAAGACACAAACCAATAGTAAAAAACTGAGCCTCTAAAATTGTTTTTATTTTTATTTTTATTTATTTATTTTTTTTACAGAGAGGAAAGGAGAGGAATAGAGAGTTAGAAATATCAATGAGAGAGAAACATCGATTAGCTGCCTCCTGCACACTCCCTACTGGGGATGTGCCCGCAACCAAGGTTCATGCCCTTGACGGGAATCGAACCTGGGACCCTTCAGTCTGCAGGCCAACGCTCTATCCACTGAGCCAAACCAGTCAGGGCCTAAAATTGTTTTTAAAATGTGATGCCTAAAGACAAGCATTGACTTTCCTTCATGTAAAAATTTTTAATTACATTACTGTTGTCTCTCTTTTCCCATTTGTCAAATGACAACACAATTAGCTTAATTTAATAATATCACATCTGGCATATTAACACGCTGTCTTATATTAATATACTAAAGGTATACCATGTTACAGTATATTAACATATTCATTTCTACTTCTCTACAGTTGAGAATTAATAATACATATGTATTGGTTCTATTTAAAACTATTTATCAGCCCTTAAGGTAGTGGTTCTCAACCTTCTGGCCCTTTAAATACAGTTCCTCATGTTGTGACCCAACCATAAAATTATTTTCGCTGCTACTTCATAACTGTAATGTTGCTACTGCTATGAATCGTAATGTAAATATCTGATATTAGGCGACCCCTGTGAAAGGGTCCTTCAACCCCCAAAGGGGTCGTGACCCACAGGTTGAGAACCGCTGCCTTAAGGAAAACAATGCTGACATTAAAGACCAAAACAAGACTACCTTCAAAACACTGCCCATGCTGTATGTACCAGATCTATTTGACATGGATGGTACAGCATGAAAGATAATACAACCACATTTAGAAGCTATTTCAGTGTACATTTCTTTTTTGTTCTTGAATATGTATTTTTTGCTGAAAAATATCATTAATAAATTAACATACAATATGTACAAACACATGAGTAAATAATGTAATGACAAAGGACTATCTTTGTGGAAAGTGTTTTTTAAAAAATATTTAGATTTCAGTGAGTGTACAATGTAAATGCTATCACTTACCTCTGTGTCTTTTTTTGTAGAATCACCAAATCCATCCAGCTTATTTAAGTCTAGAAAGTGGCAAAGCTTATTAATTCTGGATTTTATTTTTCTGCTTTCAAAATTATTTCCATCCTAATCCTATTTTCAAATGACAAATGAGGACAATAAAAGCATAACTGGGGATTTTAGCAAATTACTTAACTCTCCAATGGAAGTCATAATAGATAACCCCTGGGTAGGGGTGTGAGGATGAACTGAGGTACAGTGAAAGCTCCAACACATAATGCTGGGCATCTGGTAGGTGCTCAAGATTACTGTTGCACCCCTCTTCTACTACAATCTCAAATATGGTTGCGGTATATTAATTTTAAATTAAATCTTATTCTTAAAATTACTTAGGCTGTTACCATTAGCAATTCAGAATGAAAGCCATCCTCTGACCATGACAGACTTCATAGTTTACTAGTATATATCCCAACCAAAAAGAATACCAAGCCTAAAAAGACAACTTCATTTAAAAATAGCAAGTATAAATTCCCAATTAAGAAAAATAAACAATGTAGAAGCGTGGATTAGGAAAACAAACACCATTTAGAAACTCCTGCACAAGTTCAACAGCAGATTTTGCTTCCAGAGGTGCAGGCCATTCGGTTACACCAGTCCTCAAACCAATAGCCAAAACCTATAGGAGATTAAAAAACCCAAAAGCTTATTAGCAGAAAGCACAATTTAATCAATAAGAATATATTTAATAATATTGTTATTTCTTGAGTATTTACTCACATGCCAGGACTGTCCTAGTGTTTCATATGTAGTATGTTATTTAATCCTCACAAAATCTCTACAAGGCAGATATTACTATCTACCTTCATTTTATTAAGAAGAGGCTAAGATAACCTGCTAAGGTCATACAATTAGTAACTGACAGTACCAGGACATACACCCAAAGATGATGTTCTGAACTAAGATGCCATGTGTATAAATGCTACAGGATTCAAGACTGATGAGCCTGCCCTAAAGATGCTTGTAATTTTGGTTAAGGACTAGTAATACAGATGAAATAATTGGGAACAACAAATGTAAAACAAATTGGAAATTTACATAAAAATAATATAGGCCCTGGCCGGGTTGCTCAGTTGGTTAGATCATCATCCCAATATGTTAAGGTTGAAGGTTCAATCCCTAGTGAGGATACATATAAAAATCAACCAATGAATGCATAAATAAGTGGAACAACAAACTGATGTTTCTTTCTCTCAAATCTATTTTTAAAAGTGCACAAATTTTTGTGCACCGGGCCTCTAGTATATATATAAAAGCCTAATATGCAAATTTTCCCCTCAGGAGTTCAACCAGAAGTTCAATAGCTCGCTATGACATGTGCTGACCACCAGGGGGTGGCGCAGAATGAAGGAAGGCCCCGGCCGGCAGCTGGCGGCCGAGGGAAAGGAGGCCCTGATTGGCCCTGATCGTTGACCAGGCCCAGGGACCCTACCTGTGCACAAATTTCGTGCACCAGGCCTCTAGTCTATAAATATAATAGCCTAAGTGACCATTACAGCGGAATGACCAGAACGATCAGTCACTATGATGCGCACTGACCACCAGGGGGCAGATACTCAATGCAGAAGCTGTCTCCTGGTGGTCAGTGTGCTCCCACAGGGGGAGCACCGCTCAACCAGAAGTCGGGTTCATGGCTAGGGAGCACAGCTGTGGTGGTAGGAGCCTCTCCCGTCTCTGTAGCAGCACTACTGAGCGGCGGCAGCAGGCGCATCAGGCCAGGATGAGTGCAAGCGGCATAGCACCTGGCCCCGGTTTGGGCTCCTCCCCGGCCACTTGCCGCTTGGCCCACTGCTACATCCCCCAAGGGGTCCTGGACTGCGAGAGGGCACAGGCTGGGCTGAGGGAACCTCCCCCTGTGCACGAATTTCATGCACCGGACCTCTAGTAATAATATAAATGCATGTGCCTATACATACAATAATTTAAACTGGAGAAAGGAGGTCAAGATGTCCTGGAATAGCCAGGGGAACAATGTGAAACCTCAACTCCACTCCAATCCAAATGTGAGAACTGTCAGCTACAGAGCAGGGAAGGAGATGAAGAGGGTGGGGTGATTCCAACCAGTGGAGTATAACACCTAGAGGACACTAGAAGATTACAAGGAATGGGGGCTACACAGGAATAGTGATGTTAAACTTAAAAAGATTTTTTATTTCACATGGAAGACAACACCCACTGTTGATTTTTTGGCAAGAAAATGACATGATCAAGTAGTTAAGAATTCCTCCATCAGAAATACCTAGGATTTTAAGGAAAAGAGAAAATACAGTATTTCTCAACAAAAGTGATCTCACCCTCTACCCCCAGGGGATACTTGAAAAATGTGCAGATAAGTTTTGGTGCCACAATATCTGGGGGTACAGAAGCATTTAATTTGGTAGAGGCCAAGGATGTTAAACATTTTGCAACATGTACAAAGTCCCAAACCACAAAGCATGGTCCTGCCCAAAATGCTGAAATGCTGATAGTGTCCCTGTTGAGAAACAATGAATGGTCATTAGAGTGGTCCAAGAGGGAGATAAGAGCTTTAACTAAGATGGGCACAGTGAGAGAAACTTCGAAGGAAGAAAAGAACACTATATTTCAGAGAGAGAGAGAGAGAGAGAGAGAGAGAGAGAGAGATAGGTAGGTAGGTATAGAGGTATATACGTGGAATAAAACAAAAGAAAAAAATCCTACCCATTTATAAAAATACAGAGGACTAAACTTGGAGAGACTATGTCCCTGTGCATATCTAAGATTCTGTTAATTTAAGGGAGATTACATGGACAAAGCATGGACTTTCCTTCTTATTTTTAATTTTAGAGAGAGGGAGAGAAACATCTATTTGTTGTTCCACTTATTTATGCATTCATCGGTTGATTTTTTCAAATGTTTTTATTGATTTTGAGAGAGAGAGAGAGAGAGAGAAAGAGAGAGAAACATCCATCTATTGCCTCTGGTATGCACCATGACTGGGACTGAACCTGCAACCCAGGCATGTGCCCCAATAGGGAATCTAACCGGTGGGTGACCTTCCAGTGCATGGGACAACACTCAACCAATTGAGCCACACTGGCCAGAGTCATTGGTTGATTTTTGTATGTGCCCTCACTGGGGATCAAATAAAACTTGGCATATTGGGATGATGCTCTAACCAACTGAACTGCCTGGTCAGGGCCACAAAGCATGGACTTTCAAGTTAGACAGACATGTATTTGAATGAGTTTTGAACCAGCTCTCCCACTTACCAGTTGCTGATGCCTTAGGCAAAATAACTAAACCATCTAGCACCACATGTTTGGCACACAGTAGAGTGGCAGCTTCCAGCTGTGGTAGTAAGTGGTGGTGGTAGAAACAGTTCTTACTAAAGTAAAACACAGCTGACCAGTGAACAATATGGGTTTGAACCGCACGGGTCCACTTATTTGCAGATCCGCCCCTCCTCCCCCCAATAAATACAGTAAGAGTATATTTTCTTCCTTATGATTTTCTAAAAATTTTCTTTTCTCTAGCTTACTTTATTATAAGAATATAGTATAATATATATAACATAAAAAATATGTGTTAATCAACAGTTTATGTTATCAGTAAGGCTTCCAGGCAACAGAAGGCTATTAGCAGTTAAGTTTTGTGGGAGTAAAAAGTTATACATGAATTGCTAACCATGCAGGGGGTATGTGCCCCTAACCCCCACATTGTTCAAGGGTCAAGAGAAATGAAGGAATGGTGGGATCATATACAGGTTTCTAGTCTGAAGATCTAGTCTGGAGAAGATTTCATGTTTCATTTTGGATATACTGTACTGAGTTTGAGGCCACAGCCCTGTACTCAAGTTAGAAATAATTTGGTGGAAGTAGGAAAGATGGGAATTAGTATCAGCTTAAAGAAAGGATCTGGCCCTGGCTGGGTGGCTCAGTTGATTAGAGCATCATCCTGTACACCAAAAGGTTGTGGGTTCAATTCCTGGTCAGGGCACATACCTTGGTTATGGGTTTGATCCCTGATCAAGGCATGCACGAGAGGCTACTGATCGATGTTTCTCTCTCTCTTCCTCTCTCTCTAAAAATTAATAAAACATATTCTCGGGTGAGGATTAAAAAGAAAAAGGGAAAGAAGGGATCCGGAGTTCCCTCATAAAGGCATTAGTCAAATCACTGAATGTGTAAGCTGTCCGCCAGGGTGGACAGAGAAGGGCAGAGAGACATAAGGGTAGAAGTATGATGGCAGCCCACAATAATGATCTTGGAAGAGGAACTTTTAAGAAGAAAAGTGAGCCCTAACCGGTTTGGCTCAGTGGATAGAGCGTCGGCCTGCAGACTGAAGGGTCCCAGGTTCGATTCCGGTCAAGGGCATGTACCTTGGTTGCGGGCACATCCCCAGTGGGGGCTGTGCAGGAGGCAGCTGATCGATGTTTCTCTCTCATCGATGTTTCTAACTCTCTATCCTCTCCCTTCCTCTCTGTAGAAAATCAATAGAATATATATATATTTTTTTTTTAAAAGAAGAAAAGTGAGACAGGTAGAAAAAGTACCAAGTTTTACACAAAAATAATATGAAGGAAATGTATTAGAATGCTTGGTACTACACTAGATGTTGAAGGTACAGCAGGGTACCTGGCACTGAAGTCCAGTAAGGAAGAGAGATAAGTAAACAAATCACTGTGATTGATAATCACTCTAACAAGAGGTGTGTGTTGAGTTCTATAACAGCACAAAGCACAGGTACCATAAGCCATTCTGAGAGGTCAGTGCAATCATCCTAAGCAAAAGATGTCACAGAGAGCTCACCCAGAAAAGAGGTAAAAGGGCATACCAGATCAACACACACACACACACACCAGAAAGTGACAAAGGGTGATAGGATCAAGCTACTACAAGCAGGGAACTCAATATAGCGAGGGTTGGGGGTTCAGTGGGAGCGAAAGTAGGGTGTTAGATTAAGCTAAAGAAATAAGTAGGCACCAATAGGAACATGAAAAGATACTAAACGTCATTAGCCATCAGGGCAATGCTACATAACAAGATACTACTTCATCTCCACTAGGATGACTATGAACAAAAACAAAAGCAGAAAATATCAAAGTGTTGGCAAGGATATGGAGAAATTGAGCCCTCATACACTGCTGGTAGGAATGTAAAGTGGTGCAGCCACTTTGGAAAATAGTTTGGCAGTTTCTCAAAAGATTAGAGTTACCACATGACATAGCAATTCCACCCAAGAGACGTGAAAAGATATGTCACACAAAAACATGTACGCGACTATTCATGGCAGCATTACTCAGAATAATCAAAAAGTAGAAACAACTAAAATGTTCATCAGTTGATAAATGGATAAACAAAATGTGGTATATCTATACAATGGAATGCTACTCAACAATAAAAAGGAACAAAGTACTACAGAAAGTACATTGGTGGTTGCTAGAGGCTGATGGGAGTGAGAGGTGACTGCTAAATGGGTATAGGGTTTCTTTTGGGAGTGATGAAAATGATCTAAAATTAAAGATGGTCATGGCTGTACAACTCTATAAGTATGTTAAAAACCACTAAACAAGTGAATTTTATGAAATGTAACTTATATCTCAAAAAAGCTGCTAGAAAAAAGAAAAAGGTAGAGCAGTGACTGGATATAACTGACTTTGTATGCCAGGCTAAAACACTTGGAATTTCTACTGCATTAAAATGAGGCACCCCCTTGAGATTCAATTTGTAGAGTGGAGCTAAAATTACTGAAACATAAAATTCTTGAAACACATGCTCATTATTCTTTAGCATCAATCAAAACCCAAGTTATTAACAAGCAGATTATATATGCATTTGAAATAAATTGGCATCTAACCCACCTGGAAAGAGAGAAATCCATCATATAAATAAAAACCAAACACTCCAGTAAAAAAGGCAGAAGAATGGTAGCTATTAATTATCTAACTAATGCTCTCTTTAAATGTAAGAACCACTACCACATAGTACTAGTAAAATTAAGCTGCCCAAATTGCCAAGAGTATCCAATGCATATATAACATTTGGAACAATTTTTGAAGAACACAAAACTAAATAACAATGATATTAACAAATATTCTTATGAAAACATGAGATTTAATGCAAGTAACAAATTCCAGAAGGATACTCACAAGGAGAAATTTCAGTTCTCTGTGAAGATGATTCAAAGGACTTCTGGGATCTCCTGATTCCACTTTAATATTCTAAAAAGTTCTCAAAGTCAGTTTTCACTGGTAATCCCATCTTTTTGGCATAAGGGTCAGAGTTACTTGCATTTCAAACTACCCACACATTAAAAAATATATTTTATAAAGCACTAATATATTGAAAAAGTAGCGCAAAACTTCATTTAGAACATCTCAGAGATACCACAGATCCTGCCCATCCTGATATAGTAACTTAAATTCAGGCCATCACACTCCATTTCTATACCACAATTGTACCTACATGGAACTAACTGTTCTTACACGCTCTCCTGCTCTCTCCTACTGAATTTCCAAAGGACAAGTAGGAGAAATATAAATACAGCTCAAGACTCAATGATAAACTTAGCATTACTACACACCAAAAATAACCCAGCCTCCCCAATATATATGCTCCTTAGAAACAAACTAACTAAACCAGTAAGTATGCTGTCCTACCTGGAGGTAAGGTTTTACAACTCCAACATATTATTTAAAAAGGGGGGGATTAAAAAATTCTGTTGTATGTAAATTTCTATTGAAGGAAAAGCATTAAGAATATGATTATCCATAATCCCACCACCCTGCGGAATCACTATTAACCCTACCCAGGCTTCTGTGTACACATTTTTTAAAAACATAGTTGAGATTCTACTAAATGTTCAATTTTGTACTTTTCTGCTTTTGTCTGCTTAATAATAAGCATTTCCTGTTATTATTAAAGACACTTTAAAGATTTTTAAAGAATGTGTAATATTTCATCATGGAAATCTATTTTAGTGATTATCCTACTTGTTTTGAATATTTTGGAAACACAGCTGTATCACTGCAAATAGTTTTGTACATATATTTTTGTTAGCAATTCTAATTAACTTCCTAAGACAGATTCGTAGAAATGTTAAAAGGTGAAAGGCTTAGTAATATAATAATTCTTGATGTATTGCCAATACATGCACTCTCTATTTTAAGACTAGCAGATGACAGGGATTTAAAGTACAGCATAGGGAACACAGTCAATAATATTGCAATAACTGTGCATGGTGCCAGGTAGGTATTAGACTTACCAGGGGGATCTCTTCGTAAGTTATATAAATGTCTAACCACTATGCTGTACACCTGAAATTAATATAATTTAAATGGCAGCGATAATGAAAAATAAAAAAAAACTATAAAAAGGATAGCAGAGATGATGTCACTTTGATAATTTCACTTGAGTCCCAACTCAAGAGACTATTAATCACTGGAAAATCTTAAGTTATATACTTCCAGTGCTGTGAGCAATTGATAGATCAGATCACCTGTAAAACCTCCACTGGCTTCTCTAGCTACTTCAGGGGTAAGCTGTCAGAGCTCAGGGAGGGCAGGGGCTGGGGGTGGGACAGGAGGCATGCAACCCCAGCAACAAGCTAGTTAAAAGTAAACCCACACTGAGTGAACGCAACAGAAAACAGGGCTTACTCCTACCAGAGTTGCAGTTGAAGAGAGTGGAGGGATCTGAAGAATCTCATCCACAGGACTCCAGGAAATATCCAAAGTGATCGTAGTTTGTGATGTGGGGATTGTATCATCCAAGGCAGTGGACTTCAAGAGCTCATACTGGGCAAAGCCCCTGGCTGTAACCTGAAAAGAGGGCATCCAGCACACCAGCAGCTATGCTTTCACATGACCAAAGGCCATTTTCAAAACTACTTTGATTCTTTCCTCAAAAGAAGAAAAAGTAGTATACTTTATCCCAAATGGAAAAATAAGACAATTATTCTTAATCACAAAGATTAGCTAAAAGGCAAGAGGGCATATATTTTAAATTTCAGTCATTAGCTGATAGGAAAATAAATACAAACATTTTGGTACTACAGAAAAATATGTAGTCATATTAGGAGTGAAAGGCAGGTCAATACAGTTAGAAGAAAATAATATGAGAAGAGAAATACTTACAGCAGACAATTGATGTCTTTTCTTATGTGAATTTTTTAAGTCTTCAAGATTTATAGAATAATTTTTATCAGCTATGGGACATAAAAAAAACATTTAAATATACAATTCAAAATTACATCTTAATGCTAGAAAATTCAAATTCTGAGGGTACCATAGTTTAACACTAATAATAGTTGAAGTTTTAAATCACAGTTGAATGGAATGTCTATAAAAGAATGAAAGAGAAACAAAGCTCAATACTATCATCAAAAATATAACTGTATGTCTACTATGAAACTGGAATTATATTGTCATTATATTCAATTTTTGATCCTCTAATGAAAACTCCAAAAAATATACCCATACAAATAAAATGAAACACAAACAAAACAGCTATAAACTCCTGTCCAGACTTTCAGAGATTTGTTTCTGGTGTTTCTGGAATATCACCTACATGCTGCAAGTTATACAGTAGACTAGATTCCTGGTGGCTAACATGAATTCCATTGTGTGCACTTCCCTCTTAACAATATATACTTTCAGTAAAACCGCAAAACAGTAACTATCAAATAAATAAACATATACACACACACCCATAAAAGTAGTAAGAGCCAGCTCTCACCTTTACAATTGACCGCATATAAGACAATTCCTGTGATGCTGTTACTTGTTGTGATAAGCTCAGCTCCTAGCCAACAGGTCCCTTCAGGATCTGAACTGTCACACCTTACCCAAAGGGGAGGAAGGGCAGTAACTGGCCGATTAATCTTTATGTGGGTCATATTAGGATTGTGAGCCATGGTGTAAAGTCCAATTAACTGCCTTGAAAATAAGAATAGAAAGAATAAATTATAGTTAGAGATTGCCATTCAGTCAAGAATTTTCTTTCCCAAAGATATCATGAAGTGTCTCCCAGAAACAAAAATCTGAAAAATGCACATAAATATTTCACCCAATGTATAAGTGAGAGACGAGCACACAAGGCAGATCAAGACTCACGCATCAAAAAATGACAATGACAAGTTCAGAGCTACTACCAGCAGGGAGTTCAAAACAGTGACGGTAAAGGTTCAGTGAGAGTGGAAGTAGGGTGTGAGTTCAGGCTAAGGAAATAAGTAGGATATATCAACTATCTATACTAGGGTAATATGCTAATTAGACTGGGAGACCTTCCAGACATTCTTCTGGACAAAGCCATGGTGGCGGGGCCGAGGTAGAGGTGGTAAGGGGGCAAGAGGGGAGGGCAGTTGTAGGTGATCAGGCCGGTGGGGGGGCCGGTGGGGGCGAGCAGGCCATCAGTGGGGGTCAATTGGGGGCGA
>NW_005355833.1:717773-718612 GCF_000412655.1 Myotis brandtii | reverse complement strand
CCAGTTGGGGGCAAGCAGGCCATCAGTGGGGGTCAATTGGGGGCGGGCAGGCTGGCAGGGAGGGCAGGTGGGGACGAGCAGGCTGGCAGAGAGGACAGTTGGGGGTGATCAGGTTGGCGGGGAGGGGGGCAGTTGGGGGCAAGCAGACCGGCAGGCAGAGTGGTTAGGGGCAATCAGGCAGGCAGGCAGGTGAGCAGTTAGGAGCCAGCAGTCCCTGATTGCGAGAGGGATGTCCGACTGCCGGTCTAGGCCTGATCCCTGTGGGCAGTCAGACATCCCCCGAGGGGTCCCAGATTGGAGAGGGTGCAGGCCGGGCCGAGGGACCCCCCCCCCCCTGCACGAATTTCATGCACCAGGCCACTAGTATCTCAATAAAGCTGGGGGTGGAGGGAAGAAAATAGGAGCCAATAAGCACATGAAAAGATGCTTGAAGTTAATAGTCATTGGGACACTTAAAGAAATTAGAATATGAACTGTGAATTAGATAATAGTATTGTAACAATGTTAAATTTCCAGATTCTGATAATTGTTCTGGGTTATACAAGAGAATGTACTTGTTCTCAGGAAATATATAGTAAAGCACTTAGGGGTAAAGGAGTACAATGTCTCCAACATTAAAAAAATTTGTGTGTCAGAAAAAACCCAAGATGGCGGCATAGGTAAACACTGGAAATTGCTGCCTCGCACAACCACTTCAAAAATACAACTAAAAGACAAAACGGACACTATCCAGAACCACAGGAAGGCTGGCTGAGTGGAAATTCTACAACTAGAAGGAAAGAGAAAAGCACACTGAGACTCAGAGGAGGTGCGGAAGTAAAGTGCAGAGGTACGGAGGC
>NW_005355833.1:687175-715792 GCF_000412655.1 Myotis brandtii | reverse complement strand
GGAAAAAAGAGGAACAACTGTAATAATCTGAACAATAAAGATTTAATTTAAAAAAATTTGTGTGTGTGATATGTGTATATTATATAGACGCTGGCAGTGGGAGAGGAAAAGGAAGAGAAGGATTAAAAGAAAGAATGACAAAGCAGATATAGCAAAATGTAAACAATTGTTGAATCTGGGTTAAGGACATACAGAAGTTCCTCTATTATTCTTGTAACTGTTCTGTAAATTTGAAAGCATATCAAAATTAAGTTACCAAAAATGTGGCTTAAGTTTTTTTTTTAAAGAGATGAAAACTGAATTTATTACCAACAGATGTTCAGGAAAGGAATTTCTAAGGGACTATACTTCAAAAAGGAAATACAATAATCCCAGAAGGATGGTCTGAAATGCAAGAAGAAATGGAGAGCAAAGAAATGATAAGCATATGGGTAAATCCCAACAAACACTGGCTGGAGAACACAATATAAATAATAACATTTAATCCAGATAGCTAGGATTTTTTTGTTTGGGAGGTGGGGGAGGCCAGGCAGAGGGAACTGCATGTGGCTACACAGGGAAGAAGCAGGAAGTGAAACTGGCAAGGCAGAGAGAGGCAGCAGGGTTTCTAATAGGGTAAGATCATTCCTCATTGGGCTGCAGAGCCCTATACATTGCAGGACGTTTACAATCCATGGACCAGGCCAATAGCTCCCCTCAGTCTTCATGATGGCAAAAAGTACCCCTGCAATTTCCAAATGCCCACTAGGCATGGTACCCTTGGTAGAAGACCACTGAACCAGACAAGGAAGGCTCCTATGTATCACTCAAAAGGAATTTGGATGTTATCACGAGGCAATGAGAATCGCTGAGGGACTTTCTTGGCAACAGTGAGGAGGAAAGATTGGAGGGGAACCAGATTAGACACAAGGAAAACATTTAAGAAGCAACAACAAACAGTATAGGAGACTGGAGAAAAGGACAATCACAAGAACCTTCTTGGTCATGTCTGAGATATCAATGGGACATTCAGTAGAGAGTTGGGTGTACATATGTAGGGGCAGGGGGAAGAAATGAGGGAGAGATCTGCGCTAAATACATATTTGTTTTCTAATGTTTATAAGAATGCTTCAATTTAAATTCCTACCCTCCACCCCTATTCCTATCCCAATACTAAGAAAAAACTTTACCTTGCCCTCTCAACTGGTAAAGCAAGTGGCCCAACATTCTCACCAGTAGAGAAATCAGAAATAGCAGTTTCTTCAGATTGTAGCTCTTCAACGTGACTTGTTTCTTCCTTTTCCAAAGGCTTTACAAAATTTTTTAAATTATTTAACCAGGTAAAAGAACATGAAAGATAACAGTCAACTGTTCACTATGCTAAAACATAATGCACTGATTCTGAAACTTTGAGCATAAATGACTGGGCTATGGCAAGAATAATTAGCTACAAACCAGTTTGGTACCAACTCATCTTGCCATCAGAAGCATTTCCACTGTCCTATCAAGTTCCTACTAATAAAGGAAACATCTGATGTCATTAGAGAAAAAAAGTGTCCCAACATGCACAAAATGCTAAAGACAAAATACCAAGGGGGAAAAAACATCGGAGACTCCCTGATTTTGTCAGATTCTTCATTTCCCAAATGTGAAGATTCCTTAAAGTTATTCCTCTTAGGGCTATCAAGTCTCTTTGTGTTACAGGGTTCTGATATCTATGTGTTTAACTACTTAACTAGCTCAGAATTGCCAATAACAATAATTATGAGTTAACATTTTCTGAGCATTACTAGGTACCAGTTACTGTTCTACATTTTCTTTTATTCTTCATAAAAGCCCTGAGACTGATACTATTGTTAACTCTGTTTTAAAGATGGAAGAACTGAGATAGTGAATGGTTAAATAACTTGCCTAGGATAATAACACAGCTGCTGAGTGCAAAGCCAACATTTGAATCTAGGCAGCCTCTTCTAGCAGTAAATCCTCTGCGGAGTTAATAGGTATCAGACCTAGATGTTTCCTCAACTTTGAATTTCTTTTGCAAGATTTCAGATTTCATTCCCTTGCAGGCTGGGCTTTCCAAAAAGTTCCTTAAACTAGAGCTCCCAAGAAATACCATTTTTTCCTCTACTCTACTTTTCAACAATCAGGCATTAAGCTCCACTGATCTTTGCAGAAACAAAGGCCATTTTAATTGTTCTTCGTACAAAAATGCCAGGCCTCAATGAATTACAGGTAACTCTTTAAAACTCAAAGCTGCATTCTCCCTAGAATCCTAACCCAGATTTCCACAAATGCCCTCTGTTCATCTTTACCATTTCCAAGATAACTGAACTTTTTCAGCTTTTCTCCTACATACATACATTTCCCATTCTCCCCATAACAAAAGTCTAAATTCAACCACATAATTCACCTATAATTATTTTCCAAGCATTTGCCCATCATAGATAAGCACTAATAAAACCCATTCATTAACTTAAAAGACAAAGAAGTTCCCCTCCTCAGAAAGGAGTTTTCTTGCCCTGGCTGGTTTGGCTCAATGGATAGACCATTGGACTCAAGGGTCCTGGGTTCGATTCCGGTCAGGGCACATGCCTGGGTTTCTGGCTCCGTCCCCAGTGGGGGGCGTGCAGGAGGCAGCCAATCAATGATTCCCTCTCATCATTGATGTTTCTATCTCTCTCTTCCTTTCCCTTCCTCTCTGAAATCAATAAAAATATATTTTAAAAAAAGAAAGAAAGAAAGAAGTTTTCTTGTGTGTGCATTTAAAATAAAAAGCTCCTAGTTCATTTACCACAATGTCTATCCAGACTGCATGAGGGTCATAAAGCAGACAGAGGTGTTCCTTCTAAAGAAACGTTCACTTTCCCTTTTAGAGCCTGTTCCTATCTACTTCAGGAAATGATGTAAGCAAAGGAATGGTTGCTCCAAGCAACCATTAACAGCACTCAATAAAAACCACAACTGCCAAAACAGTTACCATAATTAAAACAAAAAGGATTAAGGTTGTAATTATAAAATGATACAAAAAATAAGAAGTTCCCTCTTGTTACAGTTAACAAAATTAAAGTAGAATTTCCATGTGTCATAGCTACTTATGCTGTGCTGTTCAACACAGTAGCCACTGGCCACATGTGGCTATTGAGCACTTGAAATGTGGCCAGACCAAATTGAGATGTAAGTGTAAAATACACACCACATTTTAAAGACATAGTACGAAAAAAGAACTTAAACTATCTGATTAATGATTTCTATATTAATTAGGTTTTGAAATTATAATTTCAGATATATTAAATTTTTAAAAATTACTACACCTAATTTCAGACCCAGCAATCCCACTCCTGGGTATTTACTGTAAAGAAAAGTTATGTGCAGCCCAGCTGGCATGGCTCAGTGGTTGAGCGATGACCTATGAACCAAGAGGTCACAGTTCAATTCCTGGTCAGAGCACAGGCCAGGGTTGCGAGGCTCTGGGGGTGTGAAGGAGGCAGCCAATCAATGATTCACTCTCATCATTGATGTTTCTATCTCTCTCCCTCTCCCTTCCTCTCTGAAATCAATAAAAATACATTGATAATTTTAAAAGAAGTTATGTGCACACAAAAATTTGTACAAAAATGATTATAGGAGCTCTTTTCATGATTACTGAAAACAACCCAATTGTCCTTCAAAGGGTGAATGGGTAAATAAGCTGTGGTATATCCATACCATGAGACACCACTCAACAATTAAGAGAAATGAATCACTGATACACACACAACTTGGAAGAATCTCAAAAGCATTAAACTGAGTGAAAGACATACTGTATGATTCTATTCATAACATTCTTTTTTATTTCTATTAATAACATTCTTAAAAGTAAATTTTACTGTATGATAATTTCAAAAAATAAAATTTAAAGTCACATAAAACACACATGCCAAAAACATGGATATTTGAATGTGTTTTGTGCGCATTTGATTTTTTACAGAGGGGAAGGGAGAGAGATAGAGAGTTAGAAACATCGATGAGAGAGAAATATCGATCAGCTGCCTCCTGCACATCTCCTACTGGGGATGTGCCCGCAACCCAGGTACATGCCCTTGACCGGAATCGAACCTGGGACCTTTCAGTCCGCAGGCCAACGCTCTATCCACTGAGCCAAACCGGTTTCGGCCACTCATTTATATTTTAATGAGGTTACCAGAAAATTTAAATTACATATGTGGTTCACATTATATTTCTATTGGACAACACTGTACTTACTTATTCCTAAAAGAATTAGAATCCATTTTTTAAAATATGTTGCTCTGGCTGGTTTGGCTAACTGGTTAGAGCGCTGACCCACTGACCAAAGGGTCGTAGGTTTGATTCCCAGTCAAGAGCATGTACCTCGGTTGCAGGTTCCCAATCGCCAGTAGGGGCATATGTGAGAGGCAACCAATCAATGTCTCTCTCTCACATCAATGTTTCTCTGTCTCTCCCACCCCTACTCCATCTCTTCCACACTCTCTCTAGAGGTCAATGAAAAAAATATCCTCAGGTGAGGATTAACAAAAAAAAATGCTGATAAAAAAATGTATTCACTTGACATTATTCCCATTAAACCAAATTTGGCTATCAAGAATAGAACAACCACAAAGCCCAAGCACTACTTACCACTTTTTCCAAGATGAATACAACATCATTTTCATTTAGAATATTTTTCAAAGGATTTGGTTTGCCTTTGCCAATCAACTGCACTTGGACATCAGCCTATTAAAAACAGATAATGTCACGCAATGTTTTATGTGATTAATATTTGTACAAATATATAAAGACAAGTTCCATGCAAGTAACTGGAAAGGAGAATTTGAACAGACACAATCTTTTAAAAGATTTCATTTACTCTTTGCCCACATTATTTTTCCTGTGTAGAAAATGTAGTTCATATCTATATCTACACACACTTCAAGGCCCAACTAAAATGCACCCTGCCTTTTAATTAGGATCACGCTGACAACCTTTTCCTCTAATCACATGGTATTTATTTTTAAGTACCACAAAATTAACCCTTTACAAAATGTTATCCTTTCTTCTGATAGAACTATGGAATTTAGAACTTTATCAGTTTATAGGAAATGCAGTCTTTCATTCCAGTCACAATACATGTTTATTGTAGAAAAGTTTGAAAATAGATAGCTGAAAGAGATTTTAAAAAACTGCCGAAACCGGTTTGGCTCAGTGGATAGAGCGTCGGCTTGCGGCCTGAAAGGTCCCGGGTTCGATTCCGGTCAAGGGCATGTACCTGGGTTGCGGGCACATCCCCAGTGGGAGATGTGCAGGAGGCAGCCGATCGATGTTTCTCTCTCATCGATGTTTCTAACTCTCTCTATCTCTCTCCCTTCCTCCCTGTGAAAAATCAATAAAATATAAAAAACAAACAAACAAAAAAAAAAACTTACCTATAATTCTACTAGCCAGGGTAATCATTACTGTTATTAGCCTTACTGGTACGTATTTTGCCAGCTCTTTTTCCAGGCATATAAATAAATCTATTTAAATTAAAATGTATCTATTATTTAGATATAGATAAGATTTTGCTTAATAAAAATAAGATATTCTAATAGTTTTTATACCATGAAATCCCATGCCATTAAATGTTCTTTGTCTAGTATCATGGCTCTATCATCATATAAATAATTTCACATTGTTTGACATTTAGGTAGTTTCAAGTTATTCCCTATTAAAAGAACAATTGGATTACTTTCTTAAGATGGATATATAAAATCATATCGATATTGTCAATTTGCCATTCAAATATACCATACCCACACATTTGTATTCCTGTCACTTACGTCAACACAGTGAGTATTTTCTGAGCATTTTCATTATTTTTACTGTCTCATAGCAAGAATATAGTATCCTGCCCAGCTGGCGTGGCTCAGTGGTTGAGCGCTGACCTATGAACCAAGAGGTCACAGTTCGATTCCTGATCATGCCCGGTTTATAAGCTCCATCCCCAGTGGGAGGGATGCAGGAGGCAGATGATTAATGATTCTCTCTCATCACTGATGTTTCTATCTCTCTCTCCCACTCCTTTCCTCTCTGAAATCAATAAAAATATATTTAAAAAAGAAAACAGTATCTTGTTATTGTTCTAATTTTCATTTATTTGATCACTAAATGAAGATGAACAGTCTCTAATATGCTTATTATTGACAAGTATCTCTCATTATTTAAATGTTTAATTTCTTATTTTAGCTATTGAAGCATTTAGATACCAAGTTCAGAGAGCCAAGGATTTGTTAGAAATCAAAAGATAGGAGGAGGCAAGGAAAGAACCTTTCCCAGAGCCTCAGTGGGAACATAGCCCTATAGGCACTTTGATTTCACACTCCTAGTCTCCAGAACTGTAAGAGAATACATTTCTGATGTTTTAAGCAACCCAATCTGTGGTACTTTGTTACAGTCGCCCTAGGAAACTAATATAGATGTCAAGTGGCAAGAATTCAGGGAGGGATTAATACATTTACCTGGATATACTAAGTTTCTGAGTTTGGTTAGTGAGAATTCAGATAGTGTAAGATACCTATATTTGCTTTTTTTCCCTGTGATTACTTATTTGTGTCCTTCTATTATAGTTGTCTTTTTTCTTAATTGATTTTAAAGAGTTTTTAATATATTTTTAAAATATGGATATTAACCTTGATCACTTATGACTATTTTTCCCGAGCTTATTTGTCTTTTAGTAAGTAATTTACCTTAGTTTACTCATTACTTTAAGGATTAAACTCTATGGGGAGTTTACTTATAGAACGCTTGGCATATATTGGATGCTTAATAAATCAATACATATTTATAGCAGCTTTGCTCATAACTATCACAAACTAGACACAATCCAAGTGGTAAATGGATAACCAAACTATAGTGCATCCACACAATGGAAAGCTGTTCTGCAATATAAAGGAATGGACTAATACACACAACAACAAAGATGAATCCAAAATGCATTACACTCATTAATGAAGTCAAACCCAAAAGGCTACATACTGTATGATTTTATTTACATGAAATTACGGAAAAGGCAAAAGAGAAGACAGAAAATGAGATAGAAAACAGATTAGTGGTTGCCAGGCACTGGGAACAGGGGAGAGGGTTGACTATAAAGGGACATGAGGAAATTTTTGGAAGTGACAGAAATGTTCTCTATCTTGATGGGGATGATTATATGACTAAATGCATTTATAAAAACTCCTAGAACTGCACTCTACAAAGATGAAATTTACTCTATTTAAATTAACTTCAATAAACCCAACTTTTAAAACACAATTTTAGGATTATTGAGTTGTTTTTAAAAACCAAAAAAATTTTTCATACCTCATAGATAAATGGGTCTTTACAGATTCCTTTCTTTTCTTCATCAAATTCCCTGTGATACAGAACCACATGTGAAAAATAGAGTTACAGAATTCTGTCATTTCAACTCAAGAGTTAGTCATCCTGTGTGACAACAGTGAGAAAAGCAAAATGCAAAGTAGACATGGCAGCCTTAAGGCATAGGTGGGAAGAGGGGAAAAAAGCAGAAAAGAGTTTTAGGTTAAGAAGAAATAGAAAAAAGAGATATAGTAGAGATTAATAGACTGCTGCCCACAATTGGGCACAAATGCTTCTAAGAGGCAGCTCTACTCTTTTTAAAAATACATGACTAGTTACTATTAAAATGTAATTTACCACATGACTTTTGGGAAGTAAAAATGACTGGATTTTGGGCCACCACAGAAAAGTTATTTTAAGTGACCCAGGCCTTAGATTTCTACAGCTAAAATGGTAACATCTATCCTCCCTCTAATTTTATGAGTTGTTACCAAAAAATTTACAAAAAATTAGTAAATTTGATCACATTAGCTCTAGCTGGTTGTCCAATGGTTAGAGCATTGGCCTGCAGACTGAAGGGCCTCAGGTTCAATTCCAGTCTAGTGCATATACCTCAGTTGCAGGCTAGATCCACCGCCACATGTGGGAGGCAACCAATCAATGTGTCTCTCACACATCAATGTTTCTCTCTCCCTCTCCCACTCTCTCTAAAAATCAATGGAAATTTTTGGATTAACAACAAAAACAATAATAATAATAAAATAACAATGTAAGCACAAAACTATCATTTCAGTCAAGAGAATTTAACTTTTTTTGTTTTGTTATTCCTCACCAGAGGATATTTTGTCCACTGATATTTAGAGAGTGGAAGGGAGGGAGGAAGGGGGGAAAGAGACAGACAGACAGACAGACATTGATGTGAGAGATACATCGATTGGTTGCTTCCCACATGCACCACAACCAGGGCTGGGGATCAAAATTGCAACCCAGGTACGTGCCCTTGACCAGGAATCGAACCCATGGCCATTCGTGCTCAGCTGACACTCTAACCACCGAGTCAAGCTGGCCAGGGTTTTTTGTATTTTTGTAATAAAAAAAATATTTTTGTTAATCAGTCAAGAGAATTTTAAAATAGTGATTTCAAAGCATGTAAAATTATAAACCATTAACATACCAAAATGCACATCAGCCCGCTATATGCTCTGAAAGAGGAAAGATTCTTTTGTGTTAAGATTTTTAATTGATTTTTACAGAGAAAAAGGAAGAGGAAGAGGGAGAAACATCGATTTGAGAGTGAGACATGGATCCTTGGCTGCCTCCTGCACACCCCCCACCAGGGATCAAGCCCTAAACCTGGGCATGTGCCCAGACCAGGAATCAAACAGGCAACCCTTCAGTGCACAGGAGGGCACTCAATCAACCGAGTGAGCAAAGAATCGTTAGTGTCCTAAAGGAACCCAATGGAATTGTTTCAGGACACCATTTATTATTTGATCTACTCTATGATTTACTGAAATAAAACGGGAAATATAAGCTTGAGACTGATTCACTTTTGCCACTTGGACAAGACTGTGACTTAAAGATGTCTGTCTTTGCCGAAACCGGTTTGGTTCGATTCCGGTCAGGGGCATGTACCTGGGTTGCGGGCACATCCCCGGTGGGGGATGTGCAGGAGGCAGCTGGTCGATGTTTCTAACTCTATCTCTCTCCCTTCCTCTCTGTGAAAAATCAATAAAATATATTTTTTTAAAAAAAGATGTCTGTCTTTAATGTACAACTCAGAGATGACAATCAATCATTCAGCCATAATTTCTCAAGCATGTGTATATTTCTCAAACCATAGAATGAAATAGTATATAGCCATTAATAAAAACAAAAAGATCTAGAGGCGCTCCTACTGGAAGCTATCCAATACACTGTTAGTTTTAAAAAGCTAGTGTTCTTTCTATAATGATCAAAAAATTGACAACAATAACCACTTTTGTAAGCAGAAAAAAGCAATAAACAATGAAAATGTATAGAGTTTAGAAAACAAGGGGTGAGATTATACCAGCGGTTCTCAAAGGGTGTGAGGCCAGCAGCATCTGCTTCACCTGTGATGTGCTAGAAAGGCAAATTCTTCGGCCCCACCCAGACCTACTATGTAAATAAGAAACCCTGGAGCTGGGGCCCAGCAAGCTGTTTTGACAACCCTCCAGGTGATTCTGATTCATGCTCCAATCTGAGGGCGCCTGGATTCCGTTTTTGGGTCGGATGCAGGACTAGACGGAGTCCCCTTGGGTACTATCACTTCACTATAAGGATAAAATGCCGCCGGCCGGTGTGGCTCAGTGGTTGAGCGTTGACCTATAAACCAGGAGGTCAGGGTTCAATGCCCCCGTCAGGGCACATGCCCAGGTTACCGGCTCAATCCCCAGTAGGGGGCGTGGAAGAGGCAGCCGATCAATGATTCCCTCTCTGAAATAAATGAAAACATATTTAAAAAAATAAAATAAAATGCAATCTTAGAGCACAGTGACATAAAGGTACGTTAAAAAGCCAACACACCAACACGTTATCATAACCGTGGCTCACATGATAACTATCTCGAAGAGGCTACAGAGCAGTAAGTTTCACACCGGAAGGCTTTGCACAGGTGAAGGGTGCCAACACCTGGTTTTCCATACACAGGAAAAGTGCCTCCACCATCCTGCAAGGCGTGTGCATTACCCGAATGAATAAGGTGCCTCTTGGAAAACTTGTCACTTCCCACCACGATCGATAACGCACAGCTATTTTCTCCTAAACGACACCACAGGGCCACACTGGGGCGGGTCACCCCCGGAGCCCAGGAAAGCTCAGTCTAACGTACGCGCCACCAAGAACCGACAAGGCGCTGATCCCCATGGCTGCGGCAAGAGACTTGGCGGGCATATAGATACCCCGAGGGAGTAACGCTGTCCTCGCAACCTAGCCAACAGCAGGAGCTACGACTCACTGCAGGAGACGCGTGTGAAACTCCTCGGCGGCCCGGTTTATTCGCGACCACATCCCGCCTCCGTCTAACAGCAGATCCCAGGCCTCCAAACCAAACTTCGCGCGGGAGGCGGAAGCCCGGCGCCTGACCCCGCCCCCGCCGGGACTACTTCCACCGCCCGCCGCAGGTCCTGTTAGTTCACAAGTGAAATTCTTGCTTTCAAGCACACAGCGGGTTTCTCCTTCCCAGTAGCTTTTTTTAAAACTTTCCCAATAACTTTTCATTTCCCTAAGAAAAAGTTAAAATACGGTACAGTAGTTGCAAAGAAGACACCTCATCTCGCGAGATTTGGCCACGCCCACTTCGGAATTATTCCGCCAAAAGGAATCCCTCGTTTCTAAACGCTATTGTTGACTCTAGAAGCCAATAGATACCGTCATTTGACGCAGATTAACAAATAACGTGCTATTTTTTATTTTTTCAGAGTGGTAGAGAGGTATGTGTGTCTCTGGATTGGCCTTGAGGCGGAGCCGGGTGGGGAACGAGTCGAAGGTGACATATAGAACGCGGGAGTGCTACGTACTTCCTTTTCCTGTGGGAGCCGCCGGGTAGAGAGGAGTGTGGCCTTCTCCTCTCCCCGCCATGGTGAGTGCAAGTTCTCTCGGCTGGGCTTTCCCCAGCTGTCGGGCCTGGCAGGAATGGATCGGGGGTTCCGAGCATAAGTTTTCAGGAGGGAACGCAAGGGAAAGGAGAGGACCGAATGCGCCTGTGTGTTGCGGGGAGCCGGGTAGTGCGGCTCCAGGGCAGCCATCTTGGCAACGTGGGCCTCCGGCGCGGGCGCCCTGGAAGCGGCCCAGGCCACCAGGCGTTCTCGGACGCAGAGGACTTCGGCATTCTAGCTTTCTGTTCTTAGAAAGCAGAGCTCTGCGGAAGACTTGGAAGTTGTTGGGCCCTAAGACGGACGGTGGGGAGTCAATTTTAGGCCCTAGATCTCCATGTGCTGATTAGTAAGGAATGTTCCGTCTTAGGAGATTTTGTTAAGAGAGTTTTTCTGAATTCCCGTATGTTGGCCTTAAGAATCGCCACTATCAGAAGCATTCTGATCCTCTTACCTTAGAAATTAGTTTTTCCTATTCGGTGTCCCCTAAATGTTTTCGCTGTCAGCCAGCTCGTTGCACGGCAAATGTTAAATGTACCGCGTTTCCACAGAGAATGTTTTTATATATACTATGTAGTGTGCTTGGGCATGGGGAGTTGAGTGAACAAAATGGGCCAAAAAACTATCGGTCTGATGTTTGGACCGTGATTGAGTTAGGTGTAAATACAGTACCGATTGGTGGTGGTGAGAGCTGTGGGCATGAGGAACGGGGAGGGAGGCGGTCGTTGGGCTTTAAACAGGCATCCGAGGAAGGTGGGGCCTCCCTGTGAAGGTGAGGACGCCTGCTAATGTCTGGGAGACGCAGGTAGGACAGGGATCATTACTCTGAAGAGAAGATGGGGGGTAAGGCTGAGCATATTGTCTAGGGGCCAACCTCAGAACTTACGTTCTATTTGAAGGTGGAGCAAAAAGGAACAACCAGTGTTTTTACTCCAGTAAATTTTGGGAGAGGTGTTTAGAGCGGGATGAAGCGGGCAAGGATGAAACAGTTGGGAGAGTAGAGTTGTGGTAGACAAGGTTTGTTACCATCTGGGGTGAAAGAGTTTAGATAGTGGTTTTAACGCTGTCAAGCCCTAAAATAGAGTTTTGATCATTTTGCGTTGTAAACTTTGGTTGGAAAGTTCGATGGTAAGCCACTCTTTTATGTGGCAGAACATTCTAATCGTTAAGAGTTTTCCTTGCAATGATGTCGTAATTTGCGTCCTACTCTGTTCTCAGCGACAGTTGCCTGCTGTCAGTCAGCTGGTTCAGAAGGGTGACGAAAATTCTTACTGAGCAAGACATACTAATCTTTGTTTGAGTTAACAGACTTGGTGTATTGGTAACGTAGCCTTTGTTTTAGCTGTAAGGGATGCCTACCCCACCAAACTCGTTTTTTGTAACTGAGCAATTAATGGAATTGTTGGCGCATAAGAGGAGTGCTCCTGACATTGCTTGTTGGTATGAATATCTTTTTTCTTTTCCCCAGGCGTGTGCTCGTCCACTGATATCTGTGTACTCTGAAAAGGGGGAAACATCTGGCAAAAATGTCACTTTGCCTGCTGTGTTCAAGGCTCCCATTCGACCAGATATTGTGAATTTTGTTCACACCAACTTGCGCAAAAACAATAGACAGCCCTATGCTGTCAGTGAATTGGCAGGTATGGATTTAGGTCTTTTATCATCAGTTGATACTTTAAGGGCTGCTTAAACAGTAGTGATGAAATTCCACTCCATTGGTCCGTGTTTCTGAATCAGATGATTTTCCTGGATGTTCTGATGCTGTTTGCTGCTATGCATAATAGTCACAGTGGTATGGTTGGGTAGCTAAAACTTTTATTTCTTTCCCAATTTCAGGTCATCAAACTAGCGCCGAGTCCTGGGGTACTGGCAGAGCTGTGGCTCGAATTCCCAGAGTCCGGGGTGGTGGAACTCACCGTTCTGGCCAGGGTGCTTTCGGAAATGTATCCTTTGTGGTCACTACCTAGACTGGTCAGCCATCATGGAATTCAGCAGACTAGACTTGGTTTATTCATGTTAGTTTGAAGATATTTTTGTCCAAAAAACTAATAGCATCCAGATAACTCTAGACAGATTTGGAATCTGGAAGGTTTTTTGTTAAATACTAAAGACAATAAGTGCTAGACATTAGAGAAAGTTTTACTTGCGATGATGTCGTAATTTGCGTCCTACTCTGTTCTCAGCGACAGTTGCCTGCTGTCAGTCAGCTGGTTCAGAAGGGTGACGAAAATTCTTACTGAGCAAGACAATCTCTTCCCCCTAATATTTGAGAAATGTGATTCTTAACTGGGAAAAATAGATGTGTCGTGGGGGCCGCATGTTTGCACCAACCAAAACCTGGCGCCGTTGGCACCGGAGAGTAAACACAACACAGAAACGATATGCCATCTGCTCTGCCCTTGCTGCCTCGGCTTTACCAGCACTGGTCATGTCTAAAGGTTTGTGATATTTTGTATTGTAGGAGTGATAACAAATACCCACTTTTCCCATCCACCTGTACCTCTTCCTTATGTTAATAATAACGTGTAAACTATTCATCCCAGAGTGCCTGACTAAATTTATTACATACTAATTCTAACAAATCAGTCATTGGTGAGTGCTATGTAACTGGCGAAGTGCTTTAAATACAGTGATTTAGCATATTAGAAACTTATCATTTAAACTTCATGTTGCCTATTCAACTTTTAACTGTCAAAATGATGAGATTCCACTTCATTGGTCCGTGTTTCTGAAACACATGATATTTGTGGAAGTTCTGATTTGGCAATTTGTATACTGTTTTGCTTCTGTGGGTTATATAAAGTGCTGCTCAATTTTTCAAAAGGTAACCAGGTCAGTGTTAATTGGCTTTGTCAGGTCACCGTATTGAGGAAGTTCCTGAACTTCCTTTGGTGGTTGAAGATAAAGTTGAAGGCTACAAGAAAACCAAGGAGGCTGTTTTGCTTCTTAAGAAACTTAAGGCCTGGAATGATATTAAAAAGGTAGGTTTAATGAACACATTTATAGGTTTTGGTAGTCCTCACAAATTTGTCAGAATTTTTTTTGAAAAGATTGCTGAAGGACAGTATCAACTATACATCCTGGATGTGGGAACAAGGACTCTGGAACCATATTATAGTCGGATACTGCTTAACAAGGACACAGTTTGAGAAATGCATTGTTAGGTGATTGTTACGTGATTATCATAAAGCACTTACACAAACCTAGATGGTATGTAGTCTGCTAGTTAGGCAATGTAGTGTACCATTGCCTATATGTGGTCTATCATTGATGGAGATGTCGTTACACAGTGGGTCACAGTACTTGAGTTTGGATTCTGCCATTTGTAGCTGTGTTTTAGTGTTACAGAAGTCATTTTTATCTCAGTTTTATTTATAAAATGGTGTTTTGTAACAAAATATCTGTTATTGGGATCATCTTAATCAGAATACTAAAGCTTCTCACTTTGTTAGGTCTATGCCTCTCAGCGAATGAGGGCTGGCAAGGGCAAAATGAGAAACCGTCGTCGTATCCAGCGCAGGGGACCTTGTATCATCTATAATGAGGACAACGGTATCATCAAAGCCTTCAGAAACATCCCTGGTAATTCTTGTATTGCCTACGTGTTTTGATTGCCCATACTATGCATGCTTACTCAGCTTTTATTATGATGAGATTCCACTTAATGGTCCGTGTTTCTGAAGCACATGATTTTGTGGAATGTCTGATTCTTGGCTGAATGAGTGAGTGTACAGTTAATGGTTGAAACGTCATAGTTGATGATAGTTCTAAGGTATCTTATCTAGCACATAAGCCATAAGGATGATTTATGTGTCGTGTGATTTATTTCTTTTTAAATACATGCTCCCTAATTCTCCTTTCCCTTTAAAAGGAATTACTCTGCTTAATGTAAGCAAACTGAACATTTTGAAACTTGCACCTGGAGGGCATGTGGGCCGTTTCTGCATTTGGACTGAAAGTGCTTTCCGCAAGTTAGATGAGCTGTATGGCACTTGGCGTAGAGCTGCCTCCCTCAAGAGTAACTACAAGTGAGTGTTCTTACGTTCATAAGGCCTGGAATGATATAAAAAAGGTCTATGTCTCTCAGCGAATGAGGGCTGGCGAGGGCAAAATGAGAAACCGTCGTCGTATCCAGCGCAGGGGACCTTGTATCATCTATAATGAGGACAACGGTATCATCAAAGCCTTCAGAAACATCCCTGGTAATTCTTGTATTGCCTACGTGTTTTGATTGCCCATACTATGCATGCTTACTCAGCTTTTATTATGATGAGATTCCACTTAATGGTCCGTGTTTCTGAAGCACATGATTTTGTGGAATGTCTGATTCTTGGCTGAATGAGTGAGTGTACAGTTAATGGTTGAAACGTCATAGTTGATGATAGTTCTAAGGTATCTTATCTAGCACATAAGCCATAAGGATGATTTATGTGTCGTGTGATTTATTTCTTTTTAAATACATGCTCCCTAATTCTCCTTTCCCTTTAAAAGGAATTACTCTGCTTAATGTAAGCAAACTGAACATTTTGAAACTTGCACCTGGAGGGCATGTGGGCCGTTTCTGCATTTGGACTGAAAGTGCTTTCCGCAAGTTAGATGAGCTGTATGGCACTTGGCGTAGAGCTGCCTCCCTCAAGAGTAACTACAAGTGAGTGTTCTTACGTTCATAAACTGAACATAAATTTTTATATTATGGATATTTACATTCAGAATTGGTTTTCTTGTTTTCTAAATAACGGATTGTTTTGTTGCTATTTCCCCTTATATACAGATGTAATATACTGAAATGGTAAGATACTCTGAGAAATGGTAGTGTAGTTGGAAATTTCAATTGAATTCTGGAGAGCTTTTAAATGGTTAAAACTTTATCTTCTGTTGAGGTTCATGTTAATCACATGAGAAATAAGATTGGGCATCTATTTTCAACATCTTGGTTTTTCTTTCAGCCTTCCCATGCACAAGATGCTCAATACAGACCTTAGCAGAATCTTGAAAAGCCCAGAGATCCAAAGAGCCCTCCGAGCACCACGGTAAAGTTGTGATATTTAGAGTAATTCTTGCCCCAACCTCAATATACTTGGTTATTTTTAATGTAAATAAAATGTTAATATAGTGTCTACCTTTTTATAGCAAGAAGATTCACCGCAGAGTCCTGAAGAAGAATCCACTGAAAAACCTGAGAATCATGTTGAAGCTAAACCCATATGCAAAGACTATGCGCCGGAACACCATTCTTCGGCAGGCCAAGAATGTAAGCGATGATTTGGCTTTTGCATAGAGGATACCTTTTTAGAGAATTTGATTCTTAGATTTTTCTTCTTAATTTGTTGCAGCACAAGCTTCGGGTGGATAAAGCAGCAGCAGCACTAGAAGCCAAATCAGATGAGAAGGGTGTTCCAGGCAAGAAGCCTGTGGTAGGGAAGAAAGGAAAGAAGGCTGCTGGCCTTAAGAAGCAGAAGAAACCTTTGGTGGGGAAAAAGGCTGCAGCTACCAAGAAACCAGCAGCTGAGAAGAAGCCGGCAGAAAAGAAACCCACCACAGAAGAAAAGAAGCCTGTGGCATAAACTTACATTTGTTTATTCCATAACGGTCAAATCACTTTGGACAGCTAATTTTGAATAAAAATGATCAAAGGCAATGAGAAACATAACTTGTTGCATTTGTTTTGTGAATCTTGGTTACAATTTTTTTTTTAATTGACATTTTGTTCTCCGTAATTTCAGCCTTTCATTTGTTAGTCTGGTCTACAAGGGAGCATTGGGTTTATACAAAATCTATGCTGTTGAATGAAAAGAGGGATGTTCCATAAATCCAGATGTAAAATCCATTTTGTAAGTAATGTCTTGAGAAAGCGATAGTTGAAAGACTTGTCTTAAATATATAGAAGCTGTTAAGATTTAGCCATCCCTCCACCACTGGGAAAAAAAAAAACAACTTATGAAAATTACATAAAGTTAGGACATTTTCAGTAACCACAAGAGGGCAGAATCAGAATATGTTTTGAGGAGCAGCGGTAAGAAGCATGTTCTCAGAAGTGTTCTTGTTGCAACCCACTATGATAGAACACTGTTGGAGGGTGTTTGCCACCCTCTTATATTTTGGCTCTTGGGAAAGTGCCAGAAGTATTTTTCAGAACCACTTGTGTATTAAGTTTTACTAAGGAATGAATACATTGATTTGTTAAGCATGGTGCAGAAAAATGTACACACAAGCATGTTATTTTTCTAAACCTTTTAGTTTGTCACTGAATGTCTTACCACTCTAGAATTGACTCATGTCTGGATCTTGATTTTTCTCCCTTTGGAATCAAGATCCATAGCAAGGTTGATGTATGATACTCCAATTTGCATATTCAAGAGATAGTTTCCTAGTATTTAAGGACACTGCCCCCAATATTGTTAGCTGCTTGCACCGACATACTGGGAAACATTTAAAGTGGAATCTTGGTCTACAAAAGCTGTAGAGCACTTGCACCTGTGCTAAATGCTGGTAATGTTAGTCCCTGGTTTAAAAGATGCATTGTAGGATTTGTGCATTTTCATTAACCACTTCATTGTAACATCACATTGGAAGTGGGAGTACTGTTCCACCTGAAGCATTTGCAACTGGACACGAGCTTTATTATTTTGTTAATCCTTAACCTACGATGTTTATCAATTTGAGAAACATGGATGGGTTGCCTCCCATAAGCACACACACACCCCTCCCCCCCCCCAACGGGGGGATCAAACAGCAACCTGGGTATGTCCTGACCTGAATGGAACCCACGACCTTTTGGTGTATTGGTACATGCTTCAACCAACAGAACCAAGTCAAGGGCGCTACTTGAGCTTTTATTTAGTTAATCCTCACGGAGGATGTTTTTGCATTGATTTTTAGGGAGAGTGGAAGAGAGGGAAAGACGTGAGATCAGGGAGGAGCCTGCAACCAGTGTACAAGCCCTTGATCGGAGTCAAACTGGGGACTCTGGTCTGCAGGCCGACACTATCCACTGACCCAAACCGGCTAGGGCGATACTTCAGCATTTTTACCTTCAGATTCTTTATGGCTCCAACGGCCTGTGCTTTAGGAATCCTGCTCATTACTCCAGCCTAGTTTTTATAACCTTAAAACCCCCACTTTATACTGGGTGGAGCGGGCAGGAAGCGCTTGGGCGCACGTGCAGCCGGCCTGCTGTTCCGTTTCCGGTAACGCGGGCTCGGTGACGTCATCACAGAGCGCCCAGCCGCCAGGGCGTGTGGAGACGCGATGCTGAGCCGGCTCCAGGAGCTGCGCAAGGAGGAGGAGACGCTGCTCCGGTTGAAGGCGGCACTGCACGACCAGCTGAACCGGCTCAAGGTGACCCCGCGGCCCCCCCCGCCCCGCTACCCCAGCCCGGCTCTGCGCGAGCCCGGGTGTCTGCAGCGGCCCCCTGCGGCTGGTGATCCCTCCCTCACCAGGCGGTTGGGGCGCTGATCTGGTGGCTTAGCAGCCCCTGGCAGGCTTGTTTTTAAGATGAAGGCCCTCCTCAGAATCTTGACCCTGTAGGTCTAGGTTGAGGCCCAGCAGTCTGCACATTTGGCGAGTTCATTCCCACACCCGACACTCCAGAAGTGCAGGGAGCTTCGGAAGTGCCACCTCCCGAAGGCTCGTGTTGATGTTCCCCGCCCACCGACCTCTTCCCCGGAGCTCGAAAGCCATTTACTAGCCGCTATTTCCTCGCTCGTATTGCCGCTTGAAACAGCTCTAGTATTGCAAAGCTAGAAGAGACTCGCACATTCTCCCATTGTGCGAAAAAGGACAACGAGGCCCGAGAGAAAAGACTTGTCGCAGAGTTCCCAGTAGCTTTTCTTCCTGGAGTGGTTATTGAATACACGGCTTTGACTGGGAGGAGAGATTTAGGCCCACCAGGACCTCTTCCCAGATCTTTGCGTAATTCAGCCTCAGTACAATGATCCTGATAACTCCTGCTTCAGGATTTTTTTTAATATATTTCATTGATTTTTACAGAGAGGAAGGGAGAGGGATAGAGAGTAGAAACATCGATGAGAAACATCAATCAGCTGCCTCCTGCACACCTCCTACTGGGGATGTGCCCGCAACCAAGGTACATGCCCTTGACCGGAATCGAACCTGGGACCTTTCAGTTCGCAGGCCGAGGCTCTATCCACTGAGCCAAACCAGTTAGGGCTTCTTCAGGATTTTTAAGTCCAAATGAAAGCCCTTTGTAAACTGAAAAGCTTTGTACACAACTGTGACATATATCAAAATAATACGCACTTTTCTTCAGGACAGTTGTGATAGCCTACAGTTATTTACGTTCTCAAAGCACCACAGGACCTGCAAAGGCACCTAAAGTGTGTGTGTGTGTGTGTGTGTGTGTGTGCGCGCGCTTGCGCGCGCGCTGATGACGACCTCCAAAGCCTAAATTTCTTTATGCTCCTCGAAATACTTCCATTTTTCTTGCCTTCAGTGTCTCAGTACTAGGTAGAGAAGCTCAAGCCTAAGGAATCTGCCCTCAGTGGCATCAGAAGATGACACTTGGCTTTTTAAAGGGCTCACTTGTGTTTTTTCCCCCCGAATCGCTTGATCTGGGCTAGTGGATCATTGCTCAGTCAGAACACCTGTGCACCCCAGAGGACGGGGCTGGAGGCTTGCTTTGGTCATTTTCTTAAAAGGCAGGGAAAGCTTAAGACCCCCGACCCTTCTCCAGGGAGCTGTAGGGAGATTCCACTGTTTTCACTTATGATGCCAACTTTTTACAGCATGGAGAGTAAATTTTCCCACACCAGTGAAATAGTAAGGAAAATGTTCTTAATTCTTCTTTTCTAGGTTGAAGAATTGGCCCTCCAATCAATGATTAGTTCTAGAAGAGAGAATGAGATGCCGTCTTCTCCAGCTGCACAGGAACAGTCACATGATGTAAGCTTAATCAAGTTTGGGCCTAGGGAGCAAATGCAAAGTCCATTCTGCTGTCCGTGTAAATTACATTATCAAGACAGAAGGACTCTGGGAAGTACTGATAAGAATATTCTAGTTTGATAAACTGGCTATTCAATATTGCTGTTTTAGTCAGGGAACAGCCTTGCTGGTTACACCTTGATTGATTTAATATTGACTTATTAATTAGGTTACTTATATTGCCTCCACATCCTAGTCATCCATCCTCGAGTCTAGTTACTCTAATGAACCCAGGGAGAGTGGAGATCTTTGCAGGATATGTCAAACCTCTTGCTGCTCCACGAATAAGTTTGGGTTCAAAAATAGTGTAGCTTCAACTACAAAGCATAGTGCTAAAAAGTGAGTTCTAGTCCTCATTGTATCCTCCTCTTACCAAATGCCCACTTTAAATCAGTAAAATCATCTTTCTAAATATACCATAGTTTAGCAGCTCTCTCAGTTGTGTGTGAAGCCACTTAAAACCATTGGAAAGCAGCATAATTCTTACGTAAGAAACACTGTTGTAAATCAGGTAACATTCTGTCAAATCTAGGGCATTTATCCTCCCATTTTGGCAATGCGGGTTGGGGTGGAGGGCGGACAGGGTAGAATTTGGAGAAACAAGAAAGTGGCCATACCTCTTAGTGGTAAATACTGGGAATGAATACACAATTGATATTTGGTTTTAAACCATTTTTAAGAATTTACTGTTTTGAGACTAGTGTTCTACTAATTCATAATGTCCTTGGCTAAAGCAGATGGTGGTGCATGTAGACAATGAAGCATCAATCAACCAAACTGCACTGGAGTTGAGCACAAGGAGCCATGCACCAGAAGAGGAGGAGGAGGAGGAGGAAGAAGAATCAGATTCGTGAAGTGGGGAAAGAGCCAGGGTTAGTTACACAAATTAAATTTCTAAGTCGCAGAAACTTTCTCTCTAAAGTATTCTTGCCCTGGGCCCTATGGCCTGCTTTAAAAGGAAGCAAGACCTTTAGGAGGATGTGTATAATAATACAAGTTTCAGAATGCTTTAACAAAAATTAGTGACATATAGAAAAGCAAAGATGCATTGTCTTTGCATTGAGCAATATGGGTGGTGCCGTGTCTGTATTCTGGTCAGATCCAGTAGTTGTGTTCAAAACAGAAGATTTCCTCTGAAATGCTATTGAGCAAGTCTGGCATTTGCCAAAAGGGCAGAGTGTAAGTACAAGGCAGCCTTTTCAATCAACAATGCCTCTTTTAAGCAAACCAATTAAAGGCTGTTTGCATACCATTGAACGCTTGTAAACATAGCCAAAGTCTAGGAGAGAAAGATGACAAGGAGGACAGAACACCACTTGAGAGCACCAGATGTTGCCACCTCTCAGTGACATCGCAACATACTGCCACTACGGACTGTTTTGTGTGGCTGTAATCACTTCTAGGTTGAGACATCACAATGATAAAATGTGCATAGAAATAAACTGTAGATGAGTAGCCGTCATGCGGCTAGCTGGTTTCCAGATAGCAATAGGGAAGCGGATCAGTCCCTCTAGGGAAAACAGGACAGCCAGCAGGATGGTTTAAAACCCATTTCTGAACTTCGGAAGAAATGTGCTGTTAAGAAGGAATCACTATGCTTGGGAGATTGGATTATTATAATAAAGAGATGTTAGTTACAGAAAAAGTGTTTGTTAAAACTTAGTGTTTGAAGTTGAGATTTATTTCTGCATACTGTCCCTTTCCCATTAAATGTACAGTTAAATAGTTACTTAACTTTATAAAAGTTATTTGCCCTGTCCATGCAACAGAAAAGCCAAACAAAACAAAAAGAACCTCCTCAAGCAGGACGTCTTATGTAACTGTTCCAGAAGAGAGAACATGGATATGTTTGTTAATCAACATTTCATTAAAGTTATTTTGAGCTACTCTTATAGGAAGTAGCAGGAAGTTTAAATGAACATGCTTCTCAGAAAACACAATGTGAAAATAGTTTTTCAATAAAAAGCCTCAAGGCATACATTTTGGGGGTCTAACTTAAAATATGAGCATGGGTTTCTAAGAGCTAGAAAATCTGATCGCTTGCCCTCTCACATCTTTGCAACTCTTACTTTCCCATCTGTAAAATGAGGGTATTTGTACCTGCTCTCGTGATTTTCACAGGTTCCTGTGAGATGCTAATAAGATACTGAAAAACTCAACTACTGTTGGTGTTTCAGGAAGAAGTTTGAGGAAGGAATTTGGCATGCAGAACTCAACATAGCAAGACTGATGCAGGGAGCATCATTCTTGAGAATGAGATCTTAGTAATTACTGGAAAATAATCCTTTACCTCTCAAAATGTAGTACCTTTGGATATGAATAGAGAATTTAAAAACACCCCTCAAAAGATACAGGTTACATCACTCCTTCTGTCTCAGAATTTACCTGCTTTAATGAGACATTCTCAGTAGTGGTTGCATTTTACCTGTTAGCAAACGACAGTATGAGGAAGGTGTGGGTCTTAAACCTCAGCCTGAATATTTATATGTCAAAAATGTATATGGTAGACTGTTGACTTAGAACAGATATTAGCCTCACTGCAAGAAAAAAATATTGACTAGCTAAGGCAGCAGTATACAACCCTGACCAGTTTTTAAAATCCTGGCTGAGTTCCAAGCTCTGATAGATCTGGAGTAGAACTATCTGCTCAGGAGATTTACCCAAATTCTGTTTTTAATTTGAAAACAAAATAGGCTTTTTGTTTTTAAATATACAGGGTGTGGCAAAAGTAGGTTTACAGTTATTTGTATGGAAAAACAATGAATAACATCTGAATAAACTTGCGTACTCACAACTGTAAACCTACTTTTGCCCACCTGTATATTCACTTTGGTTTTCTATAACCTGCCCTGTCAAAAAAGAAAATGAGGTCTGAAGAGGTGCTGACCAGGCAGCCTCACATGGACCTCGAGTTCCAAAAGTCACTTTCCAAAGAAGGAATGGGTACCAGTGGCCAGCTCGGATATAGCTTTTTTGTGACCTCACAGACATAACAAAACTAACGCCAGATATTCCTCCTCTTCAGAAAGGTGTAAAGTGTAACTAGTGAAAGAGGGAAACCATTGCTCAGCGGAGCAAAGCAGCATGGACAGACCATCCCAGTGGAGGCTCCAATGCCAGCCAGGCACTGTTCACCACCAGCAAGGCGCTCCTGCGAGCATGCTGGCAACCCTCCCAGCCCACCCACCTACTGCTCTTCCCTTACATAAAGAGACAGAAGGAGCAGATGGGATCCATTCACAGGTCCACGGGAAAGGTGGTTGGAAGATTCACAGATTAGGGTGTTTGCTGAGAAGAGTTGGACAAAGTCCAAAGATTGGAATTTCAGGAAGCCCTATTAGTTTAGTCCAAAGCAGTGACGTCCTCAGGGTGGCATTTTCACCTTTCAGACCCCCTTTCTGTCTTTATCTTTCCCCTCACAAATAATGCTTGGCTAAATCACCTGATTTCTTATGTATTAGAGACACCACAAAAGTAGAAATATATCTTTCAGCCTTTTAACTTGATAGTATATTTATTAGAGTAAGAGATTAGATTTGTTAAACATTTGCATTAAAATGGTTAAAAGGATTTTCGTACAATTTTTAGGCACTATACACACTTGTTTACAATAGCATCATTACTTGGATTTGGGGAAAGGTAAATCGCATACATTTTAATGCCTTGATACACTTGTAACGTTCAAAGTAACTCCATTTTAGAAACACTAATCCAAACTTAAAGAGACAGATACCACTAAGTATCCACACAGTATATTTAAAAATAAATATAGAAATATGACCAGAAGTCTATAAATCATCAGAGTAGACAGACTGGTGAAGCCCCAATTATCATGGCAGTGAAGGGCTCTGACTAGATTTTGATGGAAATTGCTGAATTCTATACCAAAAGCAAAAACATAATAAAATACCATGACATACATGTTCTGATGCTTATTTTCATAGCAGCAAAGCATGCTTCACATGCACTGCCTGTGAAGGCTCTCACAAGGCTCCTTCCTCAAGTAGAAAGAAGGTACGCCCAGCAAGAATGAAGTACCACCAAGTATCAAAAGAATCCCCCAAAATACAGGTGGCCAGCCAATCATGGTGAGGGGAGAGCAGTGCAATATTCAGTAAGAAAGACTACTCACAGTCGCCAAGGTTTCACTGTAATTCAACGTGGCACATGTTTTGAACATTGACACACACAAAATAGCCCCAAGCACAAAGCCAATCCACTTAGGGAATAACAGAATAAGGATGGTAATATTAAAAATGACACAAACAGAATTTTGGCACATGCTGAGTTCATCCTTTGTCGTATGTGAAATGCAATCTGAACAGAGGCATGGGAAAAGCCCGAAAGCAACATGACATGCCACTGGGCAGGGACTCGCTCTTTGCTGTTTCCTAAATGCTTAGACACCAGCCGCATGGGTTGGTGTGCTGGGCTGGTTAAGGCCGATGGTGGAGCAGAGCCAACCTGCAAAATCCACTTCCTCAGCATCAGATCTCTTGATAAAAGCATGAACCTGCATGTGAGGAAAGAGAGGAAGTGATGTTAAAAAAAACACCAAGAATTCAAGAGTCCTGGTAGGTCTAGAGCCTATGCCACATCTGGAAGGAGCTCCCGGAGCCTGCCCTTGAGCAACAGGCGGGGCCAGAAAAGCAGGGCCAGCTGAACAAAAGTCCAGCTCTGCCTGGCTCTGCCAATCACACCAGCTGTGAGGCCTGGGGCACTTTGCTCACTTCCCTGAGCCTGCTCTCTGAGCTGTAAAATAGGGATAATAGCTCTGCCTTCAGTGTCTCACTCCATTGTTAGAAGGAACAAAGGAACTGATGGACTTGAAAGTGTATATTTCACTGTACAGGCTCTACAAGCCATGTAAGCTCATATCTGTGTTAGTACTTCCCAACTCCTCCGGCTCCCACCACCACCAAACAAGAGGAGGCAAGTGCAGATGGAGAGTAGCGTTGGGGAGGGTGCTGAATATAAGGTGAGACAGTCAGTAGAAGAAAAAGATGGTCCCCGTGACTCCTGGACTCCCGGGTCTGCAGGGCCACCCCAGTTTCTCCTTTAAACTGATGGGAGGGAGGACAGAGGGGACTGATATCTGGTATCCTGCAGCAGGGCCAGCTGCACTGCCGTGATCAAGGCAGAGCAGAGAATGGGCTCAGGAAGTACTGGATGGATGACTGACAGAACAGATGAATACACAGGTAGTGTAAGAATCTGAAATAAATGGACTTACCATGAGTTGCTTCAAATCTGCTCTCTCTGCAGGGTTTTTTATTAAGCTTAAAAGGAGAAAGATAACATGAGAGCTGCTGCCTAGAGCTGCTTCTAATTCCCAATTACTTATGTTTGCCTGCCTGTGCTCCCCACACCCCATAGGCTCTGAGGAGTGCCTGAGCCTTATTCACCTTCCTGTTCATAGCACAATATCATGCCCACAGAACATTAATAAATGCTTGCTGAACTAAGGTCAAAAGGCAGTATGCCAATCCATGTACAGCAAGTGCCAAAAGTAGTGGCTATTTTACCGACTGCAATTGTCAGGTGGGGTGGGGAACCTTACAAAAATGGGTACTCTTCCAGATAACAGGGGGCCAACTTACCATTTATTCACAAAATCTTGAAATTCCAGACTGAATACTCCACTGGGCAGTTTTGGAGGAGGCTGCAAATACATGGCAACACATAAGAAATGTCAGGCCTCCTGCCCTGGCCAGTGTGGCTTAGTTGCTTGAAGTGTCATCCCATACACCGAAAGGAGGCGGGTTCAATTCCCAGTCAGGGCATTTACACGGGTTTTGGGTTCAATCCCTGGTAAGAGTGCATATAGGAGACAACCAATCGATGTTTCTCCCTTCCTCTATCTCAAAACGAATAGCATATCCTCGGGTGAGGAATAAATAAAACAAATCTTTAAATAAATAAATAAATAAATAAATAAATAAATGTTTGGCTTCCTGCCCCAGGGATCTCTTCTCTCCAACCCTGTCTCTGGGCAGTGCTGCCTTTATCCAGTCAAGGAAAGGTCAAGGGTCAGGGCCAATGGCTGGCTGCTGGGTCACTCTGGTGGAACCACTGGTCTCAAACCAGTTAGAACGACTCACTTGTTTAGTTACTGAACAAATCACTGTTCCTCTTGAGTTTCAGTTTACCTTCTGTAAAATGAGGAGGGCCTCATGACCTTTTCCACCTCACACTCTACGACAGTAAATCTTGGAATGTGGCATGGAAATAGCCAGCAATTAATAGCAGCAGCTAGGGGTATATGCAACCACCAGGCATACTCTAGCTCAGGCAGCACCTGTGAAAGTCATTGAAGGCTAACTAGCTAAACAAAATGTATATCCCCCTTCTAAACCCAGAAGGAGCAGAGAAAGGTTAATAAAACATTAACTGGCAGAGGCTGGGTCTGGAAGAATGTTAGCTGCATGCTCACTCCGGGAATGAAGCTGTTTGCAGTCACCAGAGCAAGAACACTGGCCACAGCTCATTTTCCAAGGGTGCATGGTGGACATCACTAGGCCTACCAGGACAAGGCCCTGCAGCACCCTGCTCCTATCCACACGGCTCAGAAAACATGACCCACCCATGTGACCTGCATTGGGCTGTGTGCAGCTTCCTTGTGAGATGACACCCAGACCCAACCCAGGATGCCATTGTTCTGTTGGGTTGCCCAAATAAACAGGTGGTTCAAGGCTAAAAGTTAAATAATAACACTACCAAAAAATTCTAGCCTAGCCCTCTTCCCCTGAATGCCTTATAAGAACAGCAGGTGAGCCTTGACCGGTTTGGCTCAGTGGATAGAGCGTTGGCCTGCGGACTGAAGGGTCCCAGGTTCGATTCTGGTCAAGGACATGTACCTTGGTTGTGGGCACATCCCCAGTAGGGAGTGTGCAGGAAGCAGCTGAATCATTTCTCTCTCATCGATGTTTCTAACTCTCTATCCCTCTCCTTCTCCCTTCCTCTCTATAAAAAAAAAAATCAATAAAATACATTTTAAAAAAAGAACAGCAGGTGAATAAGCCTAATCTGAGGTCTAGGACTAAAACCCAGCTCTTAGAGTCTAAAAAAGACTTAGACCCACCCTGCAGACTGCTGCTGAGGGAAATATGAAGGGAGCATTCACGGGTGAAACCAGAGCTTGGCCTCCAGAGGCCAGGCCAGTGCTGAGTAGGAGGGGGCCAGGCAAGGGAGGGAATGTGCACCAGCAGAGTGTGAGGTGCATGCACCTGTCGCCACACAGCCCAGCCTCCTGGGAAGTTATAGGGGTCTGGGGGTTGGGAGGAGTAGGTGTTAAGGGAGGAATAGCACTAGGTGGGAGGAATCTGAGCCACTTTCATCTTGGAGCCTCAGTTTCCTCACCTATATGAAAAGACAACAAAACCCATTGGACCCACCCAAGCAGTGCTTGGAGAATGATTAGGAAAATGTGAAAATATGGAAGAAAATATGGAAGAAAGCAGTGCATACTAGGCAACTGGCAGCTCATATATAACCTCAGGCCCTCTCTTCCCTTACCATGGCTCCCAAGCACCACTCTCAGCTTAGGTCCCAGCAGAGGATGGCTTTCCTGACTACCACAAATGCAATGCACACGGCCTTTCCTGCGTCCTCAAGCAGCCAAGATCAGATCCTGGACTTCTTTTCTATGTCCCATGGTGCTGAGCTTAAAGCTGGGCAGTCAGGAAAGAGAGGTCAGTTAACCTCACTAGACTGAGCCAGAGTCAGTGATTTATTAACTGCTAGGGTGTGCCAGGATCTTCCCTGTCGGGTCTGTCATAGATGAGGGGACCTTTATGAGCCTTTTGGGATCTGGTTTTAGTGAGCAGTAGCAAAGTATGAAAAGTTATTCCACTAGTCTCTTGAGGAAGAAGAAAACAGGATGATGCCCTTTCCTATACACCCAGCTGAACAGGGGCCTTCAACTGCCTTCCAAACACACCAGAGCTTATGCATATGTCCACTACCCATGCTGCTCCTGAGGCCAGGAGTGCTGGCCCTATCCTCAGAAATCCTGTCCTGAGTCCCAGCCCAGCTCCTCCAGCCCTGCCCCACCCCCTCTAAGCAACCATGGTGCTAGTCCATAGCTTCCCGTATCTTCCAAACCCACCCAAATTTGATGAATGCTTATCAATCTCTTCCTTCCTTGATCCCTCTTTTTCTTTTTTTAACCATTTAAAACTTTTTATTGATTTTTAAAGGGAAAGAGAAACATCGATTTGTTGTTCCACTTATTTATGCACTCACTGGCTGATTCTCGTATGTGCCCTGACTAGGGATCGAACCCATAACCTGGCGTTTCGGGACAAAACTCTAACAAACTGAGCTACCTAGCCAGAGCTATCACTTTTTTTCATTTAAACATACTGGTATACATATTTACAAATAATATGTATTCCTTATATTAAAGTCAGCTGACAGTGACAAGCAAAAAGAAACCTTTAATCATCTATAATTCTATCTGTATTGTATTGCTTTTCTAGACTTTATATGCACATATATGCATATATACTATTTTTAAAATTGATTTTTAGAGAGAGGAAAGGAGAGAGAGTGATTATAATATACATACTATTTTATAATCTTTTTTGCATGCAACAATTTATAGTGAATATTCTCCATATTTCTACGCTGTAATTTTTTATGTTCATTTCTTAATTTATTTTATTTTATTGTTTTAATCCTCACTCAGGACATGCTTAGAGAGAGGAAGCAGGGAGAGGAAAAGGGACGGAGAGGAAGAGAAAAGGAG
>NW_005355833.1:627152-687159 GCF_000412655.1 Myotis brandtii | reverse complement strand
GAGGGAGGGAGGGAAAGAAACAGCAATGTTAGAAACACTGAAAGAAAAAATAGAAAGAAACATTGATCAGTTGTCTCCCATATGCTCCTGGACTGGGGATAGACCCAGCAATCCAGGTATGTGCCTGACTGGGAATCGAACAGGCAACCTTTTAGTGATGGGACAGGCTCCACCAACTGAGCCACTCTGCCCGGGCTGTTCATTGCTTTTAAATGGCACAAGACAAACCTTATCTTGCAATTATAAATGCATTTGTTTGCCTCCCCTACACAATCTAACAGTCTTTAAGACCAGGGACTTTGGATTTCCCCATCTTTGGATCTTCACCACATTCCTGCCATCCCACAGTCTTTAGCACACAGAACGTGCACAAGAAATGAAGAAATGAAAATGTAAATGGGTAAGGTGGAGGCTCCTGAATCTGAGAAAAGAGGAGGGACTCAAACTTACCTGAAGATGTTCCCTGGGGAAGGGATTCCTGCAGCCTCTAAACCAGCAACTCGATTCCAAAAGCAAGATGCACAAAGCAGAACCCATGATCCTGGGTCCCAAGCAGCCCATATTGTGGGAACGACTCACGGGTTTCCCAGTCAATTCAACTGTGAGTTTTTCTTAAGAGGACCAAGTAGATTCCATGGTCAAGGAAACTATGCAGTACTTACCTCGTTGACTATGTAATCCAATAACTCAAAAATTGCCATGGGCGGTCGGCTGTCCATTCCATAAGCTACAGATTTTATAAAAAGAAAAAAGAAAACACTTCTCAGAAACAGACGGGAGAAGTCTTTGCCAGTAAGAGGCTAGGTATTGGTCATGGATCCCGGGGACCAGAATAGGGTAGTGGACAGTAAAGAGACACAACAGCCACAGATCAGGGCTGAACACACAGGGGACCAGCAAAGGTCACAGAGCCAGGCCAGCCATGGTATGAGTCTGGGCTCTGCCACATCAAAGGTTTTTTACTTTGAGCAAATTAATTGTCACTGAGCCTAGTTTTGAGCTTTGGATAATATTTATGTCTGCCTTCCTTTTATTGAGAGAGGAGCAAATGAGATAATACTAAACAACTAAAACACTTAGTTTTAATTCTCCCTGAACTTGTTTTTTTTTTTTTTTCCTTTTATATTCCCGAGTCACAGACCAGCCTGAGGGGCTGCAGCCACCAGCCTCTCCAATGCTTCTCCCTTCATACATGCCCTCTCCCATGTGGGCCTTATGAGAATAAAGACCAGGTCTCCCTGGTCAGACAGGATGTCCTAGCACAGCCTTGGGCAAACTACGGCCCGAGGGCTGGATCCGGCCCGTTTGAAATGAATAAAACTAAAAAAAAAAAAAAAGACCGTACCCTTTTATGTAATGATGTTTACTTTGAATTTATATTAGTTCACACAACACTCCATCCATGCTTTTGTTCCGGCCCTCCGGTCCAGTTTAAGAACCCATTGTGGCCCTCGAGTCAAAAAGTTTGCCCACCCCTGTAGCAGGACCTTAATATTAGAAGACGGCTGGGCCAGGATCTTCTGAGTACCAGCTTTACTTCACCTATTCAGGTTCAAAGAGGCAGGCAGAGCTGCACAGTGCTCACCACCTCGGAGTCAGAATTGGCCAATCCCAAGTGTATGTGGCCTTTGCAAGTCAAGCACTCTGTGCCTCAGTTTCCTCATATCTAAAATAGAGATTATAATAGTGCTCACACACAACTGTTATTAAAATTAGACAATGGTAGGTAAATCCATGGAGACAGAAAATAGATTGCTGGGGATGAGGTAGGAGGAGTTGGGAGTGAATGCTAATGGAGATGAGGTTTCTTTTTGCAGTGACGGAAATGTTCTGGAATTACACAGTGGAGATAGCTGCACTACATGGTGGAATATACTAAACACCACTGAATTGAACACTTTAAAATGTGTGTTTTATGTTATATGAATTTTATCTCAGCAAAATAATCTACCTAAAATAAAAAGAAGAAAATGTCATGATTTTTAAAAAATAGATAATGCACATAGGTGCAAAGTGCAGTGCTGGGAACATAGCAGCACTCAATAAATGGTAGGAAGTTGTTGGTTATAACAGTAATTTCCTACACTTACCTGGAGACTTCTGCCCTGCTTCCCCCAGCCCCAGCCTGGCATCCCGAGACAGGGAACCAGCCCTCCAGAAATGACCGACAGTAAGCGACCCCCCACACTCCAAGCTGGAGCACACCATGACACTCACAGCTAAGGGGCCTCCCAGGGGTCCTTGGCCGGGGTGGTGTCTCAGCCGCATCTCCCTCCACCTGGCACCCAAACATCAGCTCCAGCTCCTTGGCATCTGGAGGAGGGATGGGATACCTCCCAACCGCCATCTCAACCAGAGAGAGCCCCATGCTCCAGATGTCCGACTGCACCGAGTAATGAGTCCCCTGGAGTCTCTCTGGCTGCAGGAGAGACAAACCGTTACAAACACCTGTGAGCCAACCTGGGCCCAAGCAGAAGAGGGGTGGAGTGCCTCAACAGGAGCCTCAGGACTTCCTGCCCCCGTGAGACTTGCCTGCACTGCAGGAGCGTGGACTTCCCCTGGGTCTGCTGATACATTTCATTTTCTTTTGCCCTTTCCTCTCCAGAGTTCACATGCCATGTTAATACTTCCACTAACCTACTGAATTTGGCCTTCTGCCTGTCCCCAAATACTGTGCTTACCAAGTCCTAGCCAGCTCTCATGGCTCTGACCCCTCCTCAATTCTCTGTCTCCCCTGTAACCTGCCCAGAACCGCATCCAGCCCAGCTGTGGTTCCAGCGCTGCCCAGCCTGGCCACCGTCCTGCATGGGTGGGCACTCTGTCCAGAGCCCAGCATGAGAGGCTCACCTTGTTACCTGAGTCTGAAACATGAAGCTTCTGGAACATGGGTCATGAATGAGATGGTGTAGTGAGTGGAAAGAAGTTCGAAGCCCAGCTCTACCAATGACTCACTGCTTTTGGAATGGCAGAAAAGCAAAACGATCTGGGTTCAGAAGACATGGGTTCAAATCCCACTCTGGGACTTCTAAGCTACATGATCCTGAGCCTCCATTCCCACATCTATAAGATGGGGGCTGGCGATGATGGTAACAACAGTAATAACGTAAAATATGCGCCCCACTTACTAGGGTGATCAGGGAGTTCAAAGCAAACGAAAATACATGTTGTATGTTGCAAAATATTGTATGAGTTGTTACTAGTGGGAATAGGCAAAAAAAAAAGAATATAGTGCTATATAAAAGCATTATTTGAAATAGCACATGTATTTCAAAAACTGTATAAAAATCCTTATTCTGACCATCATACTTTTTTTTATTAAGATTTTTAAAATTGCTTTTTAGAAGAGAAAGAGGGAGAGGAAAAAACATTGATGTGAGAGTGGAACATCGATTGGCTTCCTCCTGCATGCCCCCTTTCGGAGATCAAGCCCGAAACCCAAGCATGTGCCCTGACTGGGAATTGAACAGGCAACCTTTCAGTGCACTGGATGACACCCAACCAACTGATCCACACCAGCCAGAGCCATCATACATTTATTTAGACAACAAATTAACTTCTCCCATAGGATTTTTCCCTAACTCCAACACTGGACCACTTTGGAATTGACCACATAACCACAAAAACTCAAGCCACTAAACAAACCCCTGGATCAATAAGTCCCAGGGCCTGCTAATTAATTTTGAATTTGAGAGTTGGCAGTTGAGTGGCCCTGTTTTTAGACATGTAAGGACTAAGCAATGAGGGGATGGCAGAGAAAGAGTTCTGAAGGGCCATGGGTTTCATGTTTAAGACTGTGGGTCACTGGAGTGGAGAGTGGAGATGTGGGTCAGCACTGGTTGAGAGATGTCAGCAATGACTGGAGTTGTGGTGGGGTAGGGGGCAGGCGAGACGAAATGAAGATGTGAACATGAACTTCCACCAGGGAGGCCAGGGATAGCTTACAAATCCTACCTAAGAAGCAAGTGAGGGAATGCGTGCAAAGGGAGACTGACTAGCAAGAAAGAGATCTAGCTTTCAATCCTGGCTCGGCAAGGTAAAGCAAGCAGGTCACTTAAACTCCCTCAATCTGGATTTCCTCATCTCTAAAATGGGAACAATCACATGGATCAAATGAGATCCCTCAAAGATGTAAAAGTGCTTGAAAGATAACTCATAAAACACTCTATGTTCAAAGATGCCCGAGCCTCTGTGCCTGGCCCCCTCCAATCCATCCCTGCACCCGTGTTCACCTCCCGCTCACTCTAATGCTCCTCTACTCTGCTCCACTCAGCACTCATCCAGTCAAGCTTCCCCCTTTCTGAGTCATCCTAAGGAGCGTGCTAGCCACTTCCCACCCATTCAGTCAACCAAACATTCACCCACTCACCAACCCTCCCCTCAGCACCCACCCTGTGCCAGGCCCTGAGGACAACACAGACACCTACAGTCGTATCCCTGCCCCAAGAGCTTGCTGTATGGAGGAGGGAGGAGAACAGCTGGTGCTGCCATGGTCGTGGGCACAGCCTGACACAGAGCTCTGGTGGCAGTGGGAACCGCGGAGTTGGAAACAGGAGGGAAGACCTTCATGACCAGGCCCAGTACCCCAATTATGCTCAAGGCCTATGAAAGGCTAAGACCATCTATCTCCCTGTTAGACTGAAATCTCCTCAGGAAGGGACCATAATGCTTCACCACTCATTTCTCCCCCAAACCCCCCATCACCAGGTTCTGGATCCACAGGAAAAGACACCCACTTAGTTCCTATCCCTGACCAGACCAGAAGCTGGAGAAATGGAACCCATTGCTCATACCGACATGTAGGATCTTGTGCCCACGAAGGAGTTGGCCATGGAGTCGATGAGCTGCCCGCTGACTCCAAAGTCACAGAGCTTGATCTCCCCACGGGAGTTCACTAGGATGTTAGAAGGCTTGACATCTGCAGGGAAAAGAAAATTGAAAAGTAGGCAACTGCCCTGACCGTGTGGCTCGGTTGGTTGCGTGTCGTCCTGTGCACCATAAGATCACTGGTTCAATTCCCAGTCAGGGCACATGCTCAGGTTGCAGGTTCAGTCCCCTGTCCGGGTGCACACAGGAGGCAACCGATCAACATATGTGTGTTTGTGGGTCTCTCTCTCTCTCTCTCTCTCTCTCTCTCTCTCTCTCTCTCTCCCCCCTCCCTCTCCCTCTCTCCCTCCCTTCCTTCTTCTCTCTAAAATCAATAAAAACATATTTTTTTAAAAGTAGAAAAGAAAAAGCAAAGTAGGAAATTGACACAGGTAGGTTGGGGAGAAGAGGAGTCAGCATTCCACAGACAGACCAGCCCTGACCATGAGTCTCAGGACATACCCCTGCCCCCATCAGAGTCAGCCCTCAGACGGCAAACACTTGATACCAAGACCTCCTATTCCCCCCATTCAGGGTTCGAGTAAAGACTGTCAGGTGAGGAAATGGCAAGCTGCTATAGAAGCAGAACAGAAAGCCAGTATATTTCAACTCTTTGAGAATCCCAACTTAGCCAGATGACCATTAGAAGGAGTCAGTCACCATGAATAATCAAGATTTCAAAGTCTGTTGCTTCAACCGTCCCTTTTAGCAGAGCATGTGGGTTTTAGGAATATGTGTGGCAGTGGTTAGGAGCTACCATGATTCTTTCACTAAAGTCATTTCCCTAACAGCTTACACAGCGGTGTCTACCTGTTAGTCAAGGAGAGCTGGAGAACTAGAAAGGCCTGGAAAACTGCTTCTCACTGTGGTCTAGGCAGTGCCCCCTGGACCAACCCCATCCCTCTTCCCTGCACACAGACCTTCCCACTTCCCGCCCTCGCTGCCCTGGTCACCACTGCTAGTGCACTGGCCCTTCCCTTTGTTTTCTTCCACCGTCTCCTCTAATTCAAGCAGCTGACCTGTAAAGTGGGCAGACCAGGGCCAAGTATTATTCTCATTTACAGGTGGGAAAACTGAGGCTGGGACTTTGTAAAGGTCCCCAGGCGAGGACTTTGTGGGCAGACATCAGCAAACAAGAGACCCACTCAAGAGCAGGCCACACCCCGGGACAAAGTCATAAACCATGACAGGGAATCTTTGTCAGAAGTAATAGAGACACTATATAGAACATCAGAGAATCAGGGTAAAAACCAAATCCCCATAATTCCAACCTACCAGAACTGCTATTAATATTTTATTTTTCCCTTTAATACTCTCATATGAATGTATTTATTTTTAAACAGATTCTAACAGCTCTATTTAAGTATTTTTCCAAGAATAAATTGGAAAAAAAGATCACCCTTTCATATCCCAGTAAGTCCTTCCCCTACCCCACCCCCGCCTAGCCCATCATCTTCAGCTCAGGTGGGGTCATAACCACAGCACCCCTCTCCACCTACCATCATCAGCTCCAAGAGAGAGGAATGTTGGCTGTCTGTCTCACCACTGTAACCCCAGAGTCAGGACAAGACCCTGGCACACACCAGGTGCTCCAAAACACAGTGAATGAAATATTTAAATTCACAATGTACCAATGCACACACTCCAAGCCATCTGAGCAGTCTTTCTAAGACCCAGCCCTCATAATGTCATAGGAAACAAGACCTTTCCAAACTCCTCTGCAACCCTGTGGCTCCTACATATAGACTTTCAGAACGTAGGCATCAGAAGTGGCCTTAGAGATCACCTGGCTCCTCCCCTTCATGGTGGCGATGAAATGTCTAAGGCCCAAAGGAGTCCAGGGACTTGGCTGAGGTCACACAGCAAAAAACTGAAGTTGGAATCAGAACTCAGGCCTTCTGATACCTAGACCTGTCCTCTTCCCACCTACCTTACTGCCACATTACTCAACTGTTCCACTTATTCACATACGTTCACTGAGCACCTACTACATGCCAGGCACCATGCAGGTATCAGGAAGACAATAGCGAGCAAACTGATCATGTCTAGTGTAAAATGAAGTATACATTTTAGTGTACTTGAGGAAACAAACAAAAACAAACTGACAAACCAATGTGTAACGTCAGGTAGTCTCAAGTACCACGAAGAAAAGAAAAATAACAAAACCATGAAAAAGCACAGACAGTGGAGGTGGGGTGCTGTTGTGACAGGGCAATGAGGGAAAGTCTCGCTGTGGAGATGATCCTTGAAGACAACCTGGATGAAGTGAGGGACTTGTGTGACCTCCTGGGGAATTACTTCAAGCACAAGGGGAGGTTATAAACGTTAGGAGGTCAGGGACTAACCTTTCTTTTTTCCCAGGCCTAACATTAGGACAAGCCCAGACAAACACTGTCAACCAAGAAGGTCCTCCTCTCCACAGTACTGTCGCCCTTCTCAAACAGATGTGGACGAAAGGGGCCACATGCTAACCTGACAAGCTCAGGGGAGGCCCGCATGACGGTCTTGCAAACTCAGAGACCTAAAGTAACCACAAAAGATGGCCTGAAATTAAACTTTAACTAAAAGCAGTTATGGTGGGTAGTTACAACCTAGGCCGGTATCTTCACTAACAAGGTCAACCTTTACCTTAATTAAGCCTATCTGTCTTTTTGCATCTATAATAACATACCCTTGAAATGTCTGGGTAACTTGTAACTTCCCTTTTTCTGGACCCCGTGGGGCACCACCTAACGTGCCTGGGTGCCAGGATAGATATCACAAATTCCTTCATTGTTATCATGTTAATTGTTCCTGCACCCACCTAAGTATGTGTCTATCATTTTACCTTTTATCCAATCCTAGGGGTTTCCCCCGCTTTGTTTTCTCCCGCCTCTCTAGTCTATCACCAATGGATTTCATGTAACCCACCTACGTCCCTTCCTTTGATTGCAATCCTATATAATAAAAGGCTAATATGCAAATCGACTGAATGGCAGAACAACCAGTCGCTATGACACACACTGACCACCAGGGGGCAGATGCTCAATGCAGGAGCTGCCCCCTGGTGGTCAGTATGCTCCCACAGGGGGAGCACCACTCAGCCAGAAGCTGGGCTCATGGCTGGCGAGCGCAGCGGCGGTGGTGGGGGCCTGTCCCACCTCTGGGGCAGCACTAAGGATATCCGACTGCCGGCTTAGGCCCACTGGCCAGGCTGAGGGGACCCTCCTCCGCCACCCACTCCCCCGCCCCCCGAGTGCACAAATTTCATGCACTGGGCCTCTAGTGTATAAATATAGATGTAACCTGCCATTCTCCAGAGCATTATTTCAATTTGTTGAGGTTCTGCTTCCTGGCTTATGTCGACAGTTTGGCTCAAATAAACTCACAAAAATTCTTTACAGGTTTGAATGTTTTTATGTTAACACAGAGGACGACGACTAACCCCTAGAAGTCGGTGTTCAGTGTGTGGAGAGTGACGCTGAGTACCTGGACAGAACTGGAAGAGCGAGGCGTGTGAGATATTTGCTGGGGCCCTGCGGGGAGAGCACATGGGAAGCATGGGCCTCTCTCTCCCACTCCCACCTAATGCCACAGCCCTTTATCTGGACCAGCCCTCAGCTCCCTCACCTTCCAAATACTCCATGGCCTATTTAGGAATGGCCTATTAGACCTTGTTTTAAAGCATAAGAGTGGCACTGGCTAAAGAGACAAGATAACTTGTATGCAAAGCCTGACCCTGCCACCTACCATACATGCGGACTTGAGCAAGTCACTTCATTCACTTCTCTAGTCTGTGATTTGCCCATCAGTAAAGTGCAATCACAGCTCTTGCCACCTCACCAGATGGAGACCAGGATCAATCTAATGAGGTGTGGGCATTTAAAATGCTACAGGAACACAAAGAATGATTCTTCCACAGGCTGCCCTCCAAGACAAGACAGCCCCAGCTCCTTCCATCCCCCAAGGCCCAGGACTCCTTCCTCTGCTGGTTAGACACTTCCCTCCAGGCTGTAGCTGCGCTCAGGAGCAACTGCACTGCAGCTGTAGCTGTAGCTGTAGCTGGCCTTGTGTCTGATTTCTATTCACATGGCAAGCAAGCCTCCTTTTTTTCAAACTTATGTAACACATTTTCCTCCATCCCTGGCTGTCAACAACAGCTTTCCCCCACCTGCCCCAGGGAACAGCATTGCTTGGGAGGCTGCAAAGATCCCTGATGGGGGTAGGGTCAGAAAGGAGCAGAGGGAAACCCTGAGGGGCGTTTTCCTGCTTGGGCCACGTCTGTCCTAGGAGCCAGATGCACTACACATGGCCCCTCCTGGTGACCCGGAAGCCTGACAAGAAGGTGCTTGAAGACCTGGGCACACTAAATCCCTCAACTCCAGAGCATGTGGCTGGAGCAGCCAAGCTGGAGCAAGCTCCTCCCTGGCAGCCCCAGCCAAATGGGGCTCTTCTCTGAAGGCACAAAAGAGGTACATATTAGACAAGATCAGAGAGAGAGGTTCCCTCTAACTGTCAGCATCCACATTTGCTTTCTACAATCGCCTCCTTCCTCTGTTCCCACTCCTAGTATCTTCCCCCTCCAGCAGGACAGCACCTACAGATGCTCCTGTCTGCCTTAGAGTACAGTCCAAGCCCCTTGGCCTGCCTTTCCAAGTCTTTCATTGTCCCTCCTTACTTCTCCACATCTCATGTCCATCTCCTCTGGGCTCAGGCTTGCCTGCCTCTCTAATGTGCTGTTTTTTCCTGGCACCTGCATCTAAAGCATCCTCCTCTACCACCCACCCTTCTCACTTCTACTTCTAGATGCCTCGTTCTTCCCAGTCCCCTTCCCAATGTGGAATACTTTCCTGCTTCTGGAGCCCAGGGTTTAATTGGCTTCCTCCCATATATCTCCTAGCAGCAACCTTAAATATTGTTCAAATCATAGGCCCAGTCTCTCCCTACTTGGGTTCTCCAGGCCTTGGGTTCTCTTTCTGACCCTTCAATATCAAAAGAGTGAGGCTAGGGCCCTAGTTGGTTTGGCTCAGTGGATAGAGCATTGGCCTGCAGACTGAAGGGTCCCTGGGTTTGATTCCTGTCAAGGGCACATGCCTGGTGGCGGGCTCAATCCCCAGTAGGGAGCGTACAGGAGGCAGCCAATCAATGATTCTCTCTCATCATTGATGTTTCTATCTCTCCCTCTCCCTTCCACTCTGAAATCAATAAAATAATAATAATAATTTTTAAAAAGAGAGTGAGGCTAGGAGAAGCCTCAGCACCTGGTGGGCTAGGCTGCATTCTGAAGGAAGCATCCACCACCCCGCTAGGCTCCCGGGCTGACAAGCCTCCCTAGGAAACCCACAAGATACTAAAGTTTGATATTCTCATCCTGTTCAGATTCTGCAACAATGAGGATGGGTAATCACCCTTTCTCCAAAAATGAACAAGGAGGTTTTAGGGAAAACTAAGAGGGAGAAAATATGTTTTTCTCTGATATTTTCTGTCCCAGAAGTAACCAAAGCCCCTTGCGCCCTCCCCCTCCCCCTCCCCAAGAACATATGACTTCAACTTAATTTCTAAGCATTTTCTACCTCTCTACAACAAGAGATTTGAATTAAGGAAGTTAGCAGGTCATTTTTTTATTCTATAAACACCTATAGAATGCCTGCACTGAGCTGTGAGTAAAAAGGACACAGTCCCTGTCCCTATCTTAAGGCCACTGCCACTAGAGACATAATCAAGCATATATCCGGAATGCATGCACACGTGTGTGACAGTAAGAGCAATGGCCAGGGCACTATGGACTCAGCTAGTCTAAATCCTTCTAACCAACCAGGACCGATGCCAAGGTGGCAAGGCCCCATCAGGCAGATAAAGCAGGTGAGTATCAGCCCCCACAGGGTGCTATGTTTGAGTAACCACATTATGTTTGGTTTAGGCTAAGGTTAATATCACAAGATGCATTACCTATTAGAGGGGGGAGGCAAGATGGAAGAAGGTAGAACATGGAGGAACGGAAAGGCAGAGGAGCAGGGCAGGCAATGGGGAGCGGAAGAGAAACAGAAGAGAAGACATGGAGGGAAGAAATGGGGGCCCCAGAGAAGCAATCTGAGGACAGTTGGACACTAGACTCTGGCTCATCTGTGACAATGGCTGAATCCAAAAGTAAGATAATCTTGGATAAGTGAGAGTTAAAGGTTAAAGAAAAAAGGCAAATGAGATTTTAAAATAATGTCTCATGGCTTAAAATGACCTCTTCTTAGCAACCCTGGCAGACCCTTAATAACCCTTCTCTAAAGATGAAGAAATAGAAGGGAAAGGTAGCTGACCCTCATAAGTCAAGTAACAGTCTCCACAGAGCCACCTCCAGTTATCTATAGCCTCAGGGAGCTAATTAAGCAGCAAAGTTAATTAAAATTCAGAGAAAATCCAAAACCCTTCAATTAGCCATGACCTATAACCTCTTTTTCCCACTCAACCTTCCCCAAGAGCTTTGAAAAGTGGCTCCAGCCTTCTCCCTTCATTGCCTCTCCCCCTCCCGCCTCCCCCCCTTCCCCCGAGGCTAAGCAAAATGAACAGAGCTGAAAGACTAGGGTGGGAGGATGGGAGGCCAGCAAGCCCAGCAGACCTGGGAAGATGCCACAATAGCTCTGGGTCAAAGAGCACCTACTATGCCAGGCCTTCCCCTCCCCCGTCCCCCAGGCCTTTTAAATATAGCATCTCCTTTAATTCTCACAACAATGAGAAGTAAGCATTAAAAACCCTTGTGTGGAGATGAGAAACAATGAGGTCCAGAGTCCAGGAGTTACCCAACAAAATTACACAGTGAACTAATGGCAGAGGCTAGAGTAGAACCCATAGACTCTCGAGTGATTGTCCAGAGCCTAGGTAATCTGGTTCTAGACAACAGATCAAATGGCAAATCCTAGTGAGCTGTACTCCAAAGTTTCAGAAAAGCCACGACTAAGTTGTGGTTGAAGGTGGTCAAAAGGTAGAAATTTCCAGTTATAAGATAAGTAAGTCCCGGAGATGTAACAGTGCTATAGTTAATAAATACTGTATTGTCTATTTGAGAGTTGCTAAGAGAATAGATCTTAAAAGTTCTCATCACAAGAAAAAAAACTATGTATGGTGATAGATATTAACTAAACTTATTGTGGTAATCATTCCACAATATATAAATATATCAAATCATTATGTTGTACACCAAAAAAATCTCAATTTCTAAACACTGTGGTTGGGGAAAGGGTCTCTCACATAGCAAGCTTTAGCTGGGAATAGGATCTGACTTGGGGTAGGGTGACATCTGGTTGTGAGAGAAAATAACTCTCTGCTCTGGCTTAGCGAGTGCATGCTTCCTTCTGAGCTCCAGCTCCTTATCCACCTTGACAAGCCTAACGGCAGGAAGCAGCAGGGACTAGAGGTTGTTTCCCTCCCACCTCCTTCTGATTGACAACCGGGTTCAACAGGGAGCCTGGAAGCGCAGTCCAGGTCCTGACGAGCAGCTGTTCATCTCTCAGCACTTTCAGGAGTTTTGCAGCCAAGCCCAGTAGCTGCGTTGAACTTTCTTCCCTCCCAAGACCCACTGATTCTGAAATGCATTATTCTCGGCCTTTGTGCACCCCCCTCTGCAAATTCACTACAGCATTTCTGACCCAAAAGCACCCAAATGCTGACAATTACACAGGAGAGGGTGCTGCTAGAGTTAGAACTTGGCTTTCACTAGCACACACCATTCTAAGAAATGGTCTAAATTTTTAAAATAGTATATAACAAAAGCCAGACCAACACAAATAGGGGTTACACTAAAGAGAGAAACAGAGAGAACGAGGAGAAGAAAAGCAAAGGGGGGAAGAAAAGGAACGAGGGACAGTAAAGGAAAATGCTTATGGGTCCTAAATTCCTGACCTCTCATTTCTAATAACCCATAATATTTGGCAGAGCAGCCCCATTTTACAGATATGGAAATTAAGGCTCAAGTGAAGTTCCTTGCCAAAGATCATAAAACAACCTTTCCATTAAAAGAACATGCCTTAAAGTAGTGTATTTCCACCCAGCTGGTGTGGTTCAATGGTTGAGTATCAACCTATGAACCAGGAGGTCACGGTCTGGTTCCTGGTCAGAGCACATGCCTGGGTTGTAGGCTTGATCCCCAGTGTGGGGCATACAGGAGGCAGCTGATCAATTATCCTCTCCCATCATTGATGTTTCTATCTCTTCCTCTCCCTTCTTCTCTGAAATCAATTTTATAAATATATACATGTACACACACACACACACACACACACGCACATATACACAAACATATCACAAATCTCTCAGAAAGTCAATCAATCCCAGTGGGCAGGAATACAATGTTGGCTATCTTGAATACTCATCATCTGCCATTCAAGAAAGAAAAATTAGCTAAAAACCTGTTTGAGCTGCTGAAGACCTACCCACTTTGCTCAGAGGAGGAGAGGGAAAATAAAGACAATGGTATAGAAGAGGTAGAGGCAGGCCGGAGATTTGTTCATTTTTAAATGGAGTAGGAGAAAATTCCTAGTAACATCACTGCATTTATGGAAACCCAAGCTCCACCAAAATAAGGCTTTACCATTTGTGCCTGGATCACAGCTCAGCATGATTCACCAAAAAGTCTGGAAAGGAGGTCAAGAGGCCACTCACCAGTCATTCACAGCTCTGGAGCGGACACGGGAATTTCTACCTTGGGACAAGCCCCTAAAGAAAAGCACTTAGAAGAGTGTGTCTGCCTATTTAAGGACAAATGGAAGCAAAAAATAACAGGCATTCCTGGTGTAGTCTACCAAGAAATCCTCTCCCCACCACACACACTTCTTCGGAAGAAGTGCTCCTTCTCCACGCTAGCCAATGCTTCAGGTGGAAACTGACCACCTCCTCCACCACCTCCCCTAAAAGGCCCAGAGGAAGCACTCTCCCTCCTCCGGCTTCCCATTGCGTCGCTTCAGGACAGAGAAAGACAAACTCATCTGGAGCCATAATCATCGCTGTGGATCTAGCAGCTGAGATAATTCTAGAGAGAACGTGACTCTATTTCTAACTAAGGGACCAGCATACTGGATGCCAGCTTCTAATTAGCCACTGTTTCTCTCCATCTGTAAGGTGGAGCAGTGTAGACAGAGTCCAGAGAAATTGATATCCCTATAGATTCACTGTCACCTTAAGGCTGTCACCACATGGCTGGGGGATGAGACAGGTGGGGAAAGGAAGAAGAGGAGCAGCCAGGACTGCCTCCTGGACACATGGACCAACTTATGAATCAAGACACAGACAATATCTACACGCGCGTGCGCGGGCACACACACGCACACACGCTCACTCACACACAGGGATTGTACTCAGGACAGAATCCTATGTGCAGCCTCAGGGGCAACTCTGAGTTTCTGCTCAGATAAGCCTGGCAACATCCCAGAAAAAGCCTGGCAGGCAGGGAAATAACTTGCACAGGTCGCAGAAACTCATTACATGTGAATCTGATAACCAAACAGCCTGTAAAACAATAACAAAACAACAACAAAATCTCAGGCCACTGCAGATCTTGCCTATCTGCTAACAGCATGTCTGACTGAAGTGAGAGGAAGATTCAGAAGTTGAAATCCTGGTTGGGGCTGAGGACCCAGTTCCTCTGGAAGCTGCTGCTGGGATACCCAGGAGGTGCTTTGGACGCCCATCTGTCCCCAGGAACAGGGTCCAAAAAACTCTTATAGTCTCCAAAGAAACTTTAAATTTCATTCTGACTCAAGACATTCCTGTTTTTGTAAAACTTTACCCTGAGCAATAAGGAACTCTTTAGAGCGGACTCCAAGCAGGATGGCCTCAAGGTAAAAACTACTCTCCCTCTAAAGAGTCATCTGGCTTGTTCCAATTGCAGTCTGGCTCAAAGCTCTAGGCTGGCTTTCCAGTACATGGCAGGCTCGAGCCACTAATTCAATACTGGGCATAAAGATCAGACAGGTTACACACAGTTTCATCTGATAGAAGGGAAAGAAAAACAAGTTGAGGCATAATTTAACACTGTTCTTGGCCATTTATTGATCATCAGCCAGCAACTCCAAGGCAGAAATAATTTATGAGCTAAGTTGTATGAACTCCGTATTGATCTAAATCATGTAATGCTTCTTCAGGGTCTTGATCAAAATAAAACCTTGGTAATTAGAGTGGGCTAAGAAGAATGGCAGGCTAACAATGCAAATCACTGCTTTCAATGGTAGGAAACAGAGCTGTATCCTACTCCCCTCTCCCACACACACAGTTTAACCTAACCATGTGAGGGTCAGCTTTGGATGAAGTGGACCTTCGACCTCCTGCCATAGTAAGAGGAAAGACTGCACAGAAAACTTTGTAGCTAATTCATTTCAGAGCTCCAGGGTCAGGGGAAAAAAAACCCTTTCCTACCTATGTCATCCATCCTGTTTTCATTAAGAACTTTTTTTTCTTTTTTAAAATATTTTTATTAATTTCAGAGAGGAAGGAAGAGGGAGAGAGATAGAAACATCAATGATGAGAGAGAATCATTGATTGGCTGCCTCCTGCACACTCCCCAGTGGAGATCGAGCCCACAACCTGGGCATGTTCGATTCCTTGACCGGAATCGAACCTGGGATCCATTAGTCCGCAGGTTGACGCTCTATCCCAGTGATGGTGAACCTTTTGAGCTCGGCGTGTCAGCATTTTGAAAACCCTAACTTAACTCTGGTGCCATGTCACATATAGAAATTTTTTGATATTTGCAACCATAGTAAAACAAAGACTTATATTTTTGATATTTATTTTATATATTTAAATGCCATTTAACAAAGAAAAATCAACCAAAAAAATGAGTTCGCGTGTCACCTCTGACATGCATGTCATAGGTTCGCCATCACTGCCTATTTGCTGAGCAAAACCAGCTAGGACTCATTAAGAACTTAAAGCTGATAAACTTAAATCTAAGTTTGTGATTAAATTCTAGTTTGCTCAGTCATGGGATTCTTCTTCCCCTTAACTCAGTGGTCAGGAAGCTTTTTCTGTAAACAATCAGAGAGCAAATATTTTAGGCTTTGAGTTTGAGGGCCATCTGGTCTCTTTCACAAACTTTCTCATTAGCACAAAAGCAGCCATAGACAACACTTCTATAAATAAACATGCCTGTGTTCCAATAAACTTAATTTACAAACACCGAAATGTGAATTTCACACAATGATCACGTCACAAAATTCTGAAAAGCAATTCTTAACTTGCAACCATATAAAAATAGGCAGCGGGCCACATTTGGCCTGCAGGTCGCCAGTTTGCCCACTCTTGCCTTAAAGGCTCAATTATTGTTTTGATTTATGTTAAGTAGTTTTTTGTCTTTCTGACCCAATGCTTAACAGTATTACAGTGGAAAACTTTTTTTCTAATTTGCCTGCTTTCAACATCCGTTCCTCCTCCCCATCTTCTAGTAGGAGAAGTCCTCTTTTTCATTTGGGATATGCCCCTCCCCAACAGCAAGTGTTTCAGTTAGGCCCTAACTGTTAGGGCAGTGATGGCGAACCTATGACATGCGTGTCAGAGGTGACATGCGAACTCATTTTTTTGGTTGATTTTTCTTTGTTAAATGGCATTTAAATATATAAAATAAATATCAAAAATATAAGTCTTTGTTTTACTATGGTTGCAAATATCAAAAAATTTCTATATGTGACACGGCACCAGAGTTAAGTTAGGGTTTTTCAAAATGCTGACACGCCGAGCTCAAAAGGTTCGCCCTCACTGTGTTAGGGTATCAACTAAGTCCCATCTATTCGGCCACTGAGGTGGGTTTATAACCTAGGACAGCCAGCCAAACTACTCTAGTCCCCTGACACAATGATTGGTCCATGAGTGGGCAGGCACTCCAATCAGAGCCAATCAGTGGTCAAGCACTGATCTGGATGATGGGGAGAGTTGAGGAGGGTGGGGAGCCCTTTCTCTAAATTCTCATCCAGCATAAAGACATTTGAAAGGTAGGGAAATTAGCATGTGCACACCCAAGGCGGTAATCCTCAATAGGCCTAAGACACACTCACCTAGTTGAAAAAATATAGAACACTATATAAATGGTGCCTGAAACAGTTGGTCTTCCCCCCAAATAACATTATTTACTTCTCACTTAAAAAGTAATTTGTAAGTACAGGCATGCCTAGTTTTGTATCACTGACACATTCCTAAAAATAAATGTTTTAATCAAATTGTGATTTGCTTGCCTTTGTGAAGATTCTGTGAAAATTTAACAGTTGAAAGATCCTGTACTGAATGTTTTAAAAAAAAAGTAAAGAATTGCCCCTGGAGCAACTTGTGTTGTAAGTTATTTTTGTACATTAGTTTTACTTAGAGCAGGGCACACTAAAGAAATCACTTTCAACCTAATAATTTAAAATCCTGAGTGTCGTCTCTGCATGCTAGATTAGGTAACAGGGTGCCAACTGCCTCCAACACTCAACAATAGGAGGGGTGGTTCCCTGATACCTGCATGATTGTTGGGAGTGTATTCTTCACAGGCACTGGCCCCTCTGGGAGGTGACTGAGCCCACAACCCTCCCCCCGGGAGGCCCAGCAGTAGGGATGGACTGGGGGCAGCTGCTGTTCTGCTTGAGTGACCCACCTTCCCAACCAGAGTAGCCCTGGTCCCAGTCCTACCAAAGTCTATGGTTCAGCTTTTCAAAGGATTCTCTGAGCTTTCCCAAGATCCTTCTAATGAGTAAGTTTTGAGAAGCTTAAACCAAGTTAGGCTGGTTTCTGTTGCTGGTAATCATAAAAAGCTATACCGATTCATCTGCTAAATAGCAGCTAATGTTTATTAAGTGTCTACTATGTGTCAAGCACTACTCTAAATACTTTGTAGGCATTATCTCAAATAATCCTCACAACCCTTTAGATAGGCACTATTTTCCCCATTTTTCTGAGGTTTAGAAAAGTTAATTTGCCCAAGGTTATACAGTAAGTAGCACAATGAGGATTCAAATCCTGAGCTTTTATCACTGTGACAGAGTGAAAAAAGATTGGCCTTGATATTTTGTAGCTCCTTGAAGGAGCAAGGGCTGCGCCCTCCATGTTGGGGTAGTGGCCACGTGCTCAGACCTCCTTCCCGGAAGCCCAGGCCTATGCTGGCCACACCTGGGATTTAAACTAACCAATGACAATCAAGGGACGTGCGCGCCATAGAGATGACCACATCCTGTGTAACAAGACCCGACTTGCGCCTGGCCAATCAGCAGGGCCCACAGTCAGCTTCACTCCCCTCACTCCACCCCCTATTAAAAACCCTGTTTTCTCAGGGGGTTCCACTCTGCTTCCTGCCGCTGCGTCGGCCAGGGGGCGGGTCGAGCTAGCTAGCTCAATAAAGGACCTTCTGCTTTTGCATCGAACTGGCTGGCTCCTGGTGTGGTCTTTGGGGATCTTGAGATCTGGGCATAACACTCCTCCCAACAAGACAGAGAGTCTATCCCACTACGCTGAATCTTGTCTTGACCATGTGACTTGCTTTAGCAAGTAACAAACCTGACATAATCAGAGGCTTACACGGTGGTTGACTATTGGGGTGACCCCCTCTTGCTACTAAAACCCTAAGGCCATTATGGGAAGAAGCAAGGGCTTTAACCTCCCAGAGGATGAGTAAAAATATGGGGAGATAGATCCTGCCAACCCACAGGATTATAGAAAGTAATAAATGGGGTTTTTTAAAAACTACTAAATTTGAGGGTGGTTCATTACACAGCAAAAGCTAACTGAAATCATGACTAAGCTATCAGCAGCAACTCAGTATCAACAAGTAGGAGTTAGTGAAAATTTGAAGCAGAGAAAAAGCTTCTTTATTTTTCCTTTTCTTCACAGACAGAATGTGAAGAACAGAATTTTAAATTTCATCAAGAAAGAATATAATATTTAGACCAGAGGAAGAATTCATTGGCAGCAAGGAGACCTACATAAAGACAAAGGCAGGCAGACTCTCTCATTCTCACCCTAATTTAGATTTCCAGGAATCATCTACTCATTGCACTTCCTGCTCTGGAATCCTGTGCAAAGAGTGCTATTCTAAAGGCCAGGCCTCCCAGCAGGAATCTGAAGAGCTGAGAAAACCCACAAACAGCAGGAGTCTGTAGAGCTCAACAGTCAGGCCAGGCCAGCCTGCACACACACTGCACATTAAGGCAGAAGGCCTTCTAGTGACTTCTCCTTTTTGGCAGATAGTGAACTCTTCACCAAAGACATCTATCCAGAGACCTATCTGGCCCACAAAGCAGCTCTTTATGCCAAAGAGCATTAACTGGTGAAGCCAGAAAAGTAATTCCTAGGAAAGTGGGGGCAGCACCAGGCTGAAGGGGAAAGCAAGCTGGTTATTCCAGGAATGAGCTGAAACCTTCCTCTCTCCAGAATGGAAATAAAGCTAGAGCTTTTTGTCAAAACCACAGAGAAGGCACAGGGGTAGAAAAAAACACAGGACTAGATTAATGACTGTGTTAAAAGGAGAAGACATGGGTTTTTGGCCCAGTTTCACTGTTGATTCTTGTGTGTTCCAACAAAACCCAATCACACAAACACCTATAATAACTCCCTAAGAGAAGCTATTTTCTGCAATTATGTTAGATAAATTAGAGATGTTTCCTGATTTAAAGAAACTCAAAGACTAGTGAGAAAGCCCTGTAAACTCTGTGAGCTTTGGTTTCTATAAGTGTAAAATAGGAAAATATACCTATTTCACAAGGTTATTGTGAATAACAAATAAGTAGCATAGAGCACATAATACGGCACTTGGTATACAACATGTCCTCAATAAATAATGATCATTATTTATTACAATAAGAAAGAAATGGACACAGTGCCAAAGGAATATAGAGGCAGAGTATTTAATCCATTCAAGGAAGGAGATGGTTCATGGGAAAGCTTCTCAAAAGAAGAGACGTCTGAACTAAATAATTTTACTATCTGCTAAAATTTATTGACTTATGAGGAAGACTAAATCTCACAACTATATGAAATAAGTATGTAACATGCAATTATTGTTCTTTGGCATGAATTATCCTCATTTTACAGATGAATAAATAACAGAGTTTATACACCCTTTTATATACATTTATTAGTCAGGATTTGAACTTTAACTGGCTGATTCCCCAACCTCAGTGCTGTATTTAAAGGATGAGCAGCCCTGGTTAGTGTGGCTCAGTTAGTTGAGCAACATCCTGTGCACCAAAAGGGTGCTGGATCGATTTCTAGTCAGGGCACATGCCCAGGTTGTAGGCTCAATCCCCAGTAGGAGGTGTGCAAGAGGCCGCTGATCAATGTTGTGCTCTCACATCGATGTTCCTCTCTGTCTCACATTCTCCCTTCCTCTCTCTCTCTCAAAATCAATTTTTAAAAATCTGTTTAAAATCTTCTAAAAATTAATAAATAAAGGATAAGCAGACTCAGTCTAGCAAAGGTATGAGTATGAAGGAGTAGGGTGGAGATGTGGAGTGCTCCCTGGAAAGGCAGTAGTAGAGCAAAGGTGAGGGGCAAACAAAGGTACAGCTCATAAAAGGAATTTAATCTCACTGGGTCTCAATTTCCTCACTAATTAAATAAAGGAATAAGGAAGGCAATTAGCATGTGTTAGGCCCTTCTATATGCAAAACACTCTTTCAGTTGCTTCGTTTTGTAATATCATTAATTCTCATAGCATCCTAGGAGTGGGCATGAGAATTCCATTTTATAGGCAATGTAATGGCTTTCCTCCACCAGATCCCTCTAACACCAACCTCCTAGGTTCTTCTCAGTGAGATGATGTATGTCAATAGCTGCCCTAGAACACAGCCCCATGCTCAAGAAATGCTCAGTTCTCCTCTTCTTTCAGCTGCTATTTCCTGGAATACACTAAAATATTCTAACATGGAATTCAGATTTAACCACAGATTAACGGCCATAAACTGCTGGAAAACTGCTTTCCCCTTAAGCCATAACATAACTCCTATCAGTGGAAAGAGGACAAAATGGTAGCCAGTGCAAGTAGAAAGCAGAAGGTTTTCTTATATTTCTGCATTTTAAGTGTATAATTTGATGCATTTTGAAAAAAAAATGTACATATCTATAAACCCACCACCAAAAGCATTTAATATTTTAATTACTCCAGAAAGTTCCCTCATGCCCCTCTGAAGTTAATCCCCATGCTACCATCCCTACCCCCCAGACCCTCAGGTAATCACTGATTTCCTTTGTTACTGTGGATTAATTCTCTCTGTTCTAGAATTTCATATAAATGGATTCATACAATATGTACTCTTTTGTGTCAGGTCTCTTTCACATAGAATGTTTTTGAGAGTCATCCAAGTTGTGTTTATCAAAAGTGTTCATTTTTATTGTTGAGTTATTTTCAGTTGTTTGAATATATCAAAATTTGTTTGTTTCTAGTTTGGGTCTATCAGGAATAAAGATGCTATAAACATTTGTATACAAGCCTTTGTGTGAACAAATGTTTTCATTGCTCTTAGGTCAATATTGAAAAGTGGGGTTGAATTGTATGGTTTAATTTTTAAAGAAACTACCAAACTGTTTTCCAAAGTGGTTGTCCTTTCCCTGGATGTTTTTAAGACTCTCTATTATTGGTTTTCAGCAACTTGACTTACTTTTTTGCTTTTTTTTATAGCTTTACTGGTATATAATTTTAATATAATAAATCCATATACTTAAAGTGTTATCATTTGATGAATATATGTGACCATCACCACAATCTAGATTATAAACATATCTACACCCCAAGAAGTTTCTTTATGTTCCTTTGTAATTCTTCCTGTCCTCCCCCTCCCTCATTCCCTACACAACAATTGATTTGCATTTTGTCACTACAGATTAGTTTGCAACTTCTGGAATTATATAAATGGAATCACATATGTGAGAATAAACAAATCATCTTTTCTGTCAAAGAACAGTTTAGACAGCCTCATTTTGGGCTGTGTGACTTGGCAGCCGCCATGTTGGCCGCATGGCTTGCAGCTTCCTGGGGGCCACCATCTTGAAACAGCAAAGGCCAACCCCTCCCTTTGAATTAGCCAATCAGGAAAGACTGTGAGCCTGAGCTCCAATCAAGAGCGAGGGACAGGTCACACATGTCAGGGATTTTAAAGCCAAGCAGCCCGCCTACTCGGTGTGCACGTGCTTCCAGACCATGTGTGCGCACCCTTCTACGTAGAAGTAAAGATGTTTGCCTGCTGCCTGGCTCCCGAGTCTGGTCTGTGTTCTACCAGGACCCCTGACTTGGGGGGCTCGCCTTATTTCTAACACATAGTATATTTTTGTTGTCTCTTTCACTCGGCATCATTCTTTTAAGATTTATCCATATTGTTCCATGTACCAATGGTTTATTCTTTTTATTGCTAAGTAGTATCCTCTTTATGGATATAACACAATTTGTTTATCCATTCAACCACTGATGGACATTTGGGTTGTTTCTAGTTTTTGGCTATTACAAATAAAATCAATATGAATATTCATGTAAAAGTCCATTCACATGACTGGACATATGCTTTTGTTTGTTTTAAAATATATTTTTATTGATTTCAGAGGGAGGAAGGGAAAGGAAGAGAGAGAGAGAAATGATGAGAGAGAATCATCGATCAGCTGCCTCCTGCATACCTCCCAGGTCACAAGCCTGAAACTGAGGCATGTGCCCTGACTGGGCATCAAACCGTGACCTCTTGGATCATAGGTCAATGTTCAACCACTGAGCCACACCAGCTGGGCTACTTTCATTTCTTTAGGGTAAATCCTGGGAATGAGATAGCTGAATATATATGTATAGTAGGTACATGCTTAACTTTTATGAAACTGATAAGCTGTTTTCCAACATAACTGTACCATTTTACATTCCTACCCAGCAGTATCTGAGAGTTCCAACTGCTCCACATCCTCAATAACATATAGTCATCAGTGTCTTTAGAACCTAGGTGTTTTGTGATGTAATTAAAACCACAATCTCATTGCAGTCAAACTCAGATCTAGTCATGGCTTTGGGCCTATGCACAATCTAGTCCAGCAAGCAGTCAGTGACACTGGGGGCTGGGTAACTAAATTCTAGCAGAGTCTCTGTGATGAGCTTGCTGCCCTTTATGCCTGTTACAGCTTCAGGTAACAGGTGTACAACAGACCAAGAAGAGGGTGGAACTTGCTGTTCCAGCCATCAAGCTAAATAGCCAAAGACTTGTAATAAAAATTAAAAATGTTATTAAATGGCATTTACACCAAAACACAAAAGAGGATGCAACAACTTTTAGATTTCAGCTAAAATTTTAAAAATAACAACTAGCAAGTAAGTTCTTACCTCTATGCATAATCTTGTGTTTCTCCCTCAGATATGTCAGGCCTTTTATTACCTAGAGGAAAGAGAATGTGAAAAGATAGCAAATGGAAATGGTGGTGTTTAGAAAATACTCAATGTCTCTATTTTAAAATGACCTAGAAAATATTTTATCTAACATCACAAATTTTTTTATTCTTTCTTTTGTTTTTTTTTCAACCTGCCTTATCAAGAAACCATCTTTTTACATGGCATATAGAGTATTATTTATGAGAGAGTATATAAGTAAAATTGATTATTGCAAGTTTAAACAACATTAAAAACCACTTTACTTGGCCCAGCCAGTGTGGTTCAATGGTTAAGCATCCACCTATGAACCAGAAGGTCACAGTTCGATTCTGATCAGGGCACACACCCAGGTTGTGGGCTCAATCCCCAGTGGGGGACATGCAGGAGGCAGTCGATCAATGATTCTCTCTCATCATTGATGTTTCTGTCTCCCTCTCCCTTCCTCTCTAAAATCAATAAAAAATATATTTATTTTTAAAAACCACTTTCCTTGAATTCATTTCTTTCTAAATCAGCAATGAAAAAGAGGCTTTCTGATGCCACAAATGAGAATTCTTTTGGATACCTTATCGTATTTTTCAAGACACAGATTTTAACACAGAGTCACTTTTCTAATTTTAATTTGAGAGAGAGAATTGTATAGGGAATATTCTAATGAGTAAACCCCATTTTCTTACAAACTTTACCCTGTTGACTTCCTAGCTTCCTCCCTTGTCTATTTCCTACCACGTCATTAACTTATCAATGAGGGGACTTGGAAGGAAAACTTCACAATATACTCACAGCAATGCTAACTTTTCCTAAAATTTGTTCAGGAATTCTTCCAGCTTTCTTCAGGACTTGATCCAAGGAACCCCCATCCTAAGAATAAGAATACCAGCCCATTTAGTGATAATGTTTCTAACTATTCATTCAAGTGTTAAACTTCATGAGGAAAGTGAGTCACATACTTGGCAAATCCTCCTAGAAGGGTACCCTTTGGTTTGTTCCAGATATCAAATATTGTATGAATGCAAAACATTGGGGGGGGGGTATCAAATAAATAGTTACTCAAATCCTGTGAATAATCATTAAATTACTAATTCAGTAGTCAAAATAACAACTTGATTTGCACTGTACTGACACTATAGTGTAATGATTATTAGTGCAGCCTCTAGAGACAAACTGTCTAAATCTGAATCCCAACTCTGCTGCTTACTATCTAGGGGACTTTGACCACCAAGTTAAACAACTTATAAATTGGTGGTGATAATAATTATAAGGCTATTATAATAATCATAGGGCTATTATAAGTATTAAAGAAGCTAATCAGAGAAAGCATGAAGAACAATGTCTAGCACACAGTAAGTGCTCAATCAATGTTAGCCATTTTATCACCATCATAGAAGTTACAACTTACATTTGGTATTATCCTAACAAATCATAATTAATGAAAATGTTTAAAATGTCATAGAAATCAATACATTCGTTCCACAAATCCTACCAAGTGCCATGGGCTATGTCAGGTTCTATGGCAGATAGAGATATGAAAAGGACCTCGTTTCTGCTCTCAATAATTTTACAAACTAACATGGAAAATATACATCTCTTAATAAAATATAAAATGTATAAATATAAAAGTGTTGTAGACGTGCAGAAGGGAAAAGTAATTCTGACTTAAGAATGGCATTTGAGCCGAAACCGGTTTGGCTCAGTGGATAGAGCGTCGGCCTGCGGACTGAAGGGTCCCAGTTTCGATTCCGGTCAAGGGCATGTACCTGGGTTGCGGGCACATCCCCAGTGGGAGATGTGCAGGAGGCAGCTGATCGGTGTTTCTCTCTCATCGATGTTTCTGACTCTCTATCTCTCTCCCTTCCTCTCTGAAAAAAATCAATAAAATATATTTTAAAAAAAAAAGAATGGCATTTGAGCTGTAATCTTACTCAAAGAATGAATATGATTTCCCCACCTGGAACAGGAGAGGAGCAAGGGGAGAAAAGAAGAGGGTATTTCACTAAGATCAAAAGCACAGAAGCATTAAATTGCATGGAATGACAAGTGGTTCATTTCACTGTGGATACATGAAGAAATGCAGTGATGGATCAGGCTGGAAATGGCCGGCTGTGGCCACATCACAGAGCCCCACCAAGGAACCAAGACTTGACTTTATGGAGGCAGAAGGATGGGAATCCCACCAGGGTATTTTAAGTTGGAAACAACTGCATCCCTTTCCCCGCTCCCTTCCACTCTCTCTAAAACAATGGAAAAAATATCCTCACTCCTTGGATGAGGATAAAAAAGAAAGAAATAGTACAGGTGTGGATTCTCAAAAGCACACTAACAACCCTGAATATATTTCACTTCTAATCATAATAAACTCCCTAGCACAACTACCTAATGGTGGATCGGGTCAGTCCACCAAAGAGCACGGTAGAAGATTGTAAAATTCAACCTAAAAAATCAAAAGTGCCATAATCTCCACACAGATACAAGGATGGCATTATGAGTCTAGAACCAAACAGAACTCCCCTGTGTACAGGCTTATTTTCCAAGAGCCCTACTCAGGGTGAGGTGGGAGTCATCCTGTGAGCCTGGCTGCCTTCATAATGCCACAGGCTCCTGATGTCCAAACCAAGACAACACAAATAGCCCAAGTAACCACTCCCAAGTCAGCTGGCACCTCTCGATTTCCTTTACTGATGGGAAGAGGAATCCCAGTAAAGAAAGTTTCCCAGTCATTTCTATTTTGCTTCCAACTGAATGTGGTTTCAGATCCTCTGTTTGCAGGGCTCTGCCTAATTCTCAGGGAGGACTTAAAACAAGGTAACAAGACAACTCTGTCAAAATCTGGTTTGAATAAAGTAGAAAAGCTAACCCTGTGGTGCTCAGGTTCTACAGCCTAGCATAGAGGGTAGCTAACTGTTTTGGTTTACACTTTCCCTGGGAGTCGTGGTAAATATTTCTAATAAAAAGGAAATATTTCCTTTCACCTCCATCTGAGCTATAATCAGAGTTACAGTGTGAACAATGGAATTAGCAAGATTTAAGAAGCATGAACCACAGTTGGGATTACCCAGAGTTGCCTGCAACTCACCTCACAACCTTTTAATTCTGCTTCACTGTTGCCAAGGACTTGCCTTCACTAACTAAAGCTGCTGAAACTGTGCTTATTTTTAGAAGCTGATTATTAACCAAGTCAATGGTGCTTTTGTGAAGCTTTTCTATAGAAGAGATAAATGATTTATGGAGAGAAAAAAAAAGAGCTCAAAAGCTTTGCTACTGCATGAGAACCATCAACCCTGAGTCCCCAGTCCTCTGGTTGCCCAGCTACCAGCAGAGCAGAAATCTACTTCCCCAAAGACAAGAGCATTCCTGTTTTGATCAGGGAGAACTCATTTACCCCTGGGGTATCAGAATTCAGATGGGGCAGTGCACACACAGCTTATCTCTAGGAAATGCAGACCCTGGCCAAGGGTTTTAGAAATGAAGGATTCCAGAATGAGGAAGCCTCAAAGCAGGTCAATTTATGGTAAATTGAACAGACTGTCCTCTACATGGCAAGAAGCCATGTAAAGCTATTATAAGAGGTTCCAGCAAGGTCTGAATAAATGAATAGGCCACTGCCTATCAATATTTGAACCTAATCCTAAACTCTAAAGCAAGCACCCTGAAGTTCAACCATGCTCACTCCACAAATAGCCTCCTGTTTGCCCTATTAAAGGAAGAATTCTGGGTGGAAGATTTGGAGGAAAGAATTTCTGATGGATCAGAAGACAGCAGGCATGAAATGACACATACTTGGTGCTCAAAAGCCCTCATGTCCACACTGATACTCCTCACTTGAGCATCAATGAGGAGTATCAGTGTGGGGCAGCTCTAGGGGCAGAGATGCTACTCGCAATGTCTCTACCTCTCAGCTCATGTGGCACCTTGCACATAACTGGCACTATAAATAATTGTTTGTGAGGCTGAACTCACGTTGATTAACTAATGTAAATCCTTGACAGGCTGTAAGTGCCAAAAACCACAGAAACACAGAATGTTAGTTTGGGGTACTAATGGCCATTTTACAGACGAAAAAACTGAGAATCAAAAAGATAAAGAAATTTGCCCAAGGTCATGATGAGAGAGTGACAACCAGTAAACAAATAATTATTGAGCACCTGCTGGTGCCAGGACTACTCTGGGCTCTAGAGACACAGTGGCAAACAAAACAAACTGTCTATTTGGATTGTTGTGTTGAAGTCTCCTGTGCCATGCTGCCTAATGGGGACAGAAGAAAATAGCAACCATGAAGCCAGCCTCTCTCTCTTTGAAGTTCTAGGCAGCAAGAAGGAAACAGCTCCAATCACTATCCAGTAGATTCCTCAAGGCACAGGCACTGAGGTCAGACTGCATCAGTTTAAATTCTCCCAATAACACTTACTAGCTGCATGACCTTGGGTAAATTATTCCATTTCTCTGAGCTTGTTTTCTCATTTGTAACATGCACACAATAAGATTGTTGTGAAAATGTAATAAAATATTAATGTGCTTAGGATAGTGCTTGATATAGTATACCCAATAAAAATTAGTTTATCATTATTAGTGTTGCTAACACTATTATTGTTAGTCAGTGGAAAGAGAAAAAAGGTCCAGGCTGTTAGTGGCAAGAAAAAACTGGCAGTTCACAAATATATGATCAGCCCATAAACGCCCTCTCACATGCTCTGTCATATATCAGGTGGGATTACCTCTCTACATGTTCAAAGACTCCTTCAGGCTCCCCTTAAAGCAGATTATAAACTCTCTGAGAGCAGGGACTGTCTCACTGATCTTCATAACCCCAGAACCTCTCAGACTAAATATTAGACCAAAGCTACCCAACTCCCAGGCTTCAGAGGCCAACAGGTGGTCACATACCATATGCTCCATGCAGATGCTGATCTCTCCATCGCTGTAGAATGCACCATAGAAGCCCACAATGTATGGGGAGTTACACTCATGGAGAACCTGCAGCTCCCTTATTATCTGGTTCCGGATCGCAGGTTTGATCTCCAGGTGAATTAGCTAGGGAAAGAAAGGTGGGAGGAAGAGAGGTTTTAAAAACATATAAATGGATGGATGGATGCAACTTTCTTAAATGCTTAAGCTCTTAAAGTAGGATAAGAGGAAACAGGCAAGTTTTAACAAACAAGTTTCCTCTCAACCAAAGCACTGAGTGCCAACATACCAAGGCAGATGCCAGCACTTGAGGACCTGTAACCAGGGGAGGGCCAGCTGTGCCTCTGCTCCTAGGAGCCAAAACTGAGAAAGAAGGACTCACCCTCCCAAGAACAAAGCTGAAGGACAGGTTTCTCCCAAAACGACCTGTGAAGCTGAGAGATCAAAGGAAAGTGGCCTTGAGAACTTGGTTGATTCTCAAGGGTTGTAAGAGTAGAAAGAAATAAGGAACTGGGTATGCTGACCTAAGCTGCCCAAGAGATTTCTCTTTGACCTCAGAAACCTAATGTGGTTGAGATTTAGTCAAGTCCTCAGGTGCCACCTTATATCCCCCTAATTTGTCCCGTTTCAGCCAGGGAGACAGGTGACAGAAACATGAAATGGTTTCTGAATAAGGCTGAACTTCTAAAAAGAGTCACAGACCAGGAGTGCCAGAGGACATGGAGGTAAGCAGTGGTTATCAATGGGCTGCAGCAGCTAGTGCAAGCTAGACAAGAGGTGGGCCTTGAAGATGCAGACTCTTTGAAATGATGAATAGCACAAGCAAAAATATATGGACAGGAAGGACCATGTGCTAAAAACATGGAAGAGTCCAACTGCACTGGAGCAAGGGGCTGTGTTCAGAAAGAGGACCACCCAGGGTAGATAGGAAGGGAAGACTGCATGCCATATGGTGGGGAGCAGAGATTTTACACAGAAGGGAAATGAGGGGAACCACTGGCAGGGCTGAAGCAAGGGGAAACAACTTAAAGTGAGTGCTTTGTGCATCACTGGGGCTGGGAAAATAAAAGCAGCTTCTCCTGCACTTGATAAATAGCACACACGAAGGATCCCTTGCTATTATTTTCCAGTCTGGGGATAGGATACACTAACACATCATTAATGTGTTTACCTATAATCTGATAGATAACACGAGTTTGAAATTCAAATAGCACAAAAGGTACTGAGTGAAAAGTCAGTCTTCCTTCTACCCTTGCCCCAGGCCCCCAGGTCCCAGGTCCCCAGGTCTTCTAAGAGATAAATCAATTACATGTTTACCCAGCAAATTTGATTCAGTCATTTTATTTTTTTAAAGGCAGCCTCACCTTTCTGGCCATAACCAGGCCGGACGGCTGGTGGGAGACCTTGAACACCACACCACCATTGCCAGCACCCAGCTCACTGATCTTCTCAAAGTCATCATCCTTCAGTTCCCCCACCTTCTGCTTCTGGGTAAGAAAGGCCTCAAGGCGCTTCCGCTGCTGCTCATCGAGCTCCAGCTCCTCCAGCTTCTTCTGCAAAGCCTCCAGGTTGGTCCTGTCACAAAGGGGAGAGCACAGGTCAATACTGTCACCAGAGAAGTCCACCCAATGGAAGAGGCTGGGGGGAAGGTTCCATCACTGTGCCTCTGCCCTCTTCACTCTGCCACCCTACGCAATTTACCACTGCCAAGGCCTCGGTTTCCTCATTTGTAAAACAAGGGAATTAGGTCTCTCTGGATACGCTGTGAGTCTGCAAGAGGAACCAAGGAAACTATTGAACTGAAGGTGACTCCAGAATGAGCCATCTTAATTTGCTTCATAAGCCCAATTTCAAAAGCCCCACTAATGTTGGTTGTATTAAATTGACACCATGTACAAAGTAAAATCTATTTCCTAAAACCACTAAACTGAAATCAAACCAAATCATCAAAAGAGGCTCTAAACTGAACCAGAGCAGTAGACATTCTCTTTTCCAATGGGATCAAGTCAGAAACCAGGTTAATCAAAATAAAGCAAGAAATCATAAAAAGATATACCTAATTTTTTTTATTTTTGCATAATATATATAAATATACATTCGTTCACACATCTTTTAACATAGGGCAAGGCCCTCTCTTTGAGTAAGAGTCTGACATCATCTTTCTCACATGAAGCAGAACAATGTCTATCATTTCCAATTCCTGGTTCTTTAAAAAGAAATAAAAATGCAGACATAGAGTAATATTGGAATAAAATTCTAACAGTTTTATGATTTGCCCAATCTTAATGCTCATCTAATTGGAGAGTAGTAATGCTTTTTAGTGACTTGAACTTGAGTCTTTCCATAGCTTTTAACTAGTATTCACAGGAGGGGGAAAAAGAAAGAAAACCACCTCCTTTGCAGCCACATTTCATCAGTTTTTCCAATATTTAAATATATTACTTAATTGCAAATACCAGCTAAAACTGTACAAATGGCTTTGGGAACAAACTGGCTCTTGGTAAGCACATAATTCAACCAGTGGGTGCTAAAGTGAGTGGGCAAGGCAGAGAGCAGCCTGCTAGCTGTGCATTCAGCATGCTGTGGGCATCACTGTTTTACAGAGAGAACTGAAAAATGTTCATTACTCCTGGGAGTTCGATAAGAGGGTGGTGAGGAGGGTGGTAAAGAGAGCTTCCACTGTGTTTCATTTTATTTCAGTCCTAGTCTAAACAAACATCACAGGTGACAAGACAGGCCATCATCACATACCAGAATGTTTGTGTGCCCTCCACCACCCCCCCCCCACACACACACACACTCTCACACTCAGAGACACACCATTTCTGAGCTTGGAGGGTAGAAGCAAGCATAATTTCCTTTCTTTATTCACACTCTATTCCAATCCTCAAGAAGGCAGGAAGATGGAGACCTAATGCCTCCCAGTGTATGGGAAGATCCAACACTGCTTTACAAATAACACAGCACATGGAGCCAAAGAGGACACAAGGCTGAACTTACCAATTTTCCTCACTGGGAAACTCTGGGGAAAGAAAGCTCATGTTATGGATTGAATTGTGCCCCCCCCCACGCCCCAATTCATATGTTGAAACCCTAACTATGTTTAGAGATGGGACTTTTAGGAGGTAATTAAAATTAAATAAGGTTATATAAGTGGAGTCATAATCAGACAGAATTGGCGGCTGCCTTACACTCTTGCACACATTGGCACTCTTATCTTAGAATTCAAGCCTCCAGAACTGTAAGGAAACAAATTTCTGTTGTTTAAGCCACCCAGTCTGTAGTATTTTATTATGAAGCCCAAGCAGGCAAGGACAGCTGGTCAATATTTTCATCCTACTAAAAGGCTCAACTAAGTCTCAGCTGCCCCCAGACCCTCAGGTAGGACTTGGGACAGTGTGACTGGACTGCACTGTGCACACACTCTGGTTTCCTTTCTTTCAGGTCTCTCCACAAAGGAGCCCATTGATGACAACATTTAGAAACACGTGTCAAATGCTGACCCCATAGCTAAAACTTAGTTGCTGTTACAGTTGCCTGGAGGGCTCATCAGGCCAGCTAGAAATGCAACTCCAAAAGGTATTGTCAAACACACATCCACTGAGTGGCTATGGGGGAGAGAGGGAAGGAGGGCTGTGTATTCTTCTGTTTCATATGCATTCATGCATTTAATCCACAACCCTAAAATTACAACAGATAGCACACTCAAGCACAGGCAGGTGAAAAAACTTGTCCAAAGTCACAAAGAGAGTACATGGCAGAGCCAGGATTCAAACCTGGGCAAAAAGAATCTCTAACCTTAACCATGATGCTGTGTAACCTCTTCAAAATATTCAATATGCTTTCAAGGGAGGCAACTTGCAAACATAGATAAGTTCCTAGTGTAGGCATTTAACACACGAGGCTCAATTAGACATGAAGATGGTTTCCCTACATGAAGAGCCCGTTGCCCCAGATGCAATCCTGTTTCCCCTGCACATCAATCTGAACATTGCCTTGCAAGTAACAATGGCCACAAGAATTTCCACCTGTATAGATGTAGATGTGAACAAAACTAACTCCATCTCTGTGTCCTAGATTCAATTTCATCTTTTTGTTTCATGTGACCTTTGACTAACCTCACTGTCCTTAGTAAAGCATATCAAAGATTGATGATTACCTGTGCTCCTTAAGATGTAGCCATACATATTTTCATTAGTAAGAGCCAGAGTGGCATTGAAATGGGGCAGAAACAGAATGTTGGGGAACCAGCTAGTATTGTAAGAAATATTAACCATGCTCTGTTAACCATGATTGTTTTATTCTGATTAAAGAAGGCACATTCCACCCTGGTTGGACCTGACCTGGAGATGCAATCCTTCCTCCCCACTTGGAGCTGCCTATTATCAAAAAAAGATGAGCAAACATTTGTTACAGAAACCAGAATTGCCAGCCCTTTGAAGATCCTCAGCCCTTTGAAGATCCTCAGCCCTCTTTGCATACCTGCAGGCCTTTGCAAATCTCCAGCCTGCTTACCTGTTAATTTTGGCACTCCCTTTGGCTATTTCCCCTTGTAATCCAGCCCTTGCATATCACTAAGCCCTTTGAAGACCTCTAGTCCTTTTGCATATCTGTAAACTACCCTTTTGCCCACTTTCCTTTGTACTTATGCCTATATAAGCAGCTGACTTATGGTGGGCTGCAGAGCAGATTTTTGTGGATAACCTGCTGCTCTCCCATGCTGCCGGCAATATAGGAATAAACGCTCAGATATGATTCAACCCTGTCTCTGCTTAATTGGCTCAAGTAGTGACAGGCAGCATGGACTCATTACTTGTCCACTTACAGCATGACAACTGGGATAAATAACAAAACTGATGATAGTACCTATAATAATAAACGGGCTAATAAATATGCTAATTAGACTGGACCGGAAGTCCTTCCTGACGAAGCCGGGGCGGAGGGAAGCCAGCCCCAGTCTGAGTACCTGCGGGCAGCCAGAGGAAAGCCAGTCTGGGTCCTGAGTGCCTGCCAGTGGCCGAAGGAGGGAAGCCCGGGTCCCGGGTACCGGAGGGAAGCCGGTGCGACAGCCAGGGGGAAGGCCTACTCTTGCACTAATTTTCGTGCATCAGGCCTCTAATCAATTATAAACAATCATCTATCATAAGACCACCAGGAAGGATGGCCCCTGGTATTACTGCATTCTTTGCCCCTTTGTCTTGTCAATCATTAGAGTTATACTATCAAAAAACTATTGGAGGCTCTTTCTTTCCAACTTGCCGGGAACGATGGCTCATGCAAAGAAGGGTGGTGAGAAGAAGAACCAAAATGGCGGCATAAGTAAACACCTATACTTGTTGCCTCTCACAACCACATCAAAATTACAACTAAAAGACAGAACAACTACCACCCAGAACTGCGGGAAAGCTGGCTGAGTGGAAGTTCCACAACCAGAGAGGTGAAGAAAGCGCATTGAGACTGGTAAGAGGTGCGGAAGCGCAGAAAGTGCTGGCACCTGGATGTGCTGCTCTTTTAATCGGGAGGGAGATACAAGCTCCCACTTGCTCTGAACTCCAGTTCCAGGTGAGACTCTGGGGGACCCAGACACATACGGGGAGAAACTGGACTGTCTGGCATCGGGACAGGAACGCAAGGGCGGCTTTCTCTCAGAGGTGCTCGAAGCGATCATTGTTCCTAGGGCTGATTGGCAGCCGTTGCTGTTTGCTCCGCCCTGGTGATTCCCAGAGACTCCGCCCCTCCCAATTTACAACCCCACCCAAGCTGTGCCCAGCAGCTTTTGCATATGAATGGCCTGTCCTTTCTCCACCTAAAACCTGCCAAATTGCAGCTGGGTCTGAGAGCCCCAGAGCTTCCAAAAGAAGGCCCAAGGCCGGTGGCAGCAGCCTGCCTTACTTCACAGCTCAGCCTCATCTGGGCACTTCCAAACCCCATACAAAGAGGAGGAATATGCAGATCTCTCTGTAGCTCCTGCTGGGCGGCCCCAGACAGTGGCTGACCTTGCCCATCCTTGGAGATCCAAGAGCCAGTGTACCCAGTGGTCAGAGTGAGACCATACCAGATTACAACTCTTCAGATCCATAAGAGACACACTCAAGGGGCAGACTCAGTGAGCACCAAAGTCCCACTGAAGCAAGTCCTGCCCCGTAAGGGTGTCTCCTGCGCAACAGATCTTCCAGTGTAGACACAGCTGATTCTCACAGCCAATTGACCTGGAGGTCAATTGCTCCGAGTGATACCAACAGCAATCAAGGCTCAACTACAACAAGACTGTGCACTCAGCCCACAAAGGGGTGCACCAAGAGTGTCAACCTCAGGTGACTGGGGAGGCTGAGCCACTGGGTCCTATGACACCTACCACACAAGGCCACTCTATCAACTCAAGGAGACTTAGCAGTTACCCAGTACATAGAAGCAAACACAGGGAAGCAGCCAAAATGTGGAGACAAAGAAACAAGTCACAAATGAAAGAAATGGATGAAAGCAAACTACTGGATATAGAGTTCAAAACCACGGTTATAAGGTTACTCAAGAATCTTCTAGAAACCTCCGAGAAATTTAGTGAGACCCTCAAGGATATGAAAAAGGACCAATCAGAAATTAAGCATACACTGACTGGAATAAAGAATAATATACAGAGATCCAACAGCAGACCAGAGGATCCCAAGAATCAAGTCAAAAATTTGAAATACGAAGAAGCAAAAAGAAAAATGAATCCAAAAATATGAAGATAATGTAGGGAGCCTCTGGGACAACTTCAAGCATACCAACATCTGAATTATGGGGGTGCCAGAAGAAGAGAGAGAGCAAGATATTGAAAACCTATTTGAAGAAATAATGACAGAACACTTCCCCTACCTGGTGAAAAAAATTGACTTACAAGTCCAGGAAGCATAGAGAACCCCAAACAAGAGGAATCCAAAGAGGACCACACCAAGACACATCATAATTAAAATGCCAAGGGCAAAAGACAAAGAGAGAATCTTAAAAGCAGCAAGAGAAAAAAAAGTCAGTTACCTACAAGGGAGTGCCCATACGACTGTCAGCTGATTTCTCAACAGAACTTATGCAGGCCACAAGGGAGTGGCAAGAAATATACAAAATGATGAATAGCAAGAACCTACAACCAAGATTATTCTACCCAGCAAAGCTATCATTTACAATTGAAGGTCAGATATAGAGCTTCACAGATAAGAAAAAGCTAAAGGAGTTAATCACCACCAAACCAGTATTATATGAAATGCTGAAGGGTATTCTCTAAGAAGAGGAAGAAGAAGAAAAAGGTAAAGATAAAAATCTATGAACAACAAAGTGACAAGAAATACATATCTATCAACAAGTGAACCTAAAAATCAAATGAATAAAAAACCTGATGAACAGAACAGACTGGTGAATGTAATAGAATCAGGGGCATGGAAAGGGAGCAGACTGACAATTCTTGGGGGGAAGGAGATGTGGGGGGTGCGGGAAGAGATTGGATAAAGAGCTTACACCTATGGACAAGGTCAGTGGGGGTGGGGAAGGACTGGAGTAGGGTGGGAACTGGGTGGAGGGGAGCTATGGGGGGAAAAAGGAGGAACATCAGTAATAATCTGAATAAAGGTTTTTTAAAAAAGAAAAGAAAAAACGAAGGGTGGCGAGAAGAAGGGCTGCTCCACCATCAACAAGGTGGTGACCAGGGGCACACCATCAACATCCACAAGCGCATCCTCGGCATGGGTTTCAACAAGCTTGCCCCTCGGGCACTCAAGGAGACCCGGAAATTTGCCATGAAGAGATGGGGATTCCCGACATGCGCATTGACACTGGGCTGAACAAAGCTGTCTGGGCCAAAGGAACAAGGAATGTCCCATATCGTATCCAGGTATGTTTGTCCAGAAAATGTAATGAGGATGAAGATTCACCAAACAAGCTCTATACATTAGTCATCTATGTGCCTGTCACTACTTTTAAAAATCTACAGACAGTTAATGTGGACGAGAACTAACCGCCGATTGTCCAATAGTTATAAAACTGCCAAAAAAAAATAAAGTATTGTAACTAGGGTCTGTTAGGGGAGAATAATCTGCATTCTGACCCAATCTTCCTGTAAGTAAATTACCCTATCATAAATCCTGTTACATTCTATGGAGTTGCCTGCTTGTTTTGTCAGTCTTAAGATACCTTCTCATTACAGTGTTCATTACACTTTTGTCCCACTATGGGACACCACCCACTTGGTTTTAAAAAAAAAAAAGGTGGTGGGGGGGAGAATGCTGACTGTTCATTTTCCCAATTCTCTGTAGAAATAAGTAATTCCCCCACCTTCAGGAAAAGAAAACTAAATCTGGGCATTGTGCCACCTTCCTCCCTCTTCTACCTCCTATGCTGTACTGTCTAACCACCTAACCTTCCAACAAGGAACTGACTCCTTTGTGCTTTCAGAAGGTGAAGCACGGGAGAGACACGCAAAGACTGTATTGTAAACCGTGGTGACAAGACCCTCCTAATGACCAGGGGTGGGATAGTGCTGCCAGATAAACAAGTCATTAGTAATCTGGGATCCTGGATCCTTATCCCACAGGTGGTCATCAACTGGCTGGGTGCACAAGTCATTTAACCTTGTCGCATCTCCATTTTCTCTTCTGCAAAAGAGAGTAACAACTCTATGCTTACATCAGCAGCAGAGGATCAAAATAGAAAACTAATGGGAAGAAACACTGGAGTTTTGACACATTTCTACACCACTGTTAGGACAGGTGGGGGTAGGTTGGAGGATAAGGAGCAGGAACCAAGGCAGCAATAGCAGGATCCAGAAATACTGCCTTTCCTTTAATAATTCTTAAAATCCTCTAAAAGTCTTTAAAAACTGTTTCATAGAGTGAAAGACAAGATTTTTTCTGAAGACGAAAAGAAAATTCTGAAATCAAAATGGCTTTCAGTACTTATTATAAAGAAATCACTCAATAATTTAACAGTATTCAGTATTGCTTCCTCTGGCACAGGGAGTTGATGATGTTCAACACGGCTTATTTCTACCGTTCCAAGGTGAAATGTTTCAAGCAAAGGAAACAGAAAGAGAGGGGCCCCTCACCCCTCAACTACACCACAAATCTCCAAAACGCAGAGGGCAAGAACCTGCCTCCTTCATAATTTTTGGGTTTATGTGAAAAACAGCAAACAGAACTAGGGATTGAGAAAGGACACTGGAGCCCAGCACAATAAATCTCTGACACACACACATACAGCCCTTTCCAGGGACCAGCTGTGATGAGCTCTGGTCCCATCAAGTTCACCACAGCAGAGAGAAAACCACACACTGTAACATGAATTCTGCACCATGGCTGTCTTACACAAGTTCATCGAGATACAAGGAGATTATAGGTTTGAAATGGGAACACAGAATAAAAGAAGGAACATGAAAAAAAACAAGGGTTGTCATTTGTGTTCTAAAAACACCAGGGAAGCACAAGGAAGTGGGTGGGGAGAAGAAAATCCTATGGGCTAGAGTATCTCCTCCCCTCTCATCTTGCCCATCTGCTAAGCCTAATTACTCTACCACAACTGGAATCCTTTATTTGTGGCTCAGTAGTTTAAATCAAAAAGCAGTAGCATCGGCAGGGACCTTAAAGACAACATGGCCCTGACATGGCCCCAACATAGAGCGCTGGCCTGCGGACTCAAAGGTCCCAGGTTCGATTCCAGGCAAGGGCATGTACCTTGGTTGCGGGCACGTCCCCAGCTGTGCAGGAGGCAGCTGATCGATGTTTCTCTCTCATCGATGTTTCTAACTCTCTATCCCTCTCCCTTCCTCTCTGTGAAAAATCAATAAAATATATTTAAAAAAAAAAAAAGACAACATGATTCAACACATTTTACAGGAAAGAAAACAGGTCCAGAGAGGACAAGGTCATACAGCTTAATGGTGATAGATCTTCCAACTGCCAGAACAGACTCCTTTCAAGGCCCCACACTGCCACCTCCAACCCTGACAGTCACTGAAATGGAAAGCTGAACTAAAGAAATGACTGAAGGGGGAGGGTGGTGGTGTCAGACAAAGGAATGGGGTCCTCAAACAGCCAAACTCTAAACAGGAATGGGCCATAATTGCATGCCAAACACAAGCCAGCTGTCACCAACCTGAGCCTTGCTCTAGCCTGGCAAGCACTGTCTCTGCCAGGAGAGAGCATAGAGGGAAGACCAGAAGATGACAACCAATCACTGTGCTGGAAGGAAAGAAAGGGTCCCAGTGCAGGTGGTTATCCTCACCAGAGAGCTCAGGGAGTTGTAAAGTTCTCTCTCCCCTGGGGCATTTGACAAGTAGGAATGCTCTTGGGGCAGAAAGAGGAAAGTAAAGGCAGAAAGACCCAAGCTAAGAGGTAACAGCACCCAAGACTAAGGCTGCAACCCCTTGATCCACATCTTATACCACTCCCCATTTGTGAGATCTTGGGCAAGTTACCTCCCTTTCTGGTCCTATTTCCACACCCATTAAAAATGTACTTGGGGGCCCTAGTTGGATTGACTCAATGGATAGAGTGTCGGCCTGTGGACTGAAGGGTCCCGGATTCTATTCCAGTCAAGGGCTCGATCCCCAGTAGGGGGTGTGCAGGAGGCAGCCAATCAATAATTCTCTCTCATCATTGATGTTTCTATCTCTTTCTCCCTCTCCCATCCTCTCTGAAATCAATAAAAATATTTTTTTTAAATGCACATGGGAAAGAGGAGAAGTAGTGAGGGAAATGATGTGATGATCAATAAAAAGTGAACATAGAGACTGGGGGTATAATGTAAAAAAAAAGAATCATTTAAAGTGCTAAACGAATATTTAATAGTTATTCTACTGTCAGCTAATTATTAGTTAAGAATAACATTTGACAGTTAAATCAAATGTTAATAAAATACCTGCTCTGTGCCAGGTATTCTGTTAAATGAGGATGAGCTCCTTTAATCTCTTAAAACCACAACCCAGACATGTGCCCTGACCAGGAGCCCCAATTTACTGATGAAATTCCTACAATTTCATTTTCATGCAATAAAGAAGTATTTGAAAAAATGTACAATTTTATTAAATACTACTTTTATTGCCTTTAATTGGTTTCACCACCGCCCCCCAAAAGACTATGGGACAAAGATTGTCCCAGAGGTCCACTAATTCTCACAAAGTGCCTAGGAGACAGATGGCTCTGTAATTCAGGATATGCTAGAGTAATCAGAGTAAGTTTTATAGGGAAATTAAACCTGAATTGGTGTAGAACAATACATAAACTTTAGATAGATGTTGAATTATAATCTTGTACAACTGAAAATTATATGTTATTAACCAGTTACCCCAGTAAGTTTAATTTAAAATTTAAAAATTTTTCAAAAGGAAAAAGGTCATTCTAATAAGGTCCACTCTGTAGACAATGGTATACAACTAGAATTAAGAATATTATAAGCAAAGAGTAAGTGTTGGAGAAATAAAACAAAAGTAAAGGAAAAAATGAGAATTTAAGACAGATGGTAATCTTTAATTTCACTTTAGATCCAATGGCTTCCAAACAATAAACAAATTAAAAGTCAAGAAAACCAGTTTAATTAAAAAGAGACAAATAAGAATAAAAATAGCCTTAAAAATAAAAATCAACTTACCCCTTGGAATCAAACAGCCTTCTGAAATCAAATAAATTACCTTCCACAGAATGTTTCCGCAGACAGACTCACTGAAAAACACACCCATACACACACACATACACACACACAAAGGAACCTCTGGAGTGATAGGACTACCCACTCACATAGACTCCTCTTAAATATTAAACAACAACCTGAGTCAGAGAGGGGGTGTCATATTGTTACTTGAAAGAACCAACATCCTACGGTTCCTTTTGCCCCAGTGGTCATAATTTGTTTCACATTAGCCACCTATGAATTAATTCCTAAAGGATCAGTCTTCCTAGAAATACAAAAATTGGAAAAGTAATAGAGTTTGAAGGGAGAGGGGGAAAAAAATCAGAAGATAGAGGACAAAATGGAATGTCACATTTACTTGATAGGGGCTATTATGGTCACTGGAGGAACACATGAGGCCAAAAGGGGTAAAGAATTATGAATTTATTAAGTCATCTGGAAAACCAGATAGGGTGAGCCCCAAAATGACACTAGCACCCAGGGACCTTGCTGAAGAGTTCATGTTCTTCAAACAAATCCCGGACCAGCTCATCCCTAAAACCAGGTATTTACACATTAGTGACTTATGTCTTTGAGGTAAAGGATTGTGTTCTACTAAAAGGTCAAAGTTCCTGTAAGGATAGCAAATTAAATCTACTCAAAGAAGAACTCCCTTCAGAGGAACATCCAAGGCTGACATATTTTGATTAGGGTAGAAAGGGAAGAGACAGGACACTGCCCAGGTAAAAGCACTTGTAAAAGCAATAAAAATTCTGGTGGCCATAAAAAAACAGGGCACTACTGAGGGAGAGAAGGATAGAAAGGAAGGGCAGGGAGTGTTGAAAGGAAGAAAGCACCAAGGAAAACCTAGATAGAAAATACAATAAATATGTGGTCACCATCAGAAAAACAAAGGGAGCCTTGGGTCTGGTGGTGGCCACAGAATGAGCACGGCTGGCTACTCCTGAAAGAACACGCTGGTTGACTATGGCCTTAGGAATATGCTGTACTTGACCCCACCCATTCCCTGTTCTTGAGAACCCGACCTTTTAGAAATACCTTATGTAATTATGGCCCATACTGCTCTGTGAATCAAAGATGCAGATGGAAGAGGTAGAGGACGCAATGTGACCATAATCTTAGACCTCATAATCCAAAACTATGAGAAAAATCAAGTCCCTAGGACAAAAAGATCAATACCCAGTAAGTGCCCAGAAGCACAGCTAAGGGCAGGAAGATAGAGTCAGAGATTCACAGCACTCAAAACCTATCCAATTCTAGTCCGTATTGAGGCATCTTAATTCCCCAGGACTGTTTCCTCCCTTAAATACAAAAACAACACGTTTGGCCCTTCCCCTTGCCCAAAGTACACGGGTGAACAAACCTCATCTCTAGGGAAAATCCCACTCCCTAGATCACTCTCTAGCAATGGGCGGGGAGTCCTGATCTCAGGATCAAGGCTAGAAATCCATACAAGTGCTCACCTAGGCAATTCACCTCCTTACTCCAGTGGGTGGAAAACTGCTAGTCGGGCCCTCAAATTAATAGCAGTTGGCTTGGTAGGGTCAAAACCTACCTAACAGAAGTAGTATCATGAACCAGAGAAAACAAAATTTAATTAAAACCAAAACTGATAGTGCTTGCTTCTGTCTTCTGAAAGAAGGTGCAGGGTAGAGAATGTTTGTGCTAACCAACCACCTCATAGCAGAGGCTACCAAAGGACCAGAAAGCTTGTCCATAGTTAAGAAGGGCTTGCCCCTGAGTCTTGGCATAAGCAGAAGCAGGCCTGAGCAGCAGCACGTAGAGTTAGAGCTGGAGAGCTAAATTATGCTGCAGAATAAAATGGGAGGAGCTTGTTTTAGAAGTGGCTATGAGGTAGCAAGAGAGGAAGAAAGGATGCAGCATGGCAGAATGGCATAGGTCATTTAAGACCGAAAATATCTAATACTAGATTTTAAGTTGTCTTTATTGCTATAATAATTCTCCCCACCCCAGACTTCAAATCCAATCTGCCACGCACACAAATAGCTTTGTGTATATTTTGTTCTTACTGTTGTTTGGTGGAAACCAGGGAAAGGGGGCCAAACTCCAAGCTGGTTCAAAACAGAGCAAAAAAGAAGAGAAAAACCCCAGAAAGGGAAACGTGAGTCCCCAGAAGCAGAAGTAACCATGAGAATGTAAACCTCCAAAACTGCTCCCGATCAGAAGAGGACAAGAGATAGGGAACTTGAGCAGACATCTGGCTTACACCCATTTATGCCGACAGCTGTGGAAATGCAATGCAGATTTATTATGGAGCATCCACTGTGCGAGAGGCACTATCTATGCTAGAGGCTAGGAAGGTGTAGATGAGAAAGATGCGGTCCCTGCCCTCACCAGGCAATCTCAGTTTATGTGTGTAAAATAGACAGGGAGACAGAGATGAAAAAGAGAAAAACAGGGAAGGATACTATCAAGTACAGCAACAACTGCAGAGTAAGGTAGATCATAATGCTGAGAGGTTGGCACAGTGAGCTATGGGAACAGAAAAAAAGACTCCAGTTCCATCTAAGATGAGGAAGGGAAAGTAAAAGTCAGAATATGTAATGCCCAAGTTTAGACCTGAAGGATATCAGTTTTTGCAGCAGAGAAAAAGGCACCCCGGCTTGGGCCTCAGCATGAACAAAAAGGTACTGAAAGTTACAAGCTGTTCCAAGTGGCCAAAGAGTAGACGCATCCAGAAGAGAGCCCATTTGAGGCTGGCAGGTAAGCCGGGGTACACTATAAAGGGCACAGTACACCATGCCAAGAAATTAGGTTTTGATGAGATGTTGATCAAAAGGTACAAACTTGCAGTTAGGATATTGATAGGCTCTGGAGATCTAATGCACAGCATAGCGATTATAGTCAACAATACTGAATTATATACTTCAAAGTGCTAAGAGACTGAGCCTTAAATGTTCTCACCACGAAAGAAAAATGATAATTATGCAACATGATAGAGGCATTAGTTAATGCTATGGCGGTAATCCTACTACAGTACATAAATGTGTCAAATCAGCCCTGGCCACTGTGCTCAGTGGTCAGAGCATTAGTGGGCACACTGAAGGGTCAAGGATTCGATTCCCAGTCAAGGGCATGTACCTGGATTTTGGGTTTGCTCCCTGCCCCCATGTCAGGGTGCATACGGGAGGCAACCAGTTGATGTGCCTCTCTCACATTGATGTTTCTCTTTCTCTCCTCTCTCTCCTTCCCTCCTTTCCACTCTCTCTGAAAAGCAATGGAAAAAAATATCCTCATGTGAGGATTAACAGAAAAAAGTGTCAAATCAACACATTGTACACCTTGAATTCACACAGTGTTATATGTCAATTATATCTTAATAAAAAATAAATTAAAATCTTAAGTAAAACAAATAAACAAACAAACAAAAGATGGCCATAGCACACCAGCCTAGAATGCCTCAGGAGGGTTAAGGCTCAGCAAAGAGCAACCTGACATCTTAGCTTCTAAAAAATGCCATAAAAATACTTGTTTTAATACATGGGTGGGCAAAAGTAGGTTTACAATTGTTCATATGGAAAACAATACAATAATAATTAATAATACAAGAATAAACTCCATGTTTCACATACTCACAACAACAAAGCTACTTTTTCCCCACCCCTATATTTAAACATCTAAAATACATGCAAGATATCACAATTTGACTGGGATGCAATTTAAGCATGCAGTTTTGGGGTCAAATCACCTAAAATGTGCTTATGCGATGCAGACATTTGATAAGTGAACAAATTCCAATTTGGAACCTCCATAGGGATGGAGTCAAGAGGTGTACAACTCAGGAATTACTGCCTTTTTTGAGACAAAGAGTATATAGAAATCTGAAGTGCAAAAACTGCTGAGCTCAGCTTTCCAGATCCTTGGAAGCCCAGGTATCTTTTAGATAATTAACCTATCATTACCTGGTCAAAGAAATAACCCTGAACCTGAAGTCAGGAGTTCTGCTGATAACTGATCGTCTTACCTTGAACATCCCTCATCTGCATTAAATGGAAGTGCACTTCTTCCCAAATTGTCATTTTTATATTCATTATGTTCCTGTTAATTTTTTAAAATGATATTAATTTTTCATATTATGCTATTTTACTAATGGATTTTTGTAAATATATGATAGTTTATGTATTTAAAAAAACAATGGAGTTGAGGTCTGTTACAGTCATTAAGTCTCCCATGTTATACACCTATTAAGCCTATATCCTATCTGCAAAAATATACCTAGGGCCACTTGCACATAATTGACACCATACCTAATGATAACCTCACAAACAATTTTTCCCACCATTAAAGCCCATGTTTAACTTTGAAAGGCATTGCCAGAAGAATGCCTCTAAAAAAATCCCACTGCGGATGAAGTCTCATCAATTGCTTTTTTTCTACTGTGTACTTCATGAATTACCTCATCATGATTAACTCCAACCACTGGAATTAATTACTCCAGATGATGTAGAAATTGGTCTTCTCGATTCTTCTGAAATTTGTTGAGATCGTCCCACAAAAGCAGGGGAAGAGTATAAATAAAGCAAAAACTGTCTTTGAAATACTGGGAAAATAAATAAATAAATAGAAGTAGACTCTTGTCCTGTATCACAAAGGACTGTTATGAACACCTGGTCAGAGAATGGGTGAGAATACGTTCTGAAACAGGAAAGCAGGTACACACACTGAAGAGACACTTTTCGAAAAAAAAAAAAAAGCATTTCTTTTAACTTATTCTTGGTTATAAAAGAGTGTGATTGTGGATGACACCTCACATTAACTGTGAGTCCTCAAAGAGCATTAAAGAATATACTAATGATCAAGATTACAACAAAATCTACCAAAACAATATTCCACTGCACATTAAATGTGTTTATTATACTTGAGCTGTAGAGAAAAAACAAGAAAACTTGCAAAACCAGCATTATTAAGCATCCATTGGACCTTGGTCACTTTGGGTCAAAATTCTACATGCTCTGCCTGGCATTCAAAAGGGATGCGTGTTCTTACAGCAGCAGATAAAAAGATCTGTCCACCAAGCTCTTCCTCTTCACTTCTCCCCACCCACTTCCTCTTCTTCCAAAGGAGAAAGGCTCTCATTTTCGCACTGGTTTGCCACATCCTGCCACGGAAGCTATTTCCTAGGAGCTGCTTGGGCTATTCTGAGAGAAGCTTTAACACCTTCATGCCCCTAGACCAGCGATTTTCAACTGGTGGGTTGCAAGAATTTTTAAAACATGCAATATCTGACTACTTAGGGCCACTAACCTCTTTTCCCTTAGATTGTCAAAAAACAAACAAACAAACAAAAAACACAGCCAACACAATAGCCATCTGGTGTGAATGCCCTGTTGTGAACCATAAATATATAGGTCATATTTTTAGAGTTGTATCTTATTGATTATGTTGCATAATAAGGTTGCATCTGATTGGTTAATTCTTGGTACCAAAAATCCTTATATACAAGTATAGGCACTGGGTTTTCTTGTTTTGTTTTGTTAATCCTCACCTAAGGATATTTTTTCCACTGATTTTTAGAGAGAGTGGAAGGGAGGGAGGGGGGGAAAAAAGAGAGAAAGAGAAACATCAAAGTGAAAGAGACACATCGATTGGTTGCCTCGCGCACAAGCCCCAACTGGGCCTAGGGATAACTCAGGTACATGCCTTTGACTGGGAATCAAACCTGTGACTCTTTGATTTGCAGGCCAACACTCTAACCACTGAGCCCATGCCAGGCAGGGCAGCACCTGTTTTCTTAAAAAGTCACTTTGGCGAGAGAGACCAAGATGGCGGCATAGGTAAACACCGGAGACTGCTGCCGCAAACAACCACTTCAAAAATACAACTAAAAGAGTTGCGGGCACATCCCCAGTAGGGTGTGTGCAGGAGGCAGCTGATCGATGTTTCTAACTCCCTAGCCCTCTCCCTTCCTCTCTGTAAAAAATCAATAAAATATATATTTTTTAAAAATTTAAAAAAATAAAAAGTCACTTTGGAGCATACCCCTTTTTTTGTGTGTGTCGAATCAGCAAAAAATATATATTTTGGCGTGCCACAGAATTTTAGTAATTCGTTTATGTGTGCCATGAGATTTTTTTTTAAAAAGTTGAAAATCGCTACCCTGGACCACTAGTATATTTATGACATCCCTAACCACCATACTTATACAGTCTAGTAACTAGACTCTCTCTACTTGACCAAATAATACTCCCAACTCCTTCATGCCAGGCACTGAATTAAGAATTTACCTACAACAGAGTCAGGTAGAAGCCACACCTCTTAGTCCCATCTGGGCTCCCACGAGCCCAGCTTTTGCTTAATCAGGCAAAAAAAAAAAAATTAAGAACTACACACCCAAACAGTGGCAACAAACTTGAAGGAGAAACCCCAAATGAAACATAAATAATTTTACTGAATGCTTACCGGGGTGCCATGAATGATCTCTGGCTCTCTTCTGTTGGGGGTGGGTGCATTCTTTGTTCAGGTGGGAACTTTTGGGAACTTGTGTGAGTGATTTAGGTGTATTGAAAGACCTTTAATTCTCAAAACAACCCTACAAGTTAGGTATTATTAACCTCTACTTTACTAATGAGGAAGTTACGTGTGAAAGAAGTTAAATAACCAGCCCTATTGACACAACTTGCTTAGGGGTGAAGCCAGGACTCCAACCTCAGCTGTCTGCCTCCGCAGATCATTCCTATAACACTAAGATCCAGAACAGAGTTTATATCTGTGGGGGAATTGGTCATGGTACTAGAAGAGGAGCAGGGCATAATTAGCTCCTTTTCCCCCATAATTAAAGAGACTTGAAATCTTTGTAGTCAAGAAAGAAAAGGAGTATTTTTTAAAATCAAGAAGTCAGTAAACACTGACCACCTATTATCTGTGAGATCCTGTGCAAAGAATTGTTATCATCTGCTGTGTTACAACTGGACTTGTTGTTACAGATATCACCCTAGTGCAGGTTAATCATGCCCCTTCTGGCTGGCCAGGCATGTGTGTCCCTCCCAAACGTTCGCACCGGAACGAAGAGTACGCCCATGCCCAACAGGAGAGAGCCAGAGACCATTCATGGCACCCCAGTTGCTTAGCTCCCAAGCCTCCCCAAGCCCATTAGCTAGAGAACATAGGACACTGAAGCTCAAAGACAAAAGAGAAGTATTATTTTTTCAAGCTTCAAACTTGGACCTATTGTTACATTTTAATAATCTATAGCAGTCTGGACACCTGCCTTATTTGAAACATCAAAATCTGATGATTTTTATATCCAAAGGTACACTGTTAAGAAAAAAAATTAACAATACTTGTTCTCTTCCTCTACATATACTTATTATACTTCCATTTCTTTTTTACCTAGAAGTTAAATCTTATCAGTCAAATTCACACAGGGTTACCCCTAGGCTGCAGCTGACTGTATAGAAACATGTCAAGACTTTAATGGCCCTTATTAAAGACTAGAGGCCCGATGCACGAAATTCGTGCAAGGGCCTGACCCTGGCCCCTGCCCACCGCAGCTGTGGTCGGGGGCCTCTGCCGCCTCTGCCTGCTGTGGCTTTGTCCGGAAGGAAGGAAGGAGGTCCGGAAGGACAGCCAGTCTAATTAGCATATTATGCTTTTATTATTATAGATATGTCAAAGAGAGGCTGTAAGGGTTAACAGAAAAGCTGCTGGTGGCCTTTAACAATGAACAACTGAATAAAACAAACAGACAAACAAAGAACTGGTCACCTTTATTCATTTTAAACTGCACACATTAAATTCTACCTTTTTGGTAAGACAGATAAAAAAGCAGGCAGTAGGGCAGGGCAGAAAATAGGAGCCTAGCTAGAAAGTCAGGGCCCTGGACCTCAATCCAGGCCTTCAGCAGCATTTACTGAGTAAAATGCCTAGCCTCTCTGGGTCTTAATCTCTTCATACTTCCAGCAGGTTGAACTATCAAGATCTATCCCTAGCATTTAAGGACAAGCAGGCAGTTATACACAGGGCAGAAAGAATGAAAGGTGTTGGTGGTGAAAATGATGATTAACATATTGTAATGCTATCCTGGGTCCAGAAATAGCCTGGCTTAGTGCTACATTCACCTTATCAGCCTAGATTTATTGGGAAGAGGGAGGGTTATAGGAGGACTGGTGGGTGGGAATCACAGCCACCTACAGTGAAATTAAACTGTTCCCAAATGAGTTCTGCTGAAGTGTGATTTATCCAGAGTGTTAAACAACTACCAGCAGTATGAAACCGTGGTACTGAAATTGTGTTAACTGCACAAACTTAACTTTTCCCCAAATGTGATTTGCAGAGAGGATGCAGAGCTGAGAATCCTATGTCTCTGGCCATCTGTCCTATCGAGTCCCTAGAGAGGCGTGGGGGGAAGTGTGAAAAGCCACAGGTGCCATGTATATTCAGCCATGATGTCACATATCTATCAAGGAGCCCGGCATTTGTTGAGGATAAGTATTCAGCTCAGCATGCAAAAAGGGCTTGTCAATCCTTCCGGCCCCAAACATTCCCTGAGCCTTCTTCTGTGCCAGGCACGGGGCAGAGGGAATACCACAGAATGCCACTGCCAGCCTCTCTTCTGCACTAGCAGGAGCTCTTGGCAGAAAGGGCAGTATAGAGGCAGTATACAGGCATTCTTAGCTGTCTGTATGACTTGCACAAGGCCCTTAACCAGAATCAGTTTCCTACCTACAGAGTAGAGATAACACATATCCCGCATGCCTCATGTTGTTGAATTAGGAAGTAAATGGATGTAAAAACAATGAACAGTATACAGAGCCTTGCAAAACAAATACTATGATTACCACCAACACTGTGACCCTCTTGTGCCAAGATACTATAAACTGAAAATAATCAACCATCAATAAAGTCAAAGCCTTCACAGGGATTAGCAAAGCCTTGATTTTGGGAGCAGAGTATTTTCTGCCCTCTGCCTTTACTGCCATCTCAAGGCTTGGTTAGTCATTCAACAAAATTTTACCAAACTAGATGCCAAGGAACATGCTATGCACTGGAAATAATGATGAATAAGACCCAGCCCCAGACTTCCCCAAGTCCAGCCCAACTAGACAGAGTCACACAAACAATTTAAGTGGGATATGTACAGAGAGCTCTTAAAGGCAGAGCAGATGACCACTGCCTGGAATGGGGTGGAGAGGTCTGTGATGATTTACAGAATTGGTGACTTACAAGTTAAGCTCTGACATAAGATTAGGATTTCAACATGCACTGAGAATGGAGGAGGGAATCCCAGGAGAAAATGCAGTCTGAGCAGAGGCCAGAGCCCACTGGGAAAGAGGGGTGGATGAACCATGGAGAAGTTGAATCCAAAATCTACCTAGACCTGACTCCCAACATCTGGCTAGAGTCACAGGAAGAGTGTGTTACCTTCCCTTTATGTCAGTGACCACCCCTCCCTATTCCTTCCTACACACACACACACACACACACACACACACACACACACACCACCCAGGAAACCCTCTTTAAACTCGGAGGAAGCTGAATTTGCAGCCTCCTATTCACTGAAAATAATTCTTTTGCTTCCTGCACATCCCCCAAAATTGCAAGTATGGCCGGCATTGTCTCCATTCTAAGTCTGTGTAGATAAAGAACAGGCAAAAAAACCCCATCATTAGAAGTTCTTTGGGAAGTGAGAATTTTCTCTCCTTCTTACCGATAGAGAATAAGGCACTCTACGTTGGGAATCTGGTATTGGCCCTTACTATTAGTTCTGTTAATCATAAAAAGTTTACAGTGTCTATGTATCCTAGAAAGTGGTGTCTATGAATCCTGGGCGGGTGTTATTATGCCCATTTTACAAATGTGGAAATAAACCCAAGGATCTGAAAGAATTTGCATAAGATAACTCAGATTGTGAGAGAAAGGGTCGAAAAACAAACCCAAGTCTGCTGACTCCAAAGCTTTTCCGCTATGCCACACTGTCTCAGGCTATGTTTTCTCAAAAGTCACACTCACGATTCAAAATAGAGCCTGCTGTGTAATGAGGCCAACTTCCCCTAACCCTTCTTTGTAGCCCTGGGTTCTTTTCTCTGCCAAAAGATAGGATAGCAACAAAGATCTCCAGGATCCCTTTCAACAATAAAATTTAATCTACTTAATATCTTGGAGCTTGAATGTGTGCCCAGTGGTGAACCATATGATCATGTGAAGTTCACTGCATAAACCTCGAATGGCAGCAAGGCACTGCCATTACCACCACTTGGCAGAGAAGCAGCAGGCACAGAGTGGCCATGTGGTGAGTGAACAGTTGCACCAGGGAAGCAGCTCAGATCACACACTTTTCCTCTACACAAGGCACTGTTATTCAAAAGCACTGCAGCTTGAACATTCTGAAGCCTGCAGACTCTCAGATCCCTGTGGAAGAGAGGAGAGTCTCTGGATTCAAATGAAACACTTGGAGAGGCAGAAACATTCATTCAAAATCTGATCAGGAAGCTGGGCTCTTTTCACTGCACTGTTAACACCCAAAACAAGTACCACTCTGAGACGTGAACAGTATGTCCTCCGGTAATCCTGCATTTGGCCTGTCCACTCCAAAACTCTCGTAGCCTATATCCAACTTCCTAGAAATTAGACCCCACTCTACAAAACAACACATGGATTCATCTGGGTGCTCGGCCCCACCCCACCACTACAGAATCTGTTAGAAAGACCAGATAGAGGTCAGAGCTCCTTCAGATCCCTTCCAGCTGTCTCCACCATCTTTGAAGTCCTCTCTACCCCTGCCTTTGTGCTCGAAGGGAACACAGGCACTTTCCTGGACACCCTGCCATCATTCTAATTTCTCTGTTTTTAATCTCTCTGAGCATATTCATGCATGTGACTTTAACATTTCTTTAGGAAAAAACCCAAAACTTTAATTACTCAGTTTCTGAAAGACAACTTTCTAAACCATGAGTCTATTATAATGAAATCAAACATCACATTTAGTCTTCCTAAAAATATTACCCCAGCACAATGTCTTTTTGTTCCCACATGCCCATCACCCAAATGCACACACATATACTTTAGACTGTCATTTAGACACTGGAGTGTATAATTTAAATGTCTTTAATAGCATCTACTCAAAGGACATTTGCACATGATTCTTCACTTTACTTCAAAGCTATGATGAAAACTGCAGCTTTTACTAAATAGAAAAATATGTGGATGGCAAATGCTGACAAAATTCTGACAAGATTTTAAAATGCATTCAATTCACCCATTAACAATGGCATCTTTTTCAATTTTCAGCAAAAGTCCTTTATACCCATCTCTCAGCCCAGTGCCTGGTATATATAAAGTATATACTAAATATCAGTTAAATCAATGTTAATACATCTTTATCCTCTTAACACACAAGTCAGACATCTATTGTAATTTTAGTCATAATCTAAATCTATCTGACCTCAACACAAATGCCATTCGAGTCAACAGCAAATAACAAGCAGCTGCTTGCATTCAAAGTATACATACCTCTGTCATTTGACCTGTTTTGAAGTTGTCTTCTTGTTTGGAAGACAAATGGTTAGCAGCTGCAAGTTCAATTTCAAAGTGCTTGGTAGGAAGGCAGAGAAAGAACCGGAGGAATCAATGTGTTGTTTCACATATTAAGCGTGGAATTTCTTTCCAACAAACATCTTTCATTTCCCCAAGGAAACCCAATCTAAGCATGCCCTTTGAACTTAGAAAAACACAGGGCTGTACTTTAGGAAGAACCTAGTTTGAAGGCCAGGCAAAGCTGTGAGAGCAGGGAGTCACTCCTTTTGCATTATCTCCATTTTGTTAATTTTTCTTTAAGGGAGAGTGTGGAGCAATGGAAAAGCCACCAGTCCAAAGGCCCGGATTAATTAGATATATGACAATGAGCAAGTTACTTCCTGCCTTTGTCCATCATTTTCTCCTTCACAAAATAAACAAAAATCAAATAAATTAATAAAAGGGTACTAGGCACTAACAGAATTTTCTGCAATGATGGAAATGTTCTAATCTGTGCTCTCCGATACAGTAGCTACTAGCCACATGGGGCCACCTAGTGCAACTTAGAAACTGATTTTTAAACTTTAATTTTAATTAATTTAAACTTAAATAGCTACATATGGCTAGCTACAGTTTTGGAGAGTGAAGCTCTAAAAAGACCTCTAACATTTTATGCAATCTTTGGAGGGTGGTGGGAAAAGCCTGGGTGTTAAGAGTAGGACAGACCCGGGTTCTAAACTTAGTTCCACCACTTACTACTTGTATAACCTTGCACAAATACTTAACTTCATTTTCCTTCTTTGTATAATAGAATTGTATGACCTTTCTTGCAGAATTTTAGAGCGAATCCAAGATAATGATATAAATGGACCAGATAAACCCTACATAAACAGTAGTTATTTTTCCAGTTATTATGTCCTTCAGGGATAAAAGTTTCATGTCTTCTGACTTCATCCTACTGTTCCTTCCTGAGCTAGGACCCATACTTAATTATTACCCTACATATTTTATTGATTTTGGAGAGGGAGGGAGAAGGAGAGAGGGATGAAAACATCAATGATGAGAATCATCGATTGGCTGCCCCTGCACGCCCCCCCCCCTCGCCCCCCAATTGGGGATCGAGCCAGCAACCCAGGGAATTGAACCGTGACTTCTGGTTCATGGGTCAATGCTCAACCACTGAGCCACACTAGCCAGGCTTACCCTACAGATGTAGCCCTTGTCTTTCAAGAATGCAATTTGCTCAGGAATTATTCCAGGTCCTCAGCTATGGGCGAGCCCTCTGTAACTCAAATCCTCTGTGCCTCCGGAACTGCTGATTTCCGCTTATCCTGTGTCCCCTCCAGCTCACACCAGCATTCAGGAATTCACAAAACTCCTCCCTGTGATTGCATATCAAGCTGAAACTTTGTTCAATGTAACTAAAGCACCTGTCGCTGGTTTCCGGTACTTTCCTCACCAACTCTCCCCTTGACTTCCCCTAATAAATATTTTATGGCCTTTTTAAAATTTAGAAAAGCTTACGACTATCTTTTTTTTTTTTTTTTGCAATTGTTCAGTATACTCAGAAATAGAAATGCTGCAAACTACATTTATGTCTAATCCAGCATTAGTCTAGTTACCAAAATAAAACAAGGTACAGGAGACTGTTTTAGAAAGAGTGTTCCACTAAAATAGTAAAAGTGTTGTAAATCTCTTATCTAAATTAATATGTGTTAAGGGCTTGTTCCAAATATCCCACTGGTCCATCCTTTGGTAAATGGAACCTTTACATGGTTTAAATGACCAAGTTTACACAAATGACCAAGGTAAGCAGGATAAATTATCTGCCCAGCCGGGTGTGGCTCAGCAGTTGAGCATCGACCCAGGAACCAAGAGGTCACCGGTTCGATTCCCAGTAAGGGCATATACCCGGGATGCCGGCTCGATCCCCAGTGTGGGGTGTGCAGGAGGCAGCCAATCAATGATTCTCTCTCATCATTGATGTTTCTATCTCTCTCTCCCTCTCCCTTCCTCTCTGAAATCAATAAAAATATATATTAAAAAAATTATCTATTATTAATAACTGTTAGAATGTTAAGCTGCTCTCTTATTCCCTTCCCCTCCCCCCATTCCGCCCACCCTCATTCCTCAGACTGGAGGAGAGGGGATGGAGAAGAGGGGCTAGGGGAGAGGTACACTGAAATACAGGCTGGCATTTTAGTTGGATTTCAATCTGGATTTGAGTAAGCCATTAGACAAAGGTTTACAGTCAGCTTGGATTCATGCTAACTTCTAAGGCCTCCCCCAATAAAGACATTCTTGAAGGATCAGTTACTGAAGGATGGTATGAAATCAAATAAGACAAATAATTTTGACTCTGGACTCTCAAATATAATGAAGGTCTCGTTTAATTATTTAAAACTAACCTGTATATAACTCAATAATGAAGGAAACATAACCTGGATCCAGACAAACGTGTGAATACAGCAATATGATTGGCTAGTCATGCCTTCTTACATCATCCAAATTTTCAAGACTTAACCTGAATCTAGAACCCAAGTGGCTCATTCACTCAATTGTTCCACTTTGTCTAAAAGTTAATGCACTTAAGAGCATTCAAAAGATTCTGAACTTTTCCTGGTAACAGTTAAACTCAAAATAGGTCAATTCCAGAAAGGCATTCATTTTAAGGGATTTTTGTCTGCGGTTATTTTGAAAACCACTGCTTTTAAAACTGACATTATGAAGCTTAAAAATAGGCCTCTTACTAAGGATCTTGGGCTAAAATACCCTTTTCTTCCCCCATTTCCTTATTTCCCCTTTCCCTCAAACACCTAGGAGAGTGGTACTATAGAGAGGTATCTTCTCCAGAGCTTCAGATTATTATGTGAAAAGGAGTTTTTAAAAAAAATTTTAGGATATTGGACAAAGTTACCAAAATTCAGTGTTGAGTAAAAACTTGAAAATTTTTCAAACCAAATGACAACATGTAATATATACACCATAAGAAAATGAGTGGGAATGAAAACTCAGCCACCTCTTTCCACTCCAGCTGTGTGAACTGCCTGGAAGTTCCTTCCCTTCCGTGAGAAGGGTTTCCCTAGTCTCATAAACGAAGGCACTGGGCTAGAGAATCTGTAAGGTCCCATCCAGCCCTAACAGGCTCTACTTCTCTAAAGCTGGGCCACTGCTTCCTATTTTCATGGCTCCTTGGAAAGAGTAGAAAAGTCCCTGGGCCAGAAGGTTCTTGGGAAGCTTCATCATACTTACTAGTGTTCCCTTGGGACACAAGAACTGCTAATGAGAGCAATGAAAGATGAGATGGCTATAAAATATAAAAGGTGTTGAGAGGGAAAATTCATGTTTTGCAGATGACACTAGTAGATCTAGAAATGCACATATATCCAAATCAAAATATTACTAGATATAATAAGTATATTTAACAAAGCCGCAAAACAACTCATACAAATCAAACCATAGTTAAGCTGGAAATACAAATTTTAAAAGGTTCAATCACAACAGCATCAAAAATGTTAAGTATCTGAAATATATTAACTCAGGACACAAGAGAATTATTCAGAAGAAACTATAACACCATCACAGGAAACATTAATAAATGAAAAGTATACCATGAAAACTTAAAGTTTTCTTTAACCTTACCAAATTAAAAAAGTACCAAAACTATAAGAGTGAGTTAAAAGGAAATTTTATAAATAGAACAAATTACCACAAAGACCAAATAAAGGTAAACTGAAAATATAACAGATGGATAATTAAATCATATTTAATTAACTCCAGTAAGATACCAGAACTCATTGTGGAGAAAAATTAACTTAGACCCCATACCTCAAGTCAAATACATTAATTCATTAATTCCACATGGGACAAAAAGTTAACCATATAAGGGAGAGAAAAAGCTGGAAGAAAATGAAGCCACATACTCCTGCTAGTTATGAAGAGATAACAGATGCCTAAATAAAGAAAAGGAAGCTATACCATAAAAAAGGAATGCTTCTGAAGAGAAAAATAAATAATTTTTTTCTGAAGCAATACAACATAAAGGAAAACATCACAACAGGGTAATGTAGTAACCACATCATTTATAAAACTTTAAAATACAAAGCACACTAACCTATTGCTTCAAAGTCAGAAGACAAGCAATTGTGTATGGGTTAATAAAAGACATGAACTAAGAAAAAATAAAATACAAAGCAAATAAAAACTATTCAGACATATTTTAAAAAACAGAGGGGAAGAAAAGTTTGCCCATGACTTTTCAAAATGTCCAGCTAGCACCAAAAATCCGTCCCACCTACCTCTCCAGCTTCATCTCCTGTGACCTGCACTGATGCACCGGTCACACTAAACTACTTGCCGGCTCCTCCACCCATCCCAAGCGTTCCCACTTGTGTGAAGTGGCTCATCCTTCTCTCTCTTCATGCTTCCCCCACCCCCATTCCCATGGAAATCCTAGCCATCCTTCAAGACCCAGCTCAAATGTCCTCTCCTCCAAGAAGGCTCTCCTAATCTCCTCCACTGGACGTGAGTCTTCCTCTTCTCAATGAGCTCCTACAGTATGTTCTTTGTGCCTCTTCTCTTAGGGCACCTTTCTTACTCTGCGGCCATTTGTTTCCTTCTTGTGCCCCTGGCAACCTCTTCCTCCTAGGTGAGATTTTAACATCTTTGGAGGCAAAGACAGCCTTACTCACCTACCTACAGTTTCTAGCATAGTGAATTACATTCAGTAAACAGTCAAAACATATGAAACTGAATTGATGAAATAAAGAAAAATAATCCCATTTCAAAAATACAGTCTGGCTAACTATTAACATAAAGCAGACTGACCTTTAAAGGAGCCCTTGTACTGCCTACTAAACTATCAAAAACCACTAAACTTAAAAAAAAACACACACACACACAAAACACTTCCTGAATCTTGAGGAAACAGTTGAAATTAATTGTAAATTTCAGTTCTATCTTTTTTGGGGACATATTCTATTAATGTGTAACAACAGCGGTAACATGGTTCATTGCCTCTGATTCTGTGTATGAAGTAAACTAAAGCAGAACAACATAAACTGGTTCAGAACATTTAGAAGAATATCAATAAACAATATTGATATTGATAAAATCTGAAAGCCACCTAAATAATTAACAAAGTGTCATTTGTGAAGCCAGACCCTATCAAATACTACTCTTCAGCCAAAAATAAACAAGTATGAGGATTATGTCCCTGTGTAAAAATGGAGTGGCGGGGGGACTCATCAACTGATCATAACTATCTAAATATGTATATAATGGAAAAACCAAATTAAACTGGAAAACTTAATGTCTGTAGGTTCTTTCTTTAAAAGGTATTTATATATTCAAGTTTTTTGAAAGTTGTGCTTAAGCAGGTTCAAAGAAGGAGTGAGGGAAAAAGAGGTCACTCTATCCTTGTGCACTTTTTGTTCAACTCCCATGTAACCTCTTCTTAAACTGACGCCCTTGCTGACATCAAAGCACGATGCCCCTGGGATCTACACCAAAGAAATTGGAGGCAGGATCAGCATTTTTAGCAGTCGGCCTTGCACCAGGATTCAGAGAACACCTGTTACTTTAAAACAAAACGCCATTCATTGTGGGAGGTGTTAACTTTGCAAACAGGTTTGTGAGCCTCCAAACAGTCTCCTGGGCTTTCAGGCAACAGAACCAGGACACAGGACATAAAGTAAAACCACAATCAAGTGTCAGTAAGAATCAAGGATGATTTTTCAAAACTGGCAACTTCTGCAAGGAAACAACAGAAACAAAACCCTAAGTTTTCTTCTGAGGCTCAACCTCCTCTTCCCAGCCTGTGGGTTCTCTGGATTTGTTTTCTCAACATGTCAGAAAGATTCACTATTGCTTGACCTGTGCTTCCTGTGGATATGCTGGAAATAACTATCAATTCATATAGACTAAAGCTAGAAAGAAGTTTTGTGTTTGTTTGCTTAAACATTATTTTGGCTTTGTCCACTCAACTAAAATTTTAATTGGTATCAACAGTGTTATAAGATTCAGGGGTCCAAAATGGTATGGTCCCTAATAATCAAGAAAGTGTTATGATTAAAAATGATATTGCATTTAATGTGATGTTACACAAATAGTTCAAAAGGAGAGAAATGCAAGTTAACATTAAAAAGGGCATAAGTGGTTGAACATCAACCTATGGACTGGGAGATTGCGGTGCGAACAGGGCAAATGCCCAAATTGTGGGCATGATCACCAGAAGCGGGCATTCTCTCTCATCATTGATGTTTCTATCTCTCCCTCTCCTTTCTTCTCTGAAATCAATTTTTAAAAAAAATTTTTTGTTAATAAAAATACAAAGAGCATAAAACTTAGGATGAATTTTGTTCTTTGGGTACTTTAAAAAAATGTATTATGAATTTTTCCAAACATACAGAAAAATGGAAAGACAAAAACAGCGAAACCCATAAATTAACTAAATAATTGTGAACATTTGCCCCATTTGCTTTTTCCACCATGTGTCTATGTGTATTTTTTGCTGAAACCATTTCAAAATAAGTTTCATGCATCATCTATTAGTCACAACACTCTCCTACATAATCATACTACTATGTCTAAAAAAAAATAACTCTCTATTCAAATTTCCCCAATTGACCCAAGAATGCATTTTATAGCTGTTTCATTTTTTTAAAAATATATTTTATTGATTTTTTACAGAGAGGAAGGGAGAGAGATAGAGAGTCAGAAACACCGATGAGAGAGAAACATCGATCAGCTGCCTCCTGCACATCTCCTACTGGGGATGTGCCCACAACCCAGGTACATGCCCTTGACCGGAATCGAACCTGGTACCTTTCAGTCCACAGACCGACGCTCTATCCACTGAGCCAAACCGGTTTCGGCGCTGTTTCATTTTTTGACTCAGTACCCAATTGAGATTCATGCATTCCATTTAGTCTCTATTCCAGAACAGCACCACTACCCATCCCCCAACCACCCCTTTTTTCCTATGACATTGACTTTTTAAATAGACTGGATCAGTTGTCCTGGAGAATGTTCCGCATCCTGGATTTGTCTGATTGTTTCCTCTTGGTGTCATTTAACTTGTTCCTCTGTCCCTGTGTTTGCTGTAAATAGGAAGTCAGGTCTCAAGGCTTGTTTAGATGCAGGACTGGGTTAGGTTTTAAAGGATGGACAGCATGTTTAATGTCAAAATCTGTATGATTTATCAACATTTGCAATTTAGTATTAAGAATAAAGGGTGCCTTGGCTAGAGTGGCTCAGTTGGTTGAGTATCATCCTGTGCATGAAAAGGTTGCTGAATCGATTCCCAGGCAGGGCATATAGCTGGGTTGCAGGTTCAATTCCCGGTAGGGGAACATACGGAAGGCAACCAATCAATGTTTCTTACATCGATGTTTCTCTCTCTCTTCCTCTAAGCATGTTCTCAGGAGAGGATTAAAAATAAAATAAAGAGAACCAAGATGGCAGCATAGGTAAACACCTGTCCTTGCTGCCTCCCACAACCATATCAAAATTACAACTACAATACAGAACTATCATCCAGAACCGCGGGAAAGTTGGCTGAGAGGAAGTACTACAACTAGAGAGGTAAAGAAGAAAGCACATTGAGACTGGTAAGAGGTGCGGAGGCGCGGAACAGGCTGGCACCCGGTGTGCCGCTTTTTTAATCGGGAGGGAGATACAAGCTCCCGCTTGCTCTGAGCTCCAGTGCTGGGAGAGACTCTGGGGAACCCAGACACATATGGGGATAAACTGGACTGTCTGGCATCGGGCAGGAACATGGAGCAGCTTTCTTCCAGACAGAGGTGCTCACAATGATCATTGTTCCTGTGCTGGGACCTCCCTGGTGCAGGGCTGACTGGTAGCCACTACTGTTTGCTCCACCCTAGAGATTCCCTGAGACCCCGACCAACCCAATTTACAACCCCACCCAAGCTATGCCCAGCAGCTTTTGCATATGAATGGCCTGTCCTTTCTCAGCCTAAAACCTGTCAAATAAATTGCAGCTGGGTCAGGGAGCCCCAAAGCTAGCAAAAGAAGGCCCAAGGCCACACCAGCAACAGCCTGTCTTGCTTCACAGCTGGGCTTCATCTGGGCACTTCCAAACCCCATACAAAGAGGAGGAATATGCAGATCTCTCTGTAGCTCCTGCTAGGTGGCCCCAAGCAGTGGCTGACTTTGCACCTCCTTGGAGATCCAAGAGCCAGTGTACCCAGTGGTCAGTGTGAGACCATACCAGATTACAACTCTTCACATCCATAAGAGACACACTCAAGGGGCAGACTCAGTGAGCACCAAAGCCCCACTGAAGCAAGTCCTGCCCCATAAGGGTGTCTCCTGCACAGCAGCTCTTCCACTGTAGACACAGCTGGTCCTCCCAGCCAATTGGCTTGGAGGTCAATTCCTCCGAGTGATACCAACAGCAATCAAGGCTCAACTACAACAAGACTGTGCACAAAGCCCACAAAGGGGTGCACCAAGAGCATCCACCTCAGGTGATTGGGGAGGCTGAGCCACTGGGTCCTATAGGACACCTACTACACAAGGCCACTCTATCAACTCAAGGAGACTTAGCAGCTACCCAATACATAGAAACAAACACAGGGAAGCAGCCAAAACGTGGAGACAAAGAAACGTGTCACAAATGACAGAAATGGAAGAAAGCAAAATACTGGATATAGAGTTCAAAACCACAGTTATAAGGTTACTCAAGAATCTTCTAGAAACTTCCGAGGAACTTAGTGAGACCTTCAAGGATCTTAGTGAGAATGCCAAAAAAATGGAAAAGGACCAGTCAGAAATTAA
>NW_005355833.1:625175-626122 GCF_000412655.1 Myotis brandtii | reverse complement strand
AATGAATAAAAAACCTGATGAACAGAACAGACTGGTGAATGTAATAGAATCAGGGGCATGGAAATGGAGCGGACTGACAATTCTCGGTGGGAAGAAGGTGTGGGGGGGTGGTGCAGGAAGAGATTGGACAAAGATCTCATATACATGTATGCAGTACCTATGGACGCGGACAGTGGGGTGGCAAGGGCCTGGGGTGGGGTGGAAACTGGGTGGAGGGGAGCTATGGGGGGAAAAAGAGGGACATCTGTAATAATCTGAACAATAAAGATGAAAATAATAATAATAAATAAATAAAATAAAAAAGAACAAAGGGTAGGAGTCAGCTTTCTGAGAAGGAAGAAATCAGATTTAGATAGCAGTCCAGTAATCATAAAGTGCTTTCATAAATATTATTTCAGACTAGTGGCCCAGTGCACAAAATTCGTGCACAGAGCGGGGTGGGGGGTGGGAAGGGGTTCCCTCAGCCCAGCCTGCACCCTCTACAATCGGGGACCCCTTGGGGGATGTCCAACTGCTGGTTTCGGGATCCGTGAGATTGGGCCTAAACCGGCAGTCGGACATCCCTCTCGCAATCTGGGACCACTGGCTCCTAACTGCTCACCTGCCTGCCTGCCTGATCGCCACTACCTGTCTCTGCCTGCCTGCTTGATTGCCCCTAACCCCTCTGCCTGCCTGCCTGATCGCCCCTAACTGCCCTCCCCTGCCAACCTAATCTCACCCCCAAGTGCCCTCCCCTGCAGGCCTGATCTTGCCCCCAACTGCCCTCTCCTGCCAGCCTGATCACCCCTAACTGCCTCTGCCTCGGCCCCCACCACCATGGCTTTGTCTGGAAGGAAGTTGGACATCGGGAAGATGGCTGGTTGACCCGGTCTAATTAGCATATTACCCTTTTTTTAGTATAGATAAATAGATTATATAGGATAGGATTGCTTAAATGGGGGGGGGGG
>NW_005355833.1:616247-625009 GCF_000412655.1 Myotis brandtii | reverse complement strand
AAAAAATTGAACCGCTTTCTTACACCTTACACCAAACAGCTGTTGCCCTTAAAACCCCTCCTCAGCCCCCACCTTAGGTTCTGCCTTCGCAGTTCACCCAGATTAGGTTGTTTTTGTTTGTTTGTTTTTTGTTTTTTAATATATTTCTTTATTGATTTCAGAGAGAAAGGGAGAAGGAGAGAGAGATAGAAACATCAATGATGAGAGAATCATTGATCGGCTGCCTCCTGCACACCCCCCACTGGGGATCAAGCCCGAAACCCAGGCATGTGCCCCTGGCTGGAATCGAACCTGGGACCCTTCAGTCCGCAGGCCGACGTTTTATCCACTGAGCCAAGCCAGCTAGGGCCAGATTAGGTTCTGAATGGTCGGTTTCTATGCCAGTAAGCGTCAAAAGCTCCACCTCCTAGGCAGCCACTGGCTCCCCGCAGTTCACCCAGATTTAGTTCTGATTGGTCGGTTTCTATGCCAGTCAGCGTCAAAAGCTCCACCTCCTAGGCAGCCATCTTGTGATGGTGTGATGGAGTGTTAATTTGCAAATTACCTCTTTATTATATAGGATTATTATATAGGATGATGTTCACCTGCCCACCTTCCCTCACAGGTTTGTTATATAATCACTAGAGGCCTGATGCATGAAATTCGTGCAAGAGTGGCCTTCCTTCCCCGGCTGTCAGCACCGGCTTCCCTCCAGACGCCAGCAGGCACCCGGGACCCGGGACCCAGGCCTCGGCCTCTGCCTCTGCCTCTGCCTCAGCCACCATGGAGGCCAGGGGCCTCTGCCTCTGCCTCTGCAGTTGCCAAGGCCCCTGGCCGCGGCAGGCGGCGGCCTCTGCCTCTGCTGCGGTGGCCAGGGGCCTCTGCCTCTGCCTCTGCCCCCGCCCGCCATGGCTTGGTCTGGAAGGATGTCCAGAAGGACATCCGGTCTAATTAGCATGTTACACTTTTATTATTATAGATACTTTACTAATGAGGAAATCTGAGATTCAGTGAAGTTAAATGATATGCACAACGTCAACAATTAAGTGGTATAATTAAGTCTAGAACCAACATCCTAGAATAGCATGGAGTTACTCATGGCATAAGATTTATGTTATGTATTTAAAGATGGGTCACATTCATTTATTCCAGACACTCTGCTAAATGCTGAAGAAATATCAGTAAATAAAACAGTCACGGTCCCTGCCCTCACAGAAGCTAAAGTGTGGTGGCAAGTACAAAACAAAAATAAAGTCACACAGGAAAGCAGAGGAGGGCATTCCAGACAAAGGAAATCATGTGAGCAAAACTAGACAGAGGCAAGAAGCAGTATGCTGCGGCCAGGGTAGGACAGTAAAGGGATGAATCAGTATGGACCAAAGCAGGTGAGTTGGGAAAAGGAGGAAAATCAAACTAGATGGGTAAGGCAGGGCCAACAGCTACTCTACTGAAGTATCCTCTCCTTTTCTTTAAAATATGGGTAAATAGCCCAGCCAGTGTGGCTCAGTGGTTGAGTGTCGACCTATGAATTGGAAGATCACAGTTCGATTCCTGGTCAGGGCACATGCCCAGATTGCAGGCTCCGTCCCCATTAGGGGAGTGCAGGAGGCAGCCGATCAATGATTCTCATCATTGATGTTTCTATCTCTCTCTCAATCCCTTTCTTTCTGAAACCAATAAAAATATATTTAAAAACAAAAAAAGACTAAACCCTAACATTCCAAGAGCTGCTGCGTGGTGAGAATGTATGCATAAATAAGTGAAAGTAGAATTTTGTGTTTATGTTCAGACAAGAGCCCCACACACAACTCCTTGCCATGGGCTAAATCATCTTTATGAATCAATTGCCATTTCTGTACCTGCTGCATCAAGAGCAGAGATGGTCTTCCCAAGGGCATGGGCTTCAGCTGGTCTTACTTTTCAGAAACTGTTCTCAAAAGACAACACCAGCATTAGTTATTGCAGCAACAAACTAGTAGAAACATCCAAGTTCAAAACTACAAAATCAGTTACAACCACATCAAGGGCTCCTAGTTATCATGGTGCACAGCCCTGAAAAGATCATAAGAGGCCTCTCTCCCCCCAAAAAGAACATTAGTCTATCTCAACTTTTCTGTCCCTTCCTTAAAGGCCTCATACACTAACAGATGTATGTCCCTTACAAACCTGGCAGAACTGCTGATGCTATAAACTGTGCTCTGAATGCAAAAATTAAGTAAGTCTGAGTGATTCAGGGTTACCTTGAAACAGTTCCAAATCCAAAATCTGTGGATGCCACCAAAACCAAGCAATGCATCCTCCTGTTTACTCAGCATGTTATAGCCTTCAAAGCACTTGGTGTATTTAATCTTCACAATACTCCTTCAAGGTAGGAGTATTTAATCAACAGGTATCTACTGAGTCCTTCTTAGGGGCCAGATACTGTTCTACACACTGAGCAAAAAACAAAGCCAAGCCCCACCCTCATGAAGCTTATATTTTAGTGGGAGGGTACAAATACTTGTACACAATGCAATATTAGTTAGTGGTAAGCACTATGAAGAAAAATATAGCAAAACAAAGGAGTAAAAAAATGACAAGAAGTGATTATGTTAGAGTGATCAGGATGTCCTCTGTGAGGAGACATTTGAGCAGAGGTCTGAAGGAAGTGAGGAAGCAAGTCATGTGGGTATCTGGGAGAGAGCATTCCAAGTAGAGGGAAAGGCAAGTACAAAGGCTCTGAGATGGGAATGGACCAACCCTAGTGTGGAACAGCACAGAGAACAGTGTGGCTAGATAGAGTGCATGAGTGAAAGGGGACAGTGGAAGAAAACAAAGGACTGATTAGGTAGGGCCTTGTAAGCCATTAAGGTAAAGATTTGGTAAACAATTATTATCTCCACTTTACAGACAAGGAACTAAAGGTCAGAAGGTATAAAGGACTTGCCTGAGGTTTAAAAAAAAAAAAGTGAGGTTTTAACAAGTATCCTATGCTATCACTGACATTTCTCAGATCTCAAGCTTCCCCTGTGGAGACTAAAGGTGTTCTTTAAAAAACAAAGACAGAATAAGTGCCTCATCTTGGAAGGAGAGGCAAGGTACCTTAAGACCCAGCAATCCCATTTCTGAATACTAGTACATTCCACAGGGAACTCTCACAAGGATTCAAAAGAAGCTATGGTACAAAGACAGTCTTGGCCGAACTATTTGAGGCAGCAAGGGAACGGAAACAACAAAGTGGTCTAATTCTAGAGGAGTAAGTAAAATGCATTACATGCACATGATTACCTGCTCTGCAAATGAGAGAAATAATGAACTAGATACACATAAAGCATCATGAATATTGCTCAGAAACATTCTGTCTGGATTTTTAAATAAGAAGATAAGCCCCTGCTTGCATGGCTCGGTGCAGGTTCAATTCTGGTCAAGGGTTGCAGGTTTGATTCCCGAACCGGGTGAGGGCACATGCTGGAAGCAAACAATCGATGAGTCTCTCTCACATTGATGTTTCTCTGGCTCTCTCTCTCTCCCTCCCTTCCACTCTCTCTAAAAATCAATGGAAAAAATATCCTCCAGGTAGGACTAAACTAAATAAATAAAAATAAGGCACTCAAAAATCTGGTCTGTTCACATATTCTTGTTCTCTTCCAAGAAGGCCCCCACCTAAAGATCAGTGTGGCCATGTGATATGCTTTGACCAATGAAATGGTGGCAGAAGCGATATGTATCACTTGTGGGCAGAAACTTAAGAGCCAAAATGTGGTTCACAAGATTCCCTTCTCACATAAGCATATCAATCTAGTCCAGGGGTGGGCAAACTTTTTGACTCGAGGGCCACAATGGGTTCTTAAACTGGACCGGAGGGCCGGAACAAAAGCATGGATGGAGTGTTTGTGTGAACTAATATAAATTCAAAGTAAACATCATTACATAAAAGGGTACGGTCTTTTTTTTTTTTTTTTAGTTTTATTCATTTCAAACGGGCCGGATCCGGCCCTCGGGCCGTAGTTTGCCCACGGCTGGTCTAGCCCCATGGTCGGCAAACTGCGGCTCGCGAGCCACATGCGGCTCTTTGGCCCCTTGAGTGTGGCTCTTCCTAAGCCTTAGGAATTCCCTAATTAAGTTAATAACAATGTACCTACCTATATAGTTTAAGTTTAAAAAATTTGGCTCTCAAAAGAAATTTCAATCGTTGTACTGTTGATATTTGGCTCTGTTGACTAATGAGTTTGCCGACCACTGGTCTAGTCCCTGAAGGAATCTGATCAACAGAGCTTCCCACTGACCTGCAGTGTGTTAAATTAGTTAAGACTTTTGTGGTGTTACCTCAATATAACCTAGTCTATCCCGAGTAATGCAGAGTTACAGTACAATAAAAATGAATGTTTAAAGTGTACAACATAATGATTTGATATATGCATATACAGTGAAATGATTACCGCAGTCAAGTTAATTAACATATCCATCTCCTCATATAGTTACCATTTTTTTTAAAACATTTTTTATTTATTTCAGAGAGAGAGGAAGGGAGAGGGAGAAACATCAATGATGAAAGAGAATCATGGATCAGCTGCCTCCTGCACACCCTCTACTGGGGATGGAGTCAGCAACCTAGGCCTGTATCCTGACCCAGAATCGAACCATGACCTCCTGTTTCATGGGTTGACACTCAACCATTGAGCCACACCAATCAGGCAATAGTTACCATTTTTTAAATGTGGTAAGAACACTTAAAGTCCATTCATAGCACATTCCCAGTAGTCAATACAGTATTAACTATAGTCATCATGCTGTACATTAGATCTCTAGACTTATTCATTCCACATAACTGCAACTGTGTACCCTTTGACCAACATCTATTTCCCCCACCTCTCCAACCCTGATAACCACCTCTCTACTCTCTACATCTGTGTATTCCACTTGTTTAGATTCCATATATGTGATAACATGCAGTATTTTTCTTTCTATGTCTGGCTTATTTCGCTAGCATAATGTCCTCCAGGTTTTCCATTGTCGCAAATGACAGGACCTCCTTCTTTTTAAGACTGAAGAGTAACACAATAGCATTCAGCTATACTCTAAGCACAGAAACACACAAAACACATATCTAATTCCCAACAGTACATATATACATAATGGGTGAAATTATAAGACCATATATTAAATATCCTAAAATGGGTGAATGATGCCTGTGAAAGAAGATGGGGATTGGGAAATGAGAGTAAAAGGGAAAATAAATAATGAATAGATATAAAAAGGTTTGTTAAACACATTGTACAAATATTAGAAACTTCATTCACTCACTGATTCACTCAACAAACACTGGTGCAGTTATTATGTGCCAGGTACTGTATTCTAGGTACTATTTACAGAGCAGTAAATAAAAAAATGGCAGCACTATGCTTATAGTTTATGGTGTACAGAAGATATTTTAAATACCCTAGTAAAAAATTATAGAAAGTGAATGAGTGTCATCTAAAAATGAGGTAAGCCCTAGCCAGTTTGCCTCAGTGGATAGAGTGTCGGCCTGCGGACTGAAGGGCCCCGGGTTCGATTCCAATCAAGGGCACGTACCTCAGTTGCAGGCTCCTCTCTGGCCCAGGCCCTGGTTGGGCATGTGCAGAAGGCAACCAATTGATGTGTTTCTCCCACATCAATATTTCTCTCTGTCTTTCCTCTCTTTTCCACTCTCTCTCTCAAAATCAATGGAAAAATATCCTCGGGTGAGGATTAAAAAAAAAAAAAAGAAGTAACATGAGAAAGAGGGATCTACTTTAAATTAGAGCAGCGGTTCTCAACCTGTGGGTCTCGACCCCTTTGGGGGTCGAACGACCCTTTCACAGGGGTCGCCTAAGACAATCGGAAAACACATATATAATTACATGTTGTTTTGTGATTAACCACTATGCTTTAATTATGTTCAATTTGTAACAATGAACTATGGGGTCACAACATGAGGAACTGTATTAAAGGGTCGCGGCATTAGGAAGGTTGAGAACCACTGAATTAGATGGTCTGCGAACATCTCTGTGGAAATGACATTTAAGAGGTGAAGGTTGCTTCCTTCCTAGCTAGGGAAGAGGGAGGGATGAGTCAGTCCAGGAAAAGGAACAGCATGTGCAAGGGCCTGCAGGGAGTATGGACCATCCTTCGGAGGAAGTGAAAGACAACTAGTATGGAGGAAGAAAAAAGCGGCAGGAAATGTGATTAAAGAGATGGGGTGAGGGGCACAGTGGGTAGATCACTCCTATTCTCATAGCCCAATATAAGTTTGGATTTTATTCTAACTGCAATAGGACCATGAAAAACTAATTTTAAGCCAGGGGAATATGATCTTATTTCCAATGTATTTCATTCTAACACTTAACACCCTTGCAATATGATCATGTTTCTGCAAAACTTGCAAGAAGAAGTATTTTTGCACTTGTTTTCTTCAAGGACCTCCCAGAACTTGCATAACATCAGGTCCCATATAACCCAGCTCCATCTGAATGAGCTTAAGTGCTACATTAGATGTAAGTCTCAAGGTGCCAGGGAGCCACAGAGGAGAATCAACTTGCCAATTTAGTACCAAGAGTTCTTTACTGTCAATGTGGCTTTTTCTTTAGTTTACGTTGTATGACAAGCATGTCAAACTCAATGGTTAACACAGGCCAAATAAACAAGGTTTACGTTTATGTGGGCCACAAAAAAACAAAAGCTTCAATTTTCATAGAAACATAGGTTTATTTCAATAGAGACATGCTGAATACAAAGAGCTGAAATAAATGAATGATCGTTAGCATAAAATAATGGAACATTTTAATAAAAATTAATATTTTTTTCTTTAACATTAACTTACCAGACACTGAATAACTGCACAAATTAGTAAGTGTAACACAAATAAACCTATTTTTCTTGTTCTCCGAAAGCAAAATATTTCCTGTTGTGCACACCAAACAAGTCAGTACAAGACTAATGACGTGGCCATTGGCTGCTAAAGTATTCGCTGCTTGTATTAGTGGAGAGAAATGGTGTGCCTGCGCGTAAGGCACATAAGGGAAATGAATGCAACACGATTGCAGTAATCAGTCATCAGCTAATGTTGTAGTTTGTTATTAATAATTATATATAACAGGATATTGTAAAAATTAAGTTACAAAATTTTTATCAAAATGTTTCTTACATACCGTTATATAGGCTGGGCCGCAAAAATATTCATTGTGGGCCGCATGCGCCCTGCAGCCAAGAGTTTGACAGCTTGTTGTATGATAATGTTCAGAACTGTAACCTGGTCTAAATCACAGAAATCATGAGAACAGTAGCTTTTTTTTTTTAATATATCTTTATTGATTTCAGAGAAGAAGGGAGAGGGTAGAAACATCAATGATGAGAGAAAATCACTGATCAGCTGCCTCCTGCATGCCCCCGGGGATCGGGCCCACAACCCGAGCATGTGCCCTGACCGGAAATGGAACCATGACCCCTGGTTCACAGGTCCATGCTCAACCACTGAGCCATGCGGGCCGGGTGAGAACTGTAGCTTTGCTGGAGAAACACTCTGGAAGGTGAAAGATGAAGACGTGTACAGCTTTCCTCCTGTTCGTAGTGGGACAGTCCCTGCTTGTCTCAGGCAGCCTACATAAAGGTGCCTCCTATTGTAACACAGCAATGTGTGATGGAGGTAGATGCATATGGCACACAAAAACTAAGCAAGGGAGATTCATTTACCCAGAAGCAAAGGTACCTTAACACACATATCCACCAGGAATGAAAATTACCTTCCAGTTTCCTTCAGCCTTTTCAATATTTACCCAGTAACAAAGGCACCAAGAGCTAACATCTATGGGAGGCTTACTATGTATTAGCTTATTTAATCTTCATAACTATCGTAAGTTAGTTCTATCATTAGCCCCATTTTTGCAGATGAAAAAAAACACACACAAAAAAACCAACTAAGCCTAAGCCTTAGAGAGATTAAAAGATTTGTCCCAAGTCACAAAAACCACAAGTAACAGAGCCAAGCTTCAAACTTAGCCTGACTTCAGAGTCCAACCTCTTCACCACTATTTAGAATCTCCTAGTCCCACCCAAATTTTTCTGCCACCGACTCGAGTACTTTCTTCTTTTCCTTCCTGTACTGTTTTCTGTTAATGAAATTTCCCCCTTGATAATACAGCTGTGGTGTCACAATTAACAACAGAATGACCACAGGTAATTCCACTTAGTACCTTCCTCCAAATCAAACAGGAGCAGGATGACCAGGCCACAACATTCAGCCAGAATCCACTGTGGTCAAAACAAAAGGTCAAAAATTTGACCTGAAAGCAGTGACGTTACTAAGGAATCTCCGCCTCTGGGGGTTTTTCAGTCTATTTTAAGGGGATAAAATTCTGTAAACTAAAACTGAACGAATGTATGAGTCAAAAACATGCAAAACAGACACTACAGTATTGAAGAGGGTACCCTTTGTTGGGAGCGGGTGTGAGGAACTTGTCTGAGCTCACACTACAGGTCCAACAATGGCCTGATGACCATTACAGAGGTGAACATTCACCAAGCCAATAGGTCCCTGGAATATTAAAATCCAGAGAGAGGAAGGTTAGAGAAATCACCAAAGGAGAGGAGGTCCAGGCCTACTCTATTCGTGTCATCCGCTAGTTTCCTAAAGTCTTCAGTGTTCAGGTAAAAGATTAAGAGCCAAATCTTTTCTGGTGATTTCTTCAGAGGGTCTCTCTCCCTCACAGTCTTTTTTGTCCCTTACCCAAAACCCAAAAGAATTGTGAGAGCTCAGAAACCCCCATGAAACAATTTTGTCAGATTGG
>NW_005355833.1:596095-597155 GCF_000412655.1 Myotis brandtii | reverse complement strand
TGGATGGATGGATGGATGGGTGGATGGATGGTGGATGGCTGGGTGGATGGATGGGTGGATGGATGGGTGGGTGGATGGATGGGTGGGTGAATGGATGGGTGGATGGATGGATGAATGGGTGGATGGATGAAGGAATGGATGTGGGAATGGGGATGGGTGGATGAATGGGGGAATGGGGATGGGTAGATGGATGGATGGGTGGGTGGATGGATGGATGGATGGATGGGTGGATGGTGGGTGGATGGATGGGTGGATGGATGGGTGGGTGGATGGATGGGTGGGTGAATGGATGGGTGGATGGATGGATGAATGGGTGGATGGATGAAGGAATGGATGTGGGAATGGGGATGGGTGGATGAATGGGGGAATGGGGATGGGTAGATGGATGGATGGGTGGGTGGATGGATGGATGGATGGATGGATGGGTGGATGGATGGTGGATGGCTGGGTGGATGGATGGGTGGGTGGAGGGATGGATGAATGGATGGGTGGGTGGATGGGTGGATGGAGGGGTGGGTGGATGAAGGGGTGGGTGGATGGATGGATGGAGTCAGATGAAGAGGAAAGCTGCTCCTTATAAGACCCGATAGTCTCCAGGAAGAAGGGCAAGGACAAGGAGCCCCCCAAGTCGGCAATGGAAGAGCCACCTGGAAGTCAGTGCACACACGCCCCGCTGGCCAGGCAGCGGCGGCAGCGAGGCGCTCCCGGCCCACAGGTGTCAGGCACCAGGTGAGAATGCTGCCGGTGGATCCCAACTCCGCTCTGCATTTCGAGCCGCTCTCAAGTAGATGCGATCTTAACTCTCTCCGTGACCTGTGTCCCCTTCGGGCCAGAATCCCAGAGGATCGCACTTGGAAACCCGCTGGGGAGGGGCAGTGGAAGAACCAGTTTTTTGTGGGTTTTTCTTTTTTTCCTTGTGGCCTGGGATGACCGAGAGGGTCGGGAAGGGGGTAAAACTCCAGACTTGCTGGGTCCACTGACCGGCCTGAGTCAGGAGCACAATCAGTGCTTAGTCACCGATATCGCGGCGGCCGGGACTTCTCCGCTCCTGCCCACCCGC
>NW_005355833.1:592434-595362 GCF_000412655.1 Myotis brandtii | reverse complement strand
TGGGGGCGGGGTCCGGCGAGGGCTCCACAGCGCCCTCTACTGGCCGGAGGCGCCGAGGTGGACCCACCGGGAGAGGAGGTGGTACATCCTGGAGGCCACAGGGAGCTGAGAGTTTGTCCGGGTCTGGTACCACGCTGCCTCCCACTCTGTGGTGACGGAGTCCTCCGGAGGTGAAATAACAAAATAAATAAGGAAAAGGGCCCCTTCTCTTGTCCAAAGGAAGGACAGAGTGGGGGAATAGAAAACTTGTTTAGAGACTCCTTGCCTATAATGGTAATACTACTGATCTATTGACTGATGAGGGTATAGGGAGAACGATAGTGCTGATGAGATTGTAAATTGGGGCAACCTTTTTTGAGAGTAGATTAGTAATATTTTTTAAAGCCTTAATAAAACCCATTTCATCCAATAATTCCAACTCTTATGAAACTTGAAGTATTAGTAAATAAGGAGTTTAGTAAAATAAAAGAGGCACAATGCCTATTCAAAATGCACATTCAGCCTGGTCCGCATATATATATAAATGCACATTCAGTTTTCCTCACCCCCTTTGCCCTTCCTCAAGTATTCAGTCCTAAGGGCATTAGGTGTGCAGAGCAAGGTAAGCATCTGCACCTGGCCATGCAGAGCAGGGTGTCAGGGGCAGAGAAGGAGGCTATAGAAACCCCAGAGGGTGAGGAGGGCTTGCCCACCCAGGAGGCAGCCCTATACTGGATCTTGTAGCCCTAGAGCCAAGTAGGTAGGGCAAAGCCTCCCAGAGAGAGAAGCATGGCAGCTTAGATGGGAGCCTAAATGTGATTAAGGATAATACGAGCCCGGTTTCTCACTGTGAGAAAAAGTTTCAAATCAAGAAAGGAAGGAAAGGGAAATGAAGAAAATCCTGTGATGTTATATTGGAATTGAAGGTATTGATGTGAACTCATATTTTTCAAAATATAGAAAAAGATGTGTGAATGTGTGTGGGTAGGTGTGATTCTGTATTTATGCATGTTAAACATGCAAACTCTTCATATCAGAGTACAATTATAAACATTAAAAATTGAGGCCCTGGCTAGGTGGCTCAGTTGGTTGCAACATTATCCCATACACCAAAAGGTTACGGGTTTGACTCTAGTCAGGACACATACCTAGGTTTCAGGTACAATCCCCAACCAGGGGGGGTATACAAAAAGCAACTGATGGATGTTTCACTCACATCCATGTCTCTCTCTCTCTCTCCCTTCCTTCCTATCTCTCTAAAGTCAATAAAAACATATCTTTGAGTGAGAACTGAAAAGAAAAATTAATTTAGGCCCTGGCTGGATAGCTCAGTTGGTTAGAGTGCCTTAGATACAACAAGGTTGTGGATTTGGTCCTCTATCAGGGTATATGCAAGAATCAACCAAAGAATCCTATATAATAAAAGGCTAATATGCAAATTGACAGAACGGTGGAACGACCAGTTGCTGTGTCGCGCACTGACCACCAGGGAGCAGACACCCACACAGGAGCTTCTTCCTGGTGGTCAGTGCACTCCCATAGGGGGAGCGCCGCCCAGCCAGAAGCCCTGAGCAGGGCTCACGGCTGGCAAGCACAGCTGTGGTGGCAGGAGCCTCCCACCTCCGCGGCTGTACTAGGATGTCCGACTGCGAGAGGGTGCAGGCTCGGCTGAGGGACCCCCCGCACAATGCACGAATTTCGTGCACTGGGCCTCTAGTGTATAAATAAGTACAACAAATTGATATCTCTCTCTCTCTCCCTCTCTCCCTCTCTCCCCTTCTCTGACCCAGAAATGCCATTGTTAGGAATTTTTCCTACAAATTTACTTAGACATTTATACAAAAAAATCTTGCCCTAACTGGTTTGGCTCAGTGGATGGAGCGTTGGCCTGCGGACTGAAAGCTCCCAGGTTCAATTCCGGTCAAGGGCATGTACCTTGGTTGTGGGCACATCCCTAGTAGGAGGTGTGTAGGAGGCAGCTGATTGATGTTTCTCTCTCATCGATGTTTCTAACTCTCTATCCCTCTCCCTTCCTCTCTGTAAAAAATCAATAAAATATTTTTTTTAAAAAGAATCTTTAAAGGCATATTCACTCCAGCAATATTTAAAATATTTTTAAAAACTGGTATCAATGCAATGATCTATCGAAAGGAAATTATGACATACAAAAATTATAATACATTTATAGAAAGAAGTACTATACAGTCTTTTAAAAGAATTAGGTAGGCTTTTCTATGCTGTTATAGAAAGAGTTCCAAAATGTATAATGTTAAAAAAAACAGAAGGGGGATGAGAGCATGAGTGGGGAGGAAGGAGGTTGGGGATTAATGAGGGGATGAGGACACATTTGTAATACCTTAACCAATAAAGAAATTAAAAAAAAAAACAGAGCAGAACAGTGTAAAATGGTCTTATTTGTTATAGGAAAATTGATATAGCTGCATATATGCTTATATGTAATAGAAAATTTCTGGAAAGACACAGAGAAACTATTAAAAGTGCGTGCCTTTTGGGAGGAGCCCTGAGAAGTCTGGAGACAGAGTAAGTTTTCATTTTGTAGCATTTAGTATTTTTTTAAAATATATTTTATTGATTTTTTTTTTTACAGCGAGCAAAGGAGAGGGATAGAGAGTCAGAAACATCGATGAGAGAGAAACATAGATCAGCTGCCTCCTGCACACCCTCTCCCGGGGATGTGCCTACAACCAAGGTACATGCCCTTAACTGGAATCGAACCTGGGACCCTTCAGTCCGCAGGCCAACACTCTATCCATTGAGCCAAACCAGTTAGGTCTAGCCTTTAATATTGTTGTAATTTTTTATTATACATATAACCTATTCAATTAAAAACATCAAAATTTGCCCTAGCCAGTTTGGTTCAGTGGATAGAGCGTTGGCCTGAGAACTGAAAGGTCCCAGGTTCAATTCCGGTCAAGGGCACATGCTCGA
>NW_005355833.1:587625-592341 GCF_000412655.1 Myotis brandtii | reverse complement strand
TAAAATAAAATAAAATAAAATAAATAAAAACATTAAAATTTTTACCCAAGCTGGTTTGGCTCGGTGGCTAGAGCATCGACCTGCAGACTGAAGGGTCCCGGGTTTGATTGTAGTCAAAGGCACGTACCTCATACCTCTGTTGCAGGCTCCTCTCTGGCTTGGGCCCTGGTCAGGATGCATGCCGAAGGCAGCCAATCAATATGTTTCTCTCACATTGATATTTTTCTCTGTCTTTCCCTCTCTCTTCCATTCTCTCTGAAAATCAATGGAAAAATATTCTCAGGTAAGAATTAAAAAAATTTTTTTAAATTTTAAGAAAACATTAAGCCCAGCCGGCGTGGCTCAGTGATTGAGCATCAGTCTATGAACCAGGAGGTTACAGTTCAATTCCCAGTTAGGGTACATACCCGGGTTGCGTGTTCAATCCCCAGTTGGGGGTATGCACGAGGCAGCCAATCAATGATTCTCATCATTGATGCTTCTATCTCTCTCTCCCTCTTCCTTCCTCTCTGAAACCAGTAAAAATATATTAAAAAAGAAAACAGTAACATGGGAATATAAAATAGTGCAGACACTTGGAAAACACTCTGGCAGTTCTCAAACTGTTAAATATACAGTTAACATATATCCTGGCAATTCCACTCCTAACAATATACTCGAGAAATGAAAATGTACATCCATACGAAAACCCATACACAAATGTTTATAGCATCATTACTCAGAAGAGCCAAAAAGTGGAAACAACCCAAATGTCCATCAACTGATGAAAGAATAAACAAAATGTGGCATATCCATACAATGGCATATTACTAGGCCATGAAAAGGAATAAAGTGCTGACCCATGCTACAGCATGGATGGACCTTGAAAATGTTATACTAAGTGAAAGAAGCCTGTCACAAAAGACTACATATTATATGATTTTATTTACATGAAATGTTCAAAATGGGCTAATCTATAGAGACCAAAAGCAGATTAGTGGTTGCTTAGGGCTTGGTGGGGCAGGTAGAGGAGCGATAGAAGGATGATAGCTAAAGGGCATGAAGTTCCTTTACGATGTGATGAAATTGACTGTGGTGATAATTGCACATCTCTGTGAATTCATTCCGACTATTGAACTGTGCCCGGCTGGTGTGGTTCAGTGGTTGGGTGTCAACCCATGCACCAGGCGCTCAGATTGCTTCCCAGTCAGGGCACAAGCCCAGGTTGTGAGCTTGATCCCATGCAGGAGGCAATTGATCAATGTTCCACTCTCACATGGATGTTTCTCTTTCTCTCTCCCTCTCCCATCCTCTCTCTCTAAAAAAATCAATTAAAATATTTTTTAAAAAGAAGAAGAAAAAGAAAGCCACTTTCTTTCAACAACAACAACAAAAACACTATTGAATTTTACACTTTAAATGGGTGAATTGTATGGTATGTGAATTGTCTGTCAATTAAACTGTTATTAAAACAACAACAACATGAACAGGGAAATTAAAGGGAAAAATAGAATAGCCATGACAGTGTTGAAGAGCAAAGCTGAAGGACTTACACTACCAGATATCAAAATCCATCTAAAGATTGAGTACTGAAGGCAATATGGCACTGGCACATGCACAAACAGACCAGTGGAATAGAATTGAGAGTCTGGAAACAAACCCATATGTATTTTATCACCCAATTTATGACAAAGACAAAAATACAGTACAGTGGAGGGAAGGCTTTTATATAAATGGTGCTGGGTCAATTAAATATCCATAAGGAAGAAAATAAGTATTGCACCCTACCTCTTACCGTACAGAACAAATCAACAATAGGTGGATTACAGAACTAAGTAAAACTTTTAGAAGAAAATATTGAATATCTTCATGGCATTAGAGTAGGCAAGGATTTCTTAAACAAGACACAAAACAAACAAATAATAAAAGAAAAATGTGATAAATTGGACTACATTAAAGTTAATTACTTCTGACCTCAAAAAAAGGTAAAAAGAGAAAAGACATTTGCAATGTATATATTGGGGGGAAAACTCACAAATAAAATGTATAAAGAACTCCTACATATTAACAAGAAAAACAAAGCAGACAATCCAATAGAAAAATGGGCAAAAGGCTTGAACAGGCATTTCATAAAAGAAGATATCCAAAGAGTCAATAATCTTGAAAAGATGCTGAACTACTTATCAGGAAAATGCAAATTAGAACTACAATGTGAGTACTTATTGCCACTAAATTATACATTGAAAAATGGTCAAAGTGGTATATTTTTTTTGTTATGTATATTTTACTATAATAAAAAACACACATACTATGGTGGAAGTATAAATTTATGCAGCTAGTTAGGAAAACTGGCAATATTTACTAAGGTTTAATTTACATTTACCCAAGACTCAGCAATTCTACTCCTAGAAATCAATATATATGTTCTCCAGAAAACATGTACAAGAATGTTCATAGCAACACTATTTGTAATAGTTATTAGGAAAACAACCCAAATGTCCATCAATAGTAAATAGATATGTAAATTGTTGTGAATTCATCAAATGGAATACATAGCATTGTGCAAAATACTTAGTAACTACTTCCAATAATATGATTGAATCTCACATACATCCTCTTGAGTAGAAGAAACTACATGCAAGAAACTAAAACAACTTTATAATTTTATATACAATAAAATACAGGTGTGTTGCCCTGGCCAGGTGGTTCAATTGGTTGGAGCATTATCCCATACACCAAAAGGTTGCCTTGCAGGTTTGATTCCTGGTCAGGGCACATACCAAGGTTGCAGGGTCAATACCCAGTTGGGGCACATACAAGAAGCAACTGATCAATGTTTCTCTCTCTCTCTCCCTTTTTCTCCCTTCCCCTCTCTCTCTCTAAAATCAATGAAAGTATATCCTCGGGTGGGGACTTAAAAAAAAATATAGGTGTGTTTTCCATTTATGATTTATGCACTTTTCTGGATATGTGTTACCCTTTCAATAAGATAATTATTATAGAAAAGAAGAAGAAATTTATGCTAAGACTTTTTCCCCCCTCAGAAAACAGGACAGAATGACCAAAATGTATTTTTATTTGTTCTGCTTTTCTTTTCAAAGTGAAAGAATAATATAGGTATTTCTTACATTAAAACATTTGCATTTTCTGAGCATTATGTTTTTGTTTAGAATTTTGTGGGTTTTTAAACATATATATATATATATAACTAACTAGAGGCCCGGTGCACAGATTCGTGCACTGGTGGGATCCCTCAGCCTGGCCTGCAGGAATGAGGCCAAAACCGGCTTTCCGACATCCCCCGAGGGGTCCAGGATTGTGAGAGGGCGGTTCTCCGGTGACACACCCCAGAATCAGGCTTCCTCCTCTCTGGTTCCGGGTACATCACCTGAGAACCGCAACTGCCAAGTCACCTGGTGGTCAGTGCGTGTTATAGCTACCAGTCGGATGGTTGAATGGTCAGACAGTTGCTTAGGCTTTTATACATATAGATACCAGCTTATTATGTGGGGGAAAACTAGAAAAGTAGAAAAAAGATCATAAAAACCATTCTTGATACACTACTCAGTGATAACTTCTGTTTACTTATGGAGTCCTGTATTTATATTAGGCATACACACTGTTGATATTACAGGATCAGTTAATTTTATGATATTATCAATTTATGAGCTTTATTTTAGAGGCAAATTTATATTTGTCCCCTACAAATTAAGGTATTTTGTTTTATTATGAAAAATTCAGTTGGAATATTGAAAATAAAAGGTGTTTAGTTATTGTAAATAGAAGTTATTCATATGAAGAAATTCCACTTACATTTTTCTCATTTTAATACCATATTTTCCAAATCTCTAGTAATGAGAGAACTCTGATTTTTTTAAATTAAATGCTTTATACTATCATTAACTCCCTTTGCCTATAATTCATTCTGTTCAGGGTGGGGCCAATTTTTAAAATGCTTAAATAAATAGCTAGGAATCACTTACCTAGATTTTTAAGCTCCTGTGAGTTTGGCAGCTGTCTCTATTGAGTAACTGTGTGAAGGGTAACACTACCCCTCTCCTCCTTCAGAGGCGGTGCATCCGCTTCCTCGGTTCTGGATGTCAGACATTCTGAATGCAGTGACACCACTGGGCTATTTTGGGAGCCACTTTTAATTTTCACTTGCCCTTCATTTAAAGGAAAAGATGCCTCAACAAGGTGAGGAATGATGCCATTTCAGTGGCTCTCTAAGGATGTGGTTTCAACCAACAGGATGTCAAATAGGGCACCGTTTTTGGAGGGGAGTAAGGATAGGGACCTTGCCCCGGCTTAGCATTCCGGAGAGGAGATGTGGTACTTTGATTTGACCCTTGAAAGAAGATATATGTACTTGGCCATACCAGCTTCCTCGACAGCAGCTGTGGAGAAGGAAGTCCTGACTTCCTGTTGAATCACAGTCCAGGATCCCGGATATCCTTATTCTCATAACTAGTGTGAGATTAAACAAATCTCTTTTCCAGAACATTCATTGGAGTGCTTGGTATCACTGGCCTTTTTAACATTTTTTAATGCTTTCTTCTAATCAATGGAAAACCCCTGCATCATCCTTTTCCTGCCAAGTGCTCTACAAAGATTACTAGCAGGAAATTCAAAACGAGAATGACCATTTGAACTATAGTGGTTTGGGAGCTGTGATAAGAGTATATGGGACATACACATGCAGAGCCATCTTAAATCTGTCGATCTTTTTTTTTTTTT
>NW_005355833.1:575606-578676 GCF_000412655.1 Myotis brandtii | reverse complement strand
TGTCTCTCTCACATTGATGTTTCTTTCTCTCTCTGTCTCTCCCCCTTCCTTCCCTCTCTCTAAAAATCAATGGAAAAATATCCTCAGGTGAGGATTAAAAACAAAACAAAAAGCATCAACAGATACTTCTTAGGTGGGAAGAATATGAACAATTTTTGGTTTTCTTCTTTGGAGTTAAAAAAATTGTATTATCTTAAAAATTAATGTCCAAAGAGAGGATTTTATGATATATCCACATCAATTTTTAAATCTCTCTTTAAAAGAGTAATGGGGAAGAACCAACATGGTGGCATAGGTAAACCCCTGTACTCACCACCTCCCACAACCACATCAAAATTACAACTAAAATACAGAACAACCATCATTCAGAACCGCCTGATAGCTGGCTGAATGGAAGCCCTACAACTAGATAAGAAGAAAGCATATGAAGACTGATAGGAGGAGGGGTGGAAAGGGCTGGTCCAACACCCATGTGTGGCGTTTTTTTTGTTTGTTTGTTTGTTTTTTAATCGGGAGGGATATCTTGGCTGCAGAGGCTTCCTATGAGGAGCAAGGGGTCCCAGACCTATACCAGGCCCCCGGCCCAAGGTTCCAGTGCCAGGAAGAGAAGTCCACGTAACTTTGAGCTGTAAAAACCAGTGAGAATTTTGGCTGAGTGACACTGAAGCTGCTGGAGACCCAGGCAGATCCTCGTAAAGGGCTGGTGCACAAACTTACATAGACTCGCTCTCTCTGAGCTCCAGCGCTGGGACAATGGCTTGGGAGGAATTCAGGGACATAGAGGGAGGAACTGGATTGTCTGGCATCAGAGCAAGAACTCAGAGGCGTCTTTCTGCTAGAAAGGGGTGCTCGCCTGGGTCATTGTTCCTATGCTGAGACCTTCCCAGTCTCAGAGCTGACTGGTAGCCATATCTTCTTAGTTTCCATCAGCCTGGCTCACACTGTTCGCTCCACCCTGGTAATTCCCTGAAACCCCATCCCATTCAGTTTGCAGCCCCACCCAAGCAGCAGCTTTTCCATATGTATGGCCTGTCCTGGTTCAGGCTTCAGACTCTCCTAAAATCTCTCAAGCAAAGATTACTAGCAGGAAATTCAAAATGAGAATGACCATTTGAACTATAGTGGTTTGGGAGCTGTGATAAGAGCATATGGGACATACACATGCAGAGCCATCTTAAATCTGTCAATCTTTTTTTTTTTTTATCATTCTCACTCTTACTCAGAGGTCAGGTCAGCTTCCTGCACATTGAAAGGAAATTAATTAGAAGAAATATTTTAATATCACTATTTGCCCTTTCTCTATAATAGAAGTGTCAACCAAATTCACGATTGACAATGACAAATTGAAACACATGCATGCAATTGGCACCAGTGAGAACTTTATATGTATCGTGCGTGTGCGAGTCAATGTCTATTTTTAAATTGCCCGTGCACATAATATGTACCAGCTGGGCGTTTTATATATATAGATATGCATTACCTCTGGACACAGACAATAGGGTGGTGAAGGCTTGGAGCAGGGCAGGAACCAGGTAGAGGGGTGCAGTGAGGAGAAGAAACGGGGACATCTGTAATACTCTCAACAATAAAAAATTCAAAAAATAAAGTAAATAAAAGAGTAATGGTACTGGAATGGGAACGTGTCCCGAAAATAGTAAGTAAAGAAAGCACTTATAAAAAGTATGTACCATCGCCCTAACCAGTTTGGCTCAGTGGATAGAACGTCGGCCTGCAGACTGAAGGGTCCCTAAAAATCTACCATGTGTCTGAGCCATAGCTAGAACTATCCTATGATTAAGCCCATGCCATGTTTCTTATCATGATAACCCCTGGGAGCAAGAAGGCTCCTTAGGGCCCGACAATGTAAGATATAGAAAATTATAGATTAACCTCTATATCTAATTATTTACATGATCTTAGACAAGCTACATAGGCTTCTTGACCTCACTCTCATATTCTTCAGAAGAATCTAGCTCTTGCCATCTATAATTTCAATTTAGTCAAGTTAATTTAGATAATTCATGATTGTCACTGATACATCTGCCTCCTTATTTAATGCACTATTCAAAATTCAGAGTAAGTATCTCATTTCTGAAGCTTTGATTACCCGTTTAAAGATGAACACATGGAAGACTTTCCATTACCTACTTTTATGTGAGATGGGAAGAAAACCATTTGCAACAGCATGGATGAAACTGGAGAGCATTATGCTAAGCAAAATAAGCCAGTCAGAGAAAGATAAATATCACATGATCTCACTCATTTGTGGAATATAATGAACAACATAAACTGATGAACAAAAATAGAACCAGAGACATAGAAGCATCGAACAGACTGTCCAACCTATGAGGGAAGGTTGGGGGTGAGGGGGTAAGAGGTCAACCAAAGGACTTGTATACATGCATATGAGCATTGCCAGTGGACACAGACAGTAGCAGGGTAGGGGCATGTGCTGGGGGGTGGGAATGGCCAGGGAGAGGTCAATGGGGGAAAAAGGAGACTCATGTAATACTTTAAACAATAAAGAATTTAAATTAAGAAAAAAGTATGTACCACATGTGAGCACCATTTTATTATTAAAATACAGTATATAGCCTGGCCAGTGTGACTCAGTGGTTGAGCAACAACACCATGAATCAAGAGGTCACTGGTTGGATTCCCGGTCAGGGCATGTGCCCTGGTTGAGGCTCGATCCCCAGTAGGGGGCATGCAGGAGGCAGGTGCAGGCAATGATGTTTCTCTTTTATTGATGTTTCTATCTCTCTATTCCTCTCCCTTTCTCTCTCTCTAAAATTCAATTAAAACATATTTTAAAAATTGAGAACTTATCCATTGAGATAAACTGAGAAAATCGTACCCAGTTAAATAAATGAGCAGATACTGTGTATAACTCCCAGTCAGTTAAATGGTTAGGGGACTCTCTGTCAGATGTGACCATATCTATAAAATAAAAAGCACAATATGCTAATTAGACCGGAGGTCCTTCTGGACGTCCTTCCGGACAACCTTCCAGGTGAAGCTGGAGCTGCGAGGGAAGCCCGGGTCCCGGGTGCCAGAGGGAAGCCGGTGC
>NW_005355833.1:558234-573811 GCF_000412655.1 Myotis brandtii | reverse complement strand
TGCCTGGCTGCCGGCCGCCATCTTGGTTGGCAGTTAATTTGCATATCGCCCTGATTAGCCAATGGGAAGAGTAGCGAAGTTACGGCTAATTACCATGTTTCTCTTTTATTAGATAGGATAAAATGGAGTGAGAGAGAGAAGACAAAGGAAATATCTCAAAATGTTAACATATATCTAGAAGGTGAAAGTACAGGGGAGACTATTTTATTTTGTGTTTTTAGTATTTTCCAGATATTGTTGGTGAACATTTATTAGTTGTCAGACTGGGTCCCTTTTTTGTCTACACTCTCTGCTTAGGTGACCTCTACCATCTATATATTGATGAGCTCCCAATTTATTTCTTCTGGCTTGACCTCTACTTCTAAGTTTCAGACACACAAAGCCAACTGCCTCCTTGGAATTGCTACTTGGTTATATCAATGGGCATCTCAAACTCAAAACATCCAAACTGGAGCAATTGATTTCACTCCCATACCCACTGTAACCACCTTGATTCCTCTCTAGCCAGCGCCACCCACATCCAACCTGTCACAAAATTCTGAGGCCCTGTTCTGGGCTGTGGTTTCTGAGGTTCTATTCTGGCCCTTGTCTGGCCACACCCCTCCCCACATTGTGAGGAGTCCACAGGGCCAAGGGGTCATGTCTGCACAGAGCCTGTGCTCTTCCTTCTAGCCCATTCTCTGGTCACCCGAGGCTCCAGAACTGGCTCCCAGGGCCTGCAGGGAACACTTCCCCTGGGCCTTCCTCCTGAGGGCAAAGTGACAGACTGCACTCAGGCATGGACTCCTTTAGCCCCGAGAAGTGACCGAGGACCTATTTGAAGAGTGTGTGGACAAAGCTTGGCTGGTGAGCTGGATTTCCACACACCTGTGGGTGAAGGTCCTTGCAGGGTGGGAAGAGAAGGGGAACAGACAGAGGAAGGAACAGATAGAGCTCTCCCCTAGTTCCATTACAGCATTCCAAGGAAGCTGAGAAATCCACATTTCAACCTGGACTTCCACATTCTTATGAAAGTATATTTTTCAAGGTAGGAGGATAGAACATATTATAGTTAATGGTCTCCAACTTAATTTATAACTTTTATATATATAAGCATTTGAATTTGGGCTTTCATTTGTTCTCTGGCCTTAGACCCTGCAACCATAAGAGTTGGGCTTGGCTTTAAGTTCTATTTCCCAAATATATAACCCTAATCAGCCCTCCACTTTCCTACTGCCCTCCTGATAATCCATTCTCCACACAGCAGTTAGAGGGTCTTAAAAAAACAAACATTAGGCCTGGCCAGTGTTGCTCCAGTGGTTGAGCATTGACCTTTCAACCATGAGGTCACAGTTTGATTCCTGATCAGGGCATGTGCCCAGATTTCTGGCTCCATCCCCAGTGTGGGGTGTGCAGGAGGCAGCTGATCAGTGATTCTCTCTCATCACTGATGTTTCTCTCTCTCCCTCTCCTTTCTTCTCTGAAATCAATAAAAACATATTTTTAAAAAATATTTTAAAATCTGGTTTCTTTTAAAAAACCAAAACTTAAAACAAACATTAATGTGTTTCCACAGTGAATCTCCCAGTGAATCCATCTTCAAAACCCTTATCAGACCTTTCCAGCTCTGCCTCCTCCATCCCTCACCTCATCCTACCTTCCCCCCTCCTCGCCAGATGCTGGCCTCTGACCTTCTTTCCTCCTTCTGTACACTCTTGCTGGTTCTCACCTCAGATCCCTTGGGCCTCCTGTTTACTCAACCGTTTGCTTAACCCTATGTTTGCCTGCCCACTTGTCATTAGGACTCTGCCCCAAAGTCACTTCCTGACCCTTTCTTCATTGTTCCTCTAATCACTCTGTCACGTTGCTATTTTATTTTCTTCTTATCTTATTTATTTATTTACTTATTTATTCTCTGGTCCCCTGTTGGAAGAGAGGGATCTCATCTATCTTGCTCCCCATTTCATCACTGGCTCTGAGAACCACACCTGGCATATAGACAATAAATATTTGTCAAATGAATAAATCTCTTTCTTCTCCTTCTGACCAGGTCCTGTAAACAATATCTCGAGGCACGTTAATTAAGTAATATAATCCAGTGTGATCTCTGTTTTATAGAAGATGCTGGTTGCCAGCAAAGGTTGGGTCACACTATAAATCAGTAGCAAAGATTGGACAGGATCCAGGTCTTGAGCCTCACCAGCCCCAGTCTCTTTCCATAGCAACCTACCTGAGAGCTCACTAATGCCAAAGAATTCCACCCTCCTCTCTGTAAAAATATAGAATTGTAGCATTTTAGAGAAGGAAAAATCTTAGCAAGTTTCTGAAAAAAACTTTATCTATGATGCGCTATAATGCCGTTATAAAAAAGCACTATTCCAAGGCTTTAACTCAAAACTCTTTGTAATAGTTTTTCACCCTCATTGGTGATTTAAAAATACATATATGGTTTCGTTTTGCATTGAATTATTTTGTTTTGTTTCAAGCCATTTAGCCAGTTTGCAAGTAAATATAAAAAGAAACATGTTCACCTTGAATGGTTAAGACTGCTGGAGAGAACAATTGTGAAATGAAGTAATCAGCTAATTCACATGGCCCTTTTTATTCCTCCCTTTACAATCATAGTACTTTTTCTTGTTTTATTTGCCTTCTAATACAAAAATAATTAATAAGACAGAAAGTGATTACTCCTTAAATTCCTATAAAGCAACAGGTCCTAAATTCTGCACTATATACCCTCAATAACTGGGAACTCAATAAATACAATCAAATTAACTTAAATACTACTTAGGGAATCTTCTATATTTAAAGAAACATTTCTTATACTTTGAATCTTTTTTTTACAGCTTTCTTGAGGTATAATTATGTAAGATGGATGGCATACATTGAAACTGTAAAATTTGAACAGTTTGGACATAAGTGGACAAACCATCACCACAGTCAAGATAAGGAACACATCTATCATCCCCCAGCAGTTTCCCAGGATCCCTTTAGAATTCCTCTCTCATCTGCCCATTGCCCCCAATATAGTTTGCATTTTCTAGAATTTTATATAACTGGGTTGCATGGTATGTACTCTTCAATGTGCTCTTTTCTTAGCCAGGCTTCTTTCACTCAGCATCATTGCTGAGGTTCACCCACGTTGTTGTGTATTTCCATAGTCTATTGATTGCTGAGTAGTATGTCATTTTATGGTTATACCACAATTTGTTTATCTATTAGCCTTTTGATGGATATTTGTGTCATTTACAATTTTTTTGCTATTTCTAATAAAGCTACTATGAACATCTGTGTGCAAGTCTTTATATGGCTATGTTTTCATTTCTCTTGGGTAGGTACCTAAGAGTAAAATGGCTTAGGCTATTGTTAACTTTTAAGAAACTTCCAAACTAAACTACTTTACATTTCCATCAGCAGTGTAGGACAGTTCCAGTTGTTGGACATCTTTGCCAATATCTGGTCTAATCAGTCTTTTAAATTTTAGACATTGTAGTGACGGTGTAGTGGTATCTCATTGTGGATTAATTTGCATTTCCCTACTGACTAATGATATTAAGCATCTTTTTATGTCCTTATTTGATATCCATGTATCTTCGTTGGTGAAGTGAATATTTAATCTTTTGCCCATTTCCAATTGGATTGTTTGTCTTATTATTATTGAGTTGTAAGAGTTCTTTATGTACTCTAGATACAAGTCCTTTGTCAAATATATGAGTTACAACTATATTCACCTTACTTGTGATTTGTCTTTCCATTTTCTTTAAAGAGCAAGTTTTTTATTTTGGTGAAGTACAATTTATTGATTTTTTTTGTAAGAACGTTTTTTTTAGCTGAATAATGAATTTAAATAAATAAATTTAAAGATCAAAAGTAAGCTAAAATTGTTTTTTCCCCCCACTTTGTTAAAAGGACAAAGATTTTCCTCTTGCTTTTTGGATATAAGGAGACATTTTTAAAAGCAATTTGGCAAATTAGATATTTTTCTCCTTATCTGATCCCTCCAAAATTTGGCAATTCTTAATGAGTGAGTCTTGGCAATATATTTCTTTTCTTTTTTTTAAATATATTTTTTTATTTCAGAGAGGAAGGGAGAGGGAGAGAGAGATAGAAACATCAATAATGAGAGAGAATCACTGATCAGCTGCCTCCTGCATGCCCCCCACTGGGGATGAAGCCTACAACCCAGGCATGTGCCCCCTGATCAGAATCAAATCTGGGACCCTTTAGTCTGCAGGCCGACGCTCTATCCACTGATTCAAACCAGCTAGAGAGGCAATATATTTCTTTGCATGAATTCAATAAGATCACTTTCCAATTATAGTCTTATTAACCAAGACCTTGACTGGAATGTCATGTCTGAAAGAGACATGTGTGGAATGTGTGGATTCTGGATGTCACCAAAATCCTTAAGGAATGAAGCTTTATATATATATATTTCCTTTTTTTTCCAGAATGGAAGGGAGAGGGAGAGAGATAGAAACATCAATAATGAGAGAGAATCATTGATGGGCTGCCTCCTGCACACCCCGTATTGGGGATCGAGCCCACAATCTGGGCGTGTGCCCTGACCAGAATCAAACTGTGGCCTCCTGGTTCATAGGTTGATGCTCAACCACTGAGCCACACTGGCTGGGCTGAAGATTGACTTTAAAGCCATTAAGAGCCCCTTAGAGAAATGGCCCGGTACCTTATTTATTCATATGGTTCATGACAGTCTTTCCAGGTAAGGAACGAAGGTTGCTGAGAGATGGCAAGGAAGGAACCACAAGGTATTTTGGGAACCTTAAGAACTTAAGGAACTCACCCACGTCTATGTGTAGCAGTGGAAAATTGTACCCCACCCCACCATTCTTTTTGACATTATTTCTGTAAAATGCTGACTCTGACTAATATGTAACTTGTAGATAAACAGCATGTTTGTATAAGAATCCTAAAAAGTAACTTCAGAAGATACAGACTCTGACCTTCAGTCACCACAGCTCTAGGGGAATTGCTTACCTTCAACCATAAAACCAGGATGACAAAGAACCATGATGACACACTAGACCATTACTTGACCAATTTTAAGATCCTTATCGGAATGGACTATACTGGACTGCACGTAGAGAACTTTTCAATGACCTCCCCTTGATCTATTTGTTCTGCTTTGCTTCTCCCTCCTTATGAAAACCTCTGCCTGTACTGAGATGCTGATATGGACTTTGTGATAAGAGTCCCCCATCTCCTCAAGTGATCAGCAGTTGAATAAAACCCCTTTTCTTTTTTTAAAAAATATATTTTTATTTATTTCAGAAAGGAAGGGAGAGGGAGAGAGAGATAGAAAAATCAATGATGAGGGAGCATCATTGATCAGCTGCCTCCAGCACATCCCCTATTGGGGATTGAGCCCACAACCTGGGCATGTGCCCTTGACAGGAATCGAAACTGGGACCCTTCAGTCTGCAGGCCGATGCTCTATCCACTGAGCCAAACCAGCTAGGATCCTCTTTCCTTTTTCAAAGTTAAAATTAAATTAAATTAAATTAAATTAAGATGAAAACAACAACAACAACAAAAACCAAAAACGCACTAAATTGATGAATATTTTCAGGCAAAAATAGAGTTTATCTCATTTTGATTTTATATATTTTTCTGATGAAATGTAAATGGAGTTGTTATTGCTCCTTATTATTAGCATTGGCATTTGATCATAAAACTGATCTCCCAAAGTAATTTCTTTCCTATCTTAAATGTATGCTATGAGCTTCTTCTTCAATCCAGCCCTCTCCCCGCAAGAAAAAAGTTCAGCTAAAGCTATGGACCTTCTGGATGACTAATTATTTCCCAGTTTAGAACTCCTGGAGATTATTTCCCAGTTTAGAACTCCTGGAGACTTTGGTCTAGTAGAGGAAGCAAAGTGGGTTCCATCCATATATATACATATATGTGTGTGTGTGTGTGTGTGTAATATGTTTTTATTGATTTGAGAGAGGAAAGGAGAGGGAGCGATAGAGACATCAATGCATCAACATCAATCGGCTGCCTCCTGCACACCCTTGTTGGGGATCGAGCCTGCAACCCAGGCATGTGACCTGACTAGGAATCGAACTAGTGACCTATTGGTGCAAGGGTTAATGCTCAATCATTGAGCCACACCAGCTGGGCAGGCACCTGTATTTTATAGAAGACTAGAGGCCCAGTGCACGAATTTGTGCATAGGTGGGGTCCCTCAGCCTGGCCGGCAATCGGGGATGATTGGGGCCATCTCACCCAGTTCCAATTGGGGCCATCGGGGCTGGCTGCCCTGGGGGAGGGACCATGGGAGGTTGGCTGTGGGAGCGCACTGACTACCAGGGAGCAGCTCCTGTATTGAGCGTCTGCCCCTGGTGGTCAGTGCATGTCATAGTGACCAGTCATCCTATAATTCAGTCGTTCATTTGTTTGGTTGCTTAGGTTTTTATATATAGAGATTATCAAGTACAACCAGGGTTGAAAAACAGCAAGGTCACCATGTTTAGAGAATAAGACTAGCAGAGGGTTGAAAAGAGTAATATATAAACTCCAATTTGATTCCAATCAGGGGAGAAAAATAATCTAATTCTAATATATTATCACTTAAAAATGCATAACTAATGCAATATGAAAGAAGTTAATCACTGGGGAAAAATCTTAGACTTCTTAGGCTATGCTTAGTACAAGTAACAAGAAGTGGCTCATGAAAATTGAATAAGTACTTCTTTAGATCTAAAATTAATTTATTAGCGTTCCATAAGGGCAGTGGAATAAGTGGAAGATACACTGACACTCTCCCAGGACCAAACTGGAATTACAACTAAAATACAGAAAAACCATCCTGAATAATCAACTGAATGTTAGGTTTGATCAGATAATTGGATTGATACCCCTCCCCTGGGAACTGACCGTTAGGCCACTTCACAGGGACATTCCTTTTCACTTAGACCACATTCCACTTGCTAAGACCATTATCTCTCCCCTCGGGACCTTCCCAGGATCCAGACCTACCCAAAGAATTCTCCAACAAGAAAAATCCCGCCTAGAAGCCTTTTAAAATCTCTGACTCCCATCCCTAGAGCTGATGCCATTTTGGAGCTCAGCCTATCTCGTATACAGATGACCTAATAAATTTATAATCCCTTACCACTTTGGCCTTGTGCATTCCTCCTTGATGACTGTAACAATGAAGACAAGTTGAAGTGAACCCTGATAACTAAGGAGGGAAAGTGGAAACCACATAGAGACTGTTAGGAAGCGTGGAGGTGCAAAAGGCCTGCCCGGGTTCCCACAGATAGCAGTTTAAGATCCAGAGGGAGCCCTAGCTGGTTTGGCTCAGTGGATAGAGTGTCAGCCTGCAGACTGAAGGGTACTAGGTTCAATTCCTGTCAGGGGCACATGCCCGGCTTGCAGGCTTGATCCCTAGTAGGGGACGTGCAGGAGGTAGCCAATCAATGATTCTCTCTCATCATTGATGTTTCCATCTCTCTTTCCCTCTCCCTTCTTCTCTGAAATCAATAAAGATATATTTTTAAAAATCCAGGGGATATCTCAGCTTTGGGGTGTCCCACTGAGAACTCTGGGCTCTAAACCCCAAGCTGGGCTCCCCAGCTCAGAGCATCAGAACAGAGGAAGGTGCCAACATAACATCTGGCTGTGAAAAGCGTCAGGGTGGCTGTCTGCCAGGAAGAGAGAGCTGGAAACACAAGCACCCTCTTAAAGGGTCAACACACAAAATTTCATGTGCAGCCACTCACTTTGGACTGTGGCGGCGTGAGAAGCAGCAGGATTGCTGTCTACCAGCCAGAGACAGTTGGACATGCAACCACCCTCTTAAAGGGCCAATGCACAAAATTTCATGTGCAGCCACTCACCCTGCACTCTGGCAGAGGGAGGGCAGAGTGCACTAGAGCTGTGTGAGGAGAATCCAGGGTTTGGGGTTCCAGGGTTAGAGCTTAGAAGGCAGCCATCCCAGTTTCCTGTGCTGAGTCATTCCCTCATGCTGCAGAGGACATCTTTCTTCTCAGACCTTTGCTATTTAGGCAGTTGTTGCCTGGGAAGGGGTGAAGGAAGGCAGTTGTCCCACCCTGTTGGAAGACCTATCGCCCCACTTTGTGGTTGATACCCTGAGGCAAATCAAGACTGAGTGTCAATTGGACTGCAGGCAGAGGTGGATCTCTGGAGGCTTTGAGTCTTTGCCTGATCTACTTCTGGGCCTGGGGCTAGGAAAACCAGACCCTGGTGCACATCTTGGTCCTTTCCAAAGGCAGAGGGAGCCACAAGCTGTGGATTGCTGTTATCTCCAAACAGCTTACTCAGGGCCAGTCAGAAACAGCGTCTGACATTGTCCTTCACTACATAGACACAAACCCAAACAGGAGCCAAAATGGGGAGAGAAAAAAACAAGCAATCCCTATTAAAATACCAACAGCATATTTCACAGATCTAGAACAAATACTTCAAAAATTTATATGGAACCAAAAAAGACCCCAAATAGCTGTAGCAATCTTGAGAAAAAAGAACAAAATTGAAGGAATCACAATACCAGGTATCAAGTTATACTACAAAGCCACCTTAATCAAAACAGCCTGGTACTGGCACAAGAACAGGCATATAGATCAATGGAACAAAACAGAGACCCCAGAACTCTACCCAAGCCATTACACTCAATTAATATTTGAAAAGGAGGCAATAACATACAATGAAGTCAAGACAGTCTCTTCAATAAATGGTGTTGGGAAAATTGGACAGATACATGCAAAAAAAATGAAACTAGACCACCAACTTACGTCGTACACAAGAATAAACTCAAGATGGATAAAAGACTTAAATGTAAGTTGGGAAACCATAAAAATCCTAGAAGGAACCATAGACAGCAAAATCTCGGACATCTCTTGTGGCAATATGTTTACGGATACATCTCCTAGGGCAAAGGAAACTAAGGAGTAAGTTAACAAATGGGACTACATCAAAATAAAAAGCTTCTGCACAGCAAAAGAAACCATCAACAAAATATCAAGAGAGCTCACTGCATGGGAGTTAATATCTGATAAAGGGATAATATCCAAAATAGATAGGGAACTCATATAACTTAATACAGGAAGACAAACAATCCAATTAAGAAATAGGCAAAGGACCTAAATAGATACTTCTCCAAAGCAGACATACAGATGGCCAAGAGACATGAAAAAATGCTCAAAGTCATTGATCATCAGGGAGACGCAAACTAAAATGACAGGTATCACTTCACCTGTCAGAATGGCTATCATCAACAAATCAACAAATAACAAGTGCTGGTGAGGATGTAGAGAAAAGGGAACCCTAGTACATTACTGATGGGAATGCAGACTGGTGCAGCCACTGTGGAAAACAGTATGGAGTTTCCTCAAAAAATTAAATATGGAACTGCCATTTGACCTAATGATCCCACTTCTAGGAATATATCCTAAGACATCTGAAACACCAATCAGAAAGAATGTATGCACCCCTATATTCATAGCAGCACAATTTACAATAGCTAAGATCTGGAAACAGCCCAAGTGTCTATCAGTAGATGAGTGGATAAAAAAGCTGTGGTACATTTATACCATGGAATACGATGCAGCATTGAAAAAAGAAGGATCTCTTATTCTTTGAGACAGCATGGAGAGACCTAGAGAGTGGAACTGAAGAGTATCATGCTAAGTAAAATAAGTCAGTCAGAGAAAGCAAGTATCGCATAATCTCACTTATATGTGGAATCTAATGAGCAAAATGAACTGATGAACAAAATAGATCCAGAGACATAGAAGCATGGAACAGACTGCGGAACCTCAGAGGGAAGGTGAGGGAGGGTGGGTGGGAAGAGATCAACCAAAGAATTTGTATGCTTATATGCATAACCTATGGACATAGACGGTAGGGTGGTGAAGGCCTGGGGTTGGGGGTGGGGGCAGGCTAGAAGGGGCTGAATGAGGGAGGGGGGAAGGGGACATATGTAATACTTTCAACAATAAAGATTTAATTTAAAAAAAGGAATGACAAAAAATTCAGGGTAGTGATGACATCAATAGAATGGGAGGTGCAGGGGAATAGGAGAAGGGATAAATTCATAGCTAGATGTAAAATATTGGCTAATTCTCAGGTTGGATGATATGTTCTCAGGTGTGTATATTTCATTATTGTGCTTTATAACATGTAAGTATTATTATTTTTTAGGTGTCAAATATTATGTAAAAATATTTAAAACCTTCTAGGGACTATGGGGAAAAAGATCAAGTGATGAGACCTCTCGGTTCAAAATGGCTATCCTAACCTTATTTATCTTTTTTCCCAGCAACATAATCTGAGTCAATTAGATCAGTCTCCTTATTGAAGTTTAATCATTTTTTATGCTTCTATTATTTCTCTTATCTTAGGGCACCTTCCTATACATCTACCCAAATCCTACCTAATTTCAAGGTTCTGCTCAAGTTCCAGATCTTTCCAGAAGTCTTCCCTGACTACTACAAGAGTTCATCTTTCTTTCCTCTAACACTTATCAACTTTGGGGTACCAAGCAATTCAGCACTTAATTATATATTGTCTTATATCATTTATAACCAGTCAGTGAATGTTAGTGTTCCTCATTGCAAATAACAAAACCAGTCTCATTACTAGTTTGAACACAAAAGAAGTTTATTAAACGGTATGGATGGCTCATATATTCTCTGAGCAGAACATGAGGCTAGGCAGCTATACAGGACTGATACCAAAATTGTGCTGTTCTGCTGCTCTAGTGGAGACCCTACTGGTAACCCCACTGTGGAAAAGTGAACTTCCGCTCTCACCACTGACATTGGACACTGAACAAGAACGTGATCACTAGTACCTCTAGTCCCACTGCCCTTGGAAGCTGGTGTTTTGTTGTTGGTGGTGGTGGTTGTTTTTTAAAATTTTTATTTATTTTTTAAAAATATACTTTTATTGATTTCAGACAGGAAGGGAGAGAGACAGAGATAGAAACATCAACGATGAGAGAGAATCATTGATCAGCTGCCTCCTCCATGCCCCCCTCACTGGGGATCAAGCCCACAACCCAGGCATGTGCCCTTGACCAGAATTGAACCCAGGACCCTTCAGTCTTCAGGCCAATGCTCTAACCACTGTGCAAAACCGGCTAGGGCTTATTTTTTAATTTTTTTTTCTTCCAGAATAGATTGAAATCTCATTCAGTTGTGGAACTGGAGTACCAGTATATACCTAGCCATATGGGACCTAAGAAGCTGAGTTTTTCACTTCTACCTTAGGGATGAACTCATAAGATGGTGAGAATCCTCAAACATAAAAATGGTAGTCAAAGGTTATATTATCTTACCAATTTGGTTTACTACCTAAAACACATAACACTCAATAAATACCTATTAATTTATTACCTTTCAGTATCTTTCATTAAAACAGTACTTTTGGGATAATCTAATCCACACTTATCTATATATTTAAAACCCTTAAAGACCGTCTGACTGGCCAACCATCTGACCGGCCTACTGGTCGACCAGTAGCTATGACACACACTGACCACCAGGGGGCAGACACTCAATGCAGGAGCTGCCAAGCTGTGGTGACTTGGCAGCTGCAGTTCTCAGGTGACGCACCCAGAACTAGAGAGGAGGGAGCCCGATTCTGGAGTGTGTCACCCGGGAACTACCCTCTCGCAATCCGGGACCCCTCAGGGGATGTCAGAGAGCTGGTTTTGGCTTGATCCCTGCAGGCCAGGCCGAGGGACCCCACCGGTGCACGAATCCATGTACCAGGCCTCTAGTTGTATTATAAAGAAGAAAACAGAGCAATAAAGTGATATGATTATGGTCAGACTTTTGATCTTAGTAGAGCTAATATTGTAGGATAGTTTGAGCATATATTGTAGGAAAGATTCCAAAAGGCACGATACAATGTACAATGATGTTATAGTCTTCCTGTGCTGAAAATTGCTTGTGTGCATTAGTGTGAACGTACTAGCTATTCACATTTTTTATTTTTAAAATAAAATTTTTAATATAGGTTTTTATTGATTTTTAGAGAGAGAGGAAGGAAGAGGGATAGAGAGATAGAAACATCGATGAGAGAGAAACGTCATCGATCAGCTCCCTCCTGTACACTCCTTACTGGGGATTGAGCCCGAAACTCAGGCATGGGCCCTGATCAGAAATCGAACTGGTGACCTCTTGGGTCATGGGTTGACACTCAACCATTGAGCCACACCAGCTGGGGGCTATTCACATTCTTAATATTTATTTTTGAAAACACTTCAAAATTGTAGGTTTGCAAAATTAATATTAGTTTTTAATTTTTTCTATCTTGTTAGATGTAGTAGTCTGTTAGTTGTCCCTCAACATCTTTTCATCCCTTTAACCCACAGTAATAGCAACCCTGAATTTTTACTGGACCATGACCACCAAGAATAAAGACTATGCTCCCAGCTTCTTTTGCAGCTATGTGTGGTCATAGAATTATACTCTGGATGTAACCAGAATTGTTGTATGCAACATTTGGGAAATATTCTTAAACTGTGGGGCTGTACCCTTTCCTCTTTTCTCCTTCCTGCTGACTGGAATGTAGTTGGAGCTCTAGGAGCTATCTTGGACAATGAGGTAATCTTGAGAATGGAATGCTCACATGGTAAAGCAAGAAGACAGGAGACTGGATTCCTAACACCATGGAGCACCATACCAACTGTGGACTTATGAAAGACAAACTTTCTATCTTGTTCATTATTTTAGTTTATTTTTTTCCTGTTATTTGTAGCTGATCCAGATCCCAATTCATAATCCCTGACCTGGCCACCTTGATTGCTAATGTTGATGCAGACCTAACTGGGTTGGGTGATATGAGCCCAACTGCCACATATAAGGCAGGGAGGGGCAAGTGTATGTCATAACCTTGAGATGAAGTCCTCAAGTACACAGCAGACCACTACTACCAGTCAGTCTAGAGCTTACCTAAGTGATAACCCCAGCCAATCAACAAGATTCATAGACTTTGATATATATTATTGATTTCAGAGAGGAAGGGAGAGGGAGAGAGAGATAGAAACATCAATGATGAGAGAGAATCATTGATTTGCTGCCTTCTGCACACCTCCTCACTGGGGATTGAGCCTGCAACCTGGGCATGTGCCCTCACCAGGAATCGAATCATGACATCCAGTTCATAAGTGCAATGCTCAACCACTGAGCCACACCAGCCAGGCTAGACTTTGCTTTTTAAATGTGGGATAGAGATAATGATGGTCTTTTTGTTTAAAAGATTTAGCCTATTTCTCCTCTTTCAAACCTTATCTCTGGACTGGGTTTTCTGCTTGCCAGCGTAACTTTTACACTCCATACTCAATTTTTGGTCTTTAATGGTTTACTTTTATTAACACTATTCATTTTTAAAAATATTAAATTGTTTTTTAAAAATATATTTTTATTTATTCAGAGAGAAAGGGAGAGGGAGAGATAGAAACAATGATGAGAGAATCATTGATTGACTGCCTCCTGCAGGCCCCTACTGGGGATCAAGTCCCCAACCCGGGCATGTGTCCTGACTAGGAGTCGAATCGTGACCTCCTGGTTTATAGTTCGATGCTCAAGTAGTGAGGCACACCAGCTGGGTAATATTAAATTGTTTTAAAAGCTTTAATGATATGGTCTATGAGAAAGCTATCTTTTATATCTCTGATGAAATTGCTAAGGAAAATATATTTCTAGTATTCCTCACATATGAAAAAAAGAAACAATTATTATCCTTTGAGAATAATATGTCAATGCCTTACAACTGTGGTAGTTATATTCACATGGACCCACAAACAATTACTTACCAAAGTATTTACATTTTCTGAAAGACTCAAATATTTTAAAAATTATATGGATAATAATAGGTAACATTTATTAAGTACTCTCATTTAATCATCCTTATAACCCTACAAAGTAGGTACTATTATTATTATTTTTTTAAATATATTTTATTGATTTTTTACAGAGAGGAAGGGAGAGAGATAGAGAGTTAGAAACATCAATGAGAGAGAAACATCGATTCAGCTGCCTCCTGCACATCTCCTACTGGGGATATGCCCGCAACCAAGGTACATGCCCTTGACCGGAATCGAACCTGGGACCTTTCAGTCCGCAGGCCGACGCTCTGTCCACTGAGCCAAACTGATTTCGGCAGTAGGTACTATTATTAATAATGAAGAAACTGAAGCATAGTCAAAAGTCATTAAGTATTAAATAATGGAACTGAGATTCAAACCCTCAGAGCTTCTGCCCTAGGCTTTCTTTTATTTTTTTTTGGTAGGGTGTGGAGGGTGGTATATAACTTTTTAATTTCTCAAAGTGCTTTTGTATTTACTTTATTAGACATAAAGTAGAGAATATAGATTATCTAGATAATTAGAAGAGTGCCTCTTGCCTCAGTTATTCAGACTCTTGAGACATATTTCCTACTAAATTAGTGTTAATTTAGTTAATTGCTGAATATTATCTTGCATGTATAGAAATAAACCATAAAACTAAGGAAAATGTGGTATATATGCATATTTACACACATAGTTTTAGATAGAGCTTACTGTTAGGTCTGAGCAACTAATTAAATCAACACCTCCTCCCTGGGGACTGACCTTTAGACCACTTCACAACCGACATTCCCTTTGGCTTAGAACATATTCCACTTGCTAAGACCACATTCCATTTGCTAAGACCTTTATCTTTCCCCTCAGGACTCGCCCAGAGAATTCCTCGCCCGGAAAAAGCCTGCCTAGAGTCCTTTAAGACTGCTGACTCCCCATCCCTGGGTGCTGGCGCCATTGGGGGGCTCAGCCCATCTGGTTTTCCAGATGACCTCGTAAATTCGTAATTCTTTAGCCCTTTCGGCCTCGAGTTCCTCCTTGGGCGACCTTAACACTTACAATCTATTTTATCTTATTATTTCACACACTTGATTTATTCTTTTATAATTTTAATAAAATATTTCAAGCTACAGAAAAACAGAATAATGTTGGAAGCACTTCTCATGTTCTTGGTTTGTCAAATCTTGATCCTATATTTGCTGCAGTAACTGTTTTTTTTTTTTTTAGTTTTTTGAATAGTTAATACATTTATATGTTTAAAAAGAGTACAGAGTTAGGTCCCCATCTCACCCTGTCCCATATGCCCAGTTCCCATCCCGACAGGTGTTATATATTTATTTCCCCCCAGTTTTGTGTGCCAGTGCGCATATGTATCTAGAAACAAATAGGAATATATTTGGACTCACTTTAAAAAAAACAACATTAAGGCTAACAAATCTTTGACATTCTTCTTGATGTCTACACTCCTACCACTAACTCTTCATCGCCTCTTTTATCTCAGCTCATTATTCAATAAACGATGCATAAAACTCCACGTTCAAGATATTCTGTTAACTATGGAGAATCGGTAGTTTCTCATCAAACTGTTTTCCTCTACCCTTTCTACTCCATCCACAAGCCAGTTTTCTAAAACACTGAGACCTGTTTCCAAAGTCTAAAATGCCTAGAGCGCAACAAAGGTGGACTTTACGCGAATAAGGAGGTGTAACCCCTCCGAGGAATTCAGAAAGAAGGAAGCTGTGGGGAGGGGAGCAGGGGGAT
>NW_005355833.1:542397-558186 GCF_000412655.1 Myotis brandtii | reverse complement strand
CTACGTCCGCGCCGCGCCGCGCGCAGATTTGGCGCCAAGCGCCGAGGGCTCTTTTCGCGGCGGTAACTTAGAGTCTCGCGAGAAGCGCGGTTTGCGAGCCGCGCCACGCCGGGAGCTGAGTCCGCTTGAGGTGAGAGTGGGCTGGTGGGAGAGTGAAGTCGCTTAGGGGAGAAGCGGCCGAGGGGTTCGGGCGGAAGAGTCGGGGTGCGGGGAGCAGCAAGGAGGGAGTGAGGGGGGTGGACTACAGGGCTGAGGTGGACTGCAGAGCAAGAGAGGCCTGACCGGGCGCGACCTGTGGGGCGAGGAGACCGGTGGGGACAAGGGGTGCACATTTACTTTTTGTTTATGTTTGGGGACCGCCTCTCACTACACCCAGCCTTTTAGTGGGAGGGAACGTGTGTCAGGAACATCTTTACCTGGCCAGCTTCTGTCCCGGGCTTCTAACACGGAAGGCGTGGGTGACTGTGGAATGAATGAAGGGAGAGACGGGACGGGGCGAGAATGGAGGGGCTGGGAAATGCAGTGTTCTCGCCGGTTAGCAAAGCGGGGCATCGAGTTTCCGGTGCAAACTTTCCGGGAGAAGTAGGAGGGTGCCAAACCATGCCGACCCTGAGTTTTATCATTATCCTAAGAACAGAAGGAAGCCATTGAAATATTTAAGCCACATGGTAAAGCGATCAGCTTTATATTTCCATAGGTTAAACTTAGCTGTAATATGGAGAATGGATTGGAAAAGTCAAAATTGGATAGGAGGAATGGAGTAATCCAAGTAGAAATGTTATGATGTGATTGTGGAGATAGGGAGAAATGGACAGATTCGAGGGATATTTAGGAGGTAAAATGGATAGGATATGTAGGTAGACGGAAGGAAGTGTCAAGGATGACTTGTAGGTTTCTGACTTGCCTAGCTGGATAGATGTTATGCAGTGAACTGGGAAAATTAGAAATTCAGTTTTGTACATGATGAGTTACAGGTACCATTGAAAATTTAAGAGCTGTAAAATGAAAAGTAGGGATCTGGAGCTCAGATTTGATGCCTGGGATGGAGATAAAGAATTAGTGAGTTATCTGTAATGCCATGTGTATAAATGAGTGAAGAGGGCCTAGGATGGAGTCTTGGATACTTACTGACCAGGTTAGAGGAAGATGCATCTTCAAAGAAGATCCAGGAGGAGTGTCCAGAAAGGGAGAAAAGTCAGGTGAGTACTGTTTCAGAAGTCAACAGAAACACCTGTCCAGAAAAAGGAACTGATCCAAAGTTTCAGATGTTGCTGAGAGGTCAAGTAAGATAGTACTGAAAAGCATTCTTTCAGGTTATCAACCTGAGGATTATTTCCCTTTCTTCAAAGGAACCTTACCTAGAAGATTAATATGTAAACAGATTTTTGTTATAAGCTTCTCTTTTTTGAAATGGCAGGTGAGGTTCCTGTCCTCTGCATATTTCACACCCATTTGGATCATAGTTTGAAACCCTCTGAAAAGTCCAGATCATTTTATGATAGATGAAACTCAACAATTGAGGTAAAATGATTTGTTCAAAAGTGTATTATTATTTAGTGTTTAGAACCCGGCTCTTCTGATTTTTAGCTCAGTTCTTTTTTCTATAACTATTATCATTTCCACTTTTCATCATGTCTGAGTTTGAAATATGGTTTAACTGACTGAAGCACATGTATTTTGCTGCAGGTGCATCCTAACTGTGTAATAGGAAGACTGCTTGGATGAATAAACATGTTTACTTTTTCCCCCCACAGAGGAAAAGATGCTGGCACCACAGGAGAATGGCTTGATTGACCTACCAGATTATGAGCATGTAGAAGATGAAACGTTTCCTCCTTTCCCTCCTCCAGCTTCTCCAGAGAGAGATGATGAAGGAGCTGAACCTGATGACGGTCTGTATAGAGTTCTAAAAAAAGTGTCTATGTTCAGTTATCCATCTATCAGCTTAGAAATGATACACTTTATAAGTGAAGCTTAAATTATTTAAGTAATATTAAATCTTGGTATATTTCACCAGAGTCAGGAAGAGGAGCACCTGTTCCTGTACCTCCAAGGAGAACAGTTAAAAGGAATATCCCCAAGCTTGATGCTCAGAGGTATATGTACTATTGCCTTAAACATTTGTACTTTTTTAAAAAAAAATCTTCTTTTCTTCCTTATGTTACAATCTATTGGTTGGGATGATTTGAAAATCAGATATTTATAAAGATATTAGAGGCCCAGTGAATGAAATTCGTGCACTGGGGTGGGGGGGAGGAGGGGAGGGTCCAGGACCCCTTGCTCCTTACCGCCCACCTGCTCACTGCTTCTTACCGCTTGGCTTGTTGCTCCTTAGCACTGTCGCAGAGTCAGGAGAGGCTCCTGCCACCACAGCTGCGCTCTGGCTGAGTGGCACTTCCCCTGTGGCATCGTACTGACCACCAGGGGGCAGCTCCTGCGTTGAGCGTCTGCCCCCTGGTGGTCAGTGCGCATCATAGCGACTGGTCGTTTTGGTCGTTCCGCCATAACAAGCGCTTAGGCCAGTGATGGCGAACCTTTTGAGCTCGGCATGTCATTTTGTTGAAAAACCCTAACTTAACTTTGGTGTCGTGTCACATAGAAGTTTTTTGATATTTGCAACCATAGTAAAACAAAGACTTATGTTTTTGATATTTATTTTATATATTTAAATGCCATTTAGCAAAGAAAAATCAACCAAAAAAATGAGTTCTCGTGTCGCCTCTGACACGCGTGTCATAGGTTCGCCATCACTGGCTTAGGCTTTTATTATATAGATTTTTTTCAGTTCAGATAATATCTTTTCTTCTTATGGTCTTGGTTTGGCCTTGATAGTTCTAGAAAACTTGGAATTTAAAAACATATTTCTATTCACAGATTGATTTCAGAGAGAGGGCTTCCAGCATTAAGACATGTGTTTGATAAGACAAAATTTAAAGGTAAAGGTCATGAGGTAAGAAATGTCTGGTTTTTATCTTTGTTTTTTAAAATATAGTTGTCCCTCACTATCTGTGGGGGATTGGTTCCAGGACCCCTGTGGATGCTGGAATCCACAGATGCTCAAGTCCGTTATATAAAATGGCATAGTATTTGCATATAACCTACTTTAAATTATCTCTAGATTACTTGTAATGCCTAACAGAATGTAAATGTTAAGTAAATAGTTGTTATTATATTACATTGTTTAGGGAATAATGACAAGAAAAAATGTCTGTACATGTTCAATACAGATGCAGCAACCATCATAGGCGTAACTACATAGCACATGTCAGCAACAGCATAACATTTATTTTCCCTGAATATTTTTAATTCACAGTTGGTGGAATCCATGTATGCAGAACCCACTCATAGGTAGGGCTGACTGACTATAAAACTGGGTCTGTTATCATGTTAGGAATCTTAGAATGTTTTACAGATGTAATCATTCATCATTGTATCTTTTGAGAAACTATGATGTGGAAAGGGCACTGTTAGAAGAATCAGAAAACATGTCTTGGTTTTGCCACCGTATGAGTTTAGTAAAATCATGTATGAGTCAGTAAGCCTGACTTTGTACTTTATAATTTTGAGGAATAAAATTTACTTTGTCTACTTCAGAGAGTGGTTTTAAGCTTTATGAGAGCAAGGACTTTACCTGTATTGATCACTTAGGTGTCCCTAAGATAAGGCACCATGCCTGGTTTATAATAGGCATCAGTTAAGTTTTGTTGAAAAATGGAGACATTTAAGAACTGTCAACCTTGCCAGGTGGCTCAGGAGTTAGAGCATTGGCCCGCACACTGAAGGGTCGTGGGTTCAATTCTTGGACAAGGGCACATACCTGGGTTGTAGGTTTAATCCCCCGGCCCCATGAGGCAACCTCTCTCCCTCCCTTCCATTATCTCTAAAAATCAATGGAAAAATATCCACAGTGAGGATAACAACAACAAAAAAGCTTTGTATTTTATTTAGTATAAAAAACTTTTAATGTTAAATTGAAATTTCAAACATAGGTATTCTGGTCTGAGAATGTTTAAACTATTCTTGCTGGTCTTCAGTACTTTGTTCTTGGGATTTCTGAATGTATTTCACAATGCTGAATTCTCAATGCTTTCTTCTCTATATATGATTTAGGGGACCAACCACTTTGTTGAGTTATTCCTAAAAGATATCTTGATATATTTTATTAAAGCCTATTTTTAGGGTTACTTTACTGTCCTGCAAAACCACATGTGATTATCTTTTAACTTCTATTAAACGTTTTTTTAAAATAGATTTTTATTGATTTCAGAGAGGAAGGAAGAGGGAGAGAGAGAGAGAAACATCCATGATGAGAGAGAATCATTGATCAGCTGCCTCCTGCAAGTCCCCCACTGGGGATCAAGCCCACATCCCGGGTATGTGCCCTTGACTGGAATCGAACCTGGGACCTTTCAATTCACAGACTGACGCTCTATCCATTGAGCCAAACTGGCTAGGGCCTATTAAACTTTCATCTGTTTTATTTCCTCTGATTAAAAAAATTTCGTATCCAGTGCTCTTTTAGACTGCAATCCTCTAAGCCCTTAATAAATATTTTTCTTTTTAGAATTTCTTCACCTTATAAATGTAAAGTGACACCAATGACTTTGGCATTACTATTCAATTCTAAAATCTGCTGACAAGATCAGTTCTGAGAACGAGTTTTCTATTTAGCATTTTTATTTTTATGTGCCAGGCTGAAGACTTGAAGACGCTAATCAGACACATGGAGCACTGGGCACATAGGCTATTCCCTAAACTGCAATTTGAGGATTTTATTGACAGAGTTGAATACCTAGGAAATAAAAAGGAAGTTCAGGTATGTGTTGAGATTATTATGAGTTTCATTCACAGTGTTGAATAGTACGAGGTAAGATTTAGTTAAGGCTGAGTAGCTGTTTGGGGTCTTAATTTTTAAATTTGTCTTGGTAGAGAGAAGGAAAATGAGTAGTTATTTAAAGAACATCTTTTTTGAAACTCAGAATGGAATAAATGACCATTTTCCTCCAAATGTTATTAATAAAAATGTAAAAATGTCTCTTTTCAGACCTGTTTAAAACAAATTCGACTTGATCTCCCTATTTTACATGAAGATTTTATTAGCAATAATGGTAAGAATATAGGCTTGTCTACTTTATAACAGTTTTTCTTTTAGAAATGGATTTAGTTGGGTGGACAGTATTACAGGACTGGTTCTTAGTCTATGTTGAGTATACTAATATAATTAAAGTACAGTAATGAGTTTAAATGCTTTGGTAGATTTAGAATGTTGTGTATGATATTTGTTTCTTTAAAGGAATGGCTGCAATGCTATTAAGAGATGTAAAAATGTATTTAGTCATAGAACATGAGCTTTTAAGAACTCTGATGGTGACCCACTGATCCTTTGTAGTGCTTATTAGTAAAAATATATGACAAAATACATATACACCATTAAAAAAGTGGTCTGGGAAAATTAGGCAGAATAATTTGATGATGAAATAGTTTATATTTCACGTAAGAGTGCAGATCCCACCCTAACCGGTTTGGCTCAGTGGCTAGAGCGTCGGCCTGTAGACTAAGGGGTCCCGGGTTCGATTCCGGTCAAGGGCATGTCCCTTCGTTGCTGGCACATCCCCAGTGGGAGGCGTGCAGGAGGCGGCTGATCGATGTTTCTCTCTCATCGATGTTTCTAACTCTCTATCCCTCTCCCTTCCTCTCTGTAAAAAATCAATAAAATATATTTAAAAAAAAAAAAAAAAGAGTGCAGATCCTGGCCTAGCCGGTGTGGTTCAGTGGTTGAGTATTGACCTATGAGCCAGGAGGTCATAGTTCGATTCCTAGTCAGGAAACATGCCCAGGTTGCGGGCTTGATCCCCAGTAGGGGCTGTGCAAGAGGCAGCAGATCAATGATTCTCTCTCATCATTGATGTTTCTGTCCCACTCTCCTCCTTTCCTCTCTGAAATCAATAAAAACAAAAAAAAGAATACAGATCCTGAGTATAGGACTTTAGTAAGACCTATGTGACTGTTCCTGGTATTGATTGCATTTGTTGGCTGTACAGTGCAACCATAGGCAGTCACACACATCAAAACATATGGTTCCTGCCGACAGGGTCTGTATAGTTATCAGATTTCCTGTGCGATGGCTCCATACATGTTTGTTTGCTTTTTAAACTTTTAATATATGTGGTGGAAAATACAGGCTCCATATAGAATTCCCCAAGTTATTTATAAATTACTTTTAAAAGTGAAAAATTGTGAGTTAAATAATCCAAGATTAATTAATATTTTGGTAATATATGGTATGTACTGATGGCATAGGATTTGATATATGGAAAGGGATTAGTTATTACAGTACTAAATCCCACACCATCTATCACTGAGTTTATTCGGTAATACTTTTTTCCCCCCATCAAATCTTGGTTTTTACCTTACTAAAATACATAAATCCACATGGAAATAAGTCATTAATTGTACTCAATAAATCTCAATGTTCATTTTTAAATCCATTCACCAATGCAAGGTTTTTTTGTTGAAGTTTACTAGAAAATTTCATTTACCATTTCGTAATCAATTGGTTTTCTTAAAAATTAAGCAGGGGTTATACTTTAATATTTTTTACTAATGTGTAGTCTTGTTACTCCTCTGCTCAAATCCCTTTAGTGGCTCCTTATTTTGCTCAATGTAAAAGCCCTTATAATGTCCAATTTGGCCCTACAGAATCTGTTCTGTGTCCTCAACCCATCCCCCTTGCCTCTCTGACTGTATCAGCTACACTGCTTCAGCTATACTTGCCTCCTAGCTGTTACAAAGTACAGTAATGCGTTTAAATGCTTTGGTAGATTTAGAATGTTGTGGCAGATTAAATAGACTAAATAGTCTGCCTATACTTCCTACCTACACTGCTTCAACTATACTTGCCTCCTAGCTGTTCCTTGAACCTTCCAGGCACATTTCTGTCTTAAGGCTTTTGCACTCTCTCACTCTGCCTTGAACATTGTCCTCCAGCCTCCAAATTTTTCACTATCTTCAGGACTGTGCTCAACTGTCAACTCTGTGAAGTCTTCCTAACCACACTGGTAAAATCCTGATTCCCCTATGCTTTTTAAAATATATATTTTTATTGATCTCAAAGAGGAAGGGAGAGGGATAGAGAGATAGAAATATCAGTGATGAAAAGAATCATTGATTGGCTGCCTCCTGTACACCCCCTATGGGGGTTGGAGCCCATAACCTGAGCATGTGCCCTTGACCGGAATTGAACTGGGACCCTTCAGCCCGCTGGCTGATGCTCTATCCACCGATCCAAACCAGCTAGTGCTCCCTATGCTTTTTTAATCCTCACCTGAGGATATTTTTCCATTGATTTTTAGGGAAAGTGGAAGAGAGAGGGAAAGACAGAGAGAAGTATCAATGTGAGAGAAACACATTGATTGGTTGCCTCCTGCAGGAGCCCCGAACAGGGCCGGGGCCAGGGGAGGAGCCAGCAACCAAGGTACGCCCTTGACTGGAATTGAACCCCCCGGACCCTTTGGTCTGCAGGCTGACTATCCACTGAGCCAACCCGGCTAGGGCCTCCCTATGTTCTTTTAAATAGCATTTGTTTCCCTTTATTAAATAATTTGCTTATCTTTTAGATTATGTGTACCAACATGATAGCATCCTGTAACACATTGAATATTTCTGGCTTTAGCTTCTTTGCCACAATAGTCTGCCTATGACTTCCAGTAAATGTATTTCATGTGTGGTTCTCATTTGTTTCTAATCACATTTTTATCCTAGTCTCAGCTCCAGCAGTGGTTACATTCACATTGTTTTTCCATAAAACATTTTATTAAAGAGGCCATTTCTTGTTGATGATATCTTTCCTTTTATAGCTCACAAAAAGTAGATCTTTATCGATTTCATTATTATTAATTCAGAATCTTGTAAGCCCTATGAGGTGAAGCATATTAGAAACCCTACATATTGCACAATTGGTTCTAATACATTTCTTAACTTCCCCAGCAAAGTTTTCTACTTGTACGCCATTAATATTTCCCGATAAAGGAATGCATTTTAGTTTCTTGCCACGAATTTTTTCCATGTCAGGAAGGCAGAAACCTCAAAAGGGGTTTGAATTGTAAAAGACTGGATTAAATATATGAATTTTACACCTCACTAGAATAATTGTAAAGGTTTGTCTTCATGCTTGAAATATTTTGATAGTTGTGCTGGTTTTTACTATCACCAGCTAATCTCAGTGCATAGTATCTACATAAGATAAGGATGGTGTATGTAAATTAATATTTCATTTTCTTTATTATTATTTTTTAATGATGGTCTTGGTGATATGAAAAAATTTTTTCTTGCCTAGTTGTCAGATTTGATGAGGTTATGTTTTAACCCTATAATGTGAATGATGTAAAAAGAAGGGAAAGTATCAGCTTTGCCATTTATTTTTTACTAGAGGTCCGGTGCATGAATTAGTGCATGGGTGGGGTCCCTTGGCCTGGCCAGTGATCAAGGCCGGCAGTGGGAGGTTGGCTGTGGGAATGCACTGACCACGGGGGGGGGCAGCTCCTGCGTTGAGCATCTGCCCCCTGGTGGTAAGTGCGCATCATAGGGACTGGTCTACCAGTCGTTCCAGTCGTTTGGTTGTAAAGGTCGCTTAGGCTTTTATATATATAGATTTTTTTTAGTTTGCTTGTGCTTGTATTATCTTCTACTTTCAGGTGTTTATTTTTCAAACAAATCTTTTTAAACTACCACTTGTTTATTATGTTGGGGTTGTTTTGGTTAAAATTAGTCTGTTAGTCTACTTAACTGGGCAATCAGAATCAGCTGTGTGTCACAATATGCTGAAATAAAAAAATGAGTGAGCCCAACTCTCCTCCCCTTCCTCAATGTGGAGCTGCCTTTATTAAGTTAGCTTACGCCATAGGAAAGCTGTCATATGGATAAGTGATAGTTTATCACTGCCCATTCTTACTTTAAATATGTTAGTAAAATTTAATTTTTCATAATTCTTAAATGAATTATAAATGGAAGATTTAATATTTGCTTTCCATAACATTGTGGATTATTTTGGGGGTATAATACTTTGAAATAACTAGTGTACATGGCTTTAAGAGTTTATTAAGAGTAAAAATGTAGAGAATAATGCACTGAATTAAAAATATTAACTTGGAACTATGTCCACAGATCTCTAAATTTCTTTTCCTAGTTTTGTGTCTGGGTTTTACCCTATTAAAAATAGCCTATATAAGATTATTACTGTGTATTATGGCAAGCTATTAAAATGTTTTTGTTTAACATAAAATAAGAATATTCTTTGGATTCTTTAAGTTCTTTTATTAATCCAAGCATAAAATATTTCTAATCATAACTAAGAACTTTTGCTTTCCATTCATATATACATTAAATCCTCATCTGAGGATATTTTTTCCATTGATTTTTATTTATTTTATTTATTTATTTTAAATTGATTTCAGAGAGGGAGAGAGAGATATAGAAACATCAGTGATGAAAGAGGACACATTGATTGGCTGCCTCCTGCATGCACCCTGACCAGGGCCAAGGATCAAGCCTGCAACCAAGGTACATGCCTTTGACCAGAATCGAACCTGGGACCCTTCAGTCCACAGGCCAGTGCTCTATCCACTGACCCAAACTGGCTAGGGCTTCCATTGATTTTAGAAAGAGTGGAAGGGAGGGGGAGAGACAGAGAGAAACATTGATGTGAGAGACACACATCGATTGGTTGCCCTCTGCACGTACCCTGACTACCGTACCCCGACTACCGCCAGGGATTGAGCTTGCAACTGAGGTACGTGCACTTGACCAGAATTGAACCTGGGCTCTTCAGTCAGCAGGTCGATGCTCTAACCACTGCTCAGGGCCATTCATGCATATTTTTAAATTAGTGTTTTCATTTGACTTAAAATGCCTCTTTAAAGTGACTTATAAATATTCCTTTTACTTGTTTGAATCAAACGTATGTTTGTAACATTCTCATGCCTCACCAATTGTTTCTTCTGGTCTGCACCTTGTCACTTTAAACTGGTTTTAAATTAATAGCTATATAAGCTCTTTTTCGAACTAGTTTAATACTAGAGATGTACTCACTTTTTTTTTTCCTACTGCAGATGAAGTAGGGGAAAATAATGACCATGATGTAACTGCTACTGAATTAGATCCATTTTTGACAAACTCATCTGAAAATGCGACGTTTGCTTCTGAGTCAAGTAGAAGCCTAACTGAAGAGCAACAACAAAGAATTCAGAGAAATAAACAGCTGGCCTTGGAAAGAAGACAGGCAAAGCTACTGAGTAATAGTCAGTCCTTAGAAAATGGTAAATGTTACGCTGGTTTTTATGTGTTACCATTAATATAGCAAGGGCATGTTAGAAATTTTAACTTCTCTACTATCTTCCAAATAAAATACCTCTAGAAATAGAAAAATGATATAGTATATTAAGTTTACGTACAGTTGAGAGAAAAAGACAGTGTGTGTGTGTGTGTTACCTATTTGGAATCTCTAAAGAATAAATGATATAAGATGGTTTTCTGAATAGTTGAATACCTCTTAAAGAGTTATTTTAATAATTTAAAATTGATTCTGAGTCTTTCAAAAACATATTCTTCCCTGAGTCCTTAAATCATGTAATATAATTTTATCTTTAGGATCATAATTATGAACATTAATTATTATGGTACTTTTCCTAAACATATAAAATGCTTTTTGCACCCAGTGAGGATTTTAGAGCCATTTGCTATGATATGAATAAGTGATCCTAAAAATTTTTAAAAATATATATATTTTCATTGAATTCAGAGAGGAAGAGAGAGAGAGAGAGAGAGAGAGATAGAAACATCAGTGATGAAAGAGAATCATTGATTGACTGCCTCCTGCACATCCCTCACTGGAAATCGAGGCCGCAATCCGGGCATGTTCCCTGACCAGGAATTGAACCGTGACCTCCTGGTTCATAAGTCGATGCTCAACCACTGAGCCACACCAGCTGGGCCCTAAAATGCTTTGTTATTTTTTTTTGCCTTGTGTCACTTGTTGTGAGCTATCAGTTTGATTACCTGTTACATTCCCTTCTCTCTAGAAAAACTGCCATGAAATGAACTGTTTTAATTTTTAAAAATATTTTTATTGATTTTTAGAGAGAGAGGAAGGGAGAAGGAGAGAGAAAGAGAAACATTGATGTGAGAGCAGAACATCGATTGGCTGTCTCCTGCATACTCCCTATCTGGGCACATGCCTGACCGGGAATTGAATCAGCAACCTTTTGGTGCATGGGACGACACCCAACCGAGCCACACCATCCAGGGCAAAATGTGCTGTTTTTAAAACAGACTGTGGGTTTGGGAACTAGACAACCATGTTTGTTAAAGTTGTATTTAAGCCCTAGCCGATATGTATGGCTCCGTGGTTGGATGTTGGCTTGTGCACTGAAGGGTCTTGGGTTTGATTCCAGCTCAAGGGTAAGTACCTGGTTGCAGGTTCGATCCCAGGCCCCTGTTGGGGCACGTGGGAAGACAGCCGGTCGGTTTCTCTCTCTGTTTCTTTCTCTGCCTCCCTCGCTTCCTCTCTTCCGCTTTTTGTAAAAATCAAAACAAAACTGTATTTAGAAATAACTGCAGCCCTGGCCAGGTAGCTCAGTTGGTTTGAGCATCGACTCAATATGCCAAAGTTCTGGGTTTGATCCCCAATCAGGGCACATATAAGAATTAACCAATGAATGCATAAATAAGTGGAACAACAGTCGATGTTCCTCAAATCAATCAATCAAAATCAATAGGTAGGTAGATAAATAAAATTGCAAATTGGCTTTGAATGAAGCAGAATGGCATGTCATTCTCTATTTCCAATCCAGTTTTTCCTTTTGAAATAGGAAAGTAAGAATTAGAGTAAGTAGTGAAGATTATCATGTCATAAAACAAGGTTCACCCAAGATAATAAAATTCTCAAGTGAAAAGTATTGTGACTACATTATCATGATTTTTTATGATTAAAGTGAATTTAAGTTTTAAATTTACAAATGGATGTTTTATTTTCATGTGAAAAATTACATAAAGATAAAACTATTGTTGATAGCAGTGTCTTCCTTGTCATTATCAATAAGCATTTTAAGGCTCATTTTCTATTTATAATATATGACTTTAAAAATTTTCCCTTGTAGATATAAGTACCTGAAATTTTCTTTACTATAGATCACTTTGACATACAGCTGTTAAGAGCATTTGAACTTTTAAAACGTGTCTAGTAGTTGTGATTTTGAATGAGAACAGTTGCATTTGGAAGTGATTCAAGTTTGATTGAGTTCAGTACCTTTCAAGACCTCTTACATTAAATTTTTTTTAAAATTTTTATTTATTGATTTTAGAGAAAGGAAGGAAGGGAAAGAGAAACATTGATTTGTCGTTCCATTTACTTATTCATTCATTGATTGTTCCTTGTATGTGCATGATAGCAGCCTTGGTAATAGAACCACAACATTGGCGTATTAGGAAGATGTTCTAACCAACTGAACCACCCAGCCAGGGCCAAGACCTCTTGCATTTTTGAATGGACTTAATACATGTATAAAAATGGCTTTATTTGGAAGTAATCATAATTAACATGAACTAAAATGGTCATATTTATCATTTCTATTGATCTAAGCTTGTGAAGAAATTTGTGTTAGGTAAGATTGGGTGAGGTGCTTAAATAATGTGTAACAATGATTTCTCTTTCAGACTTGTTAATGAACACATCCAGGGCACAGACAGTTGAAGATGTTAATATGGGTGAGGATCAAAACAAGGAGAAGTCAGATGAACTTAAGGAAGACATTCTAGATAATCTGCATAATGATGCTGCTGCCAATACTGTAAATGAAGAGGAGGAATTAAAAATAGAGAAAACTCAACTGGACCAATCCTTTTAAATGTACAGCATTAACTTTATGCTTCATTCCGAAAAGTTACTGAGGTTGAAGAGGCCTCAACTAAGAGGAAATTAATTTGGTATCCTCAAAGTTTGAGATTACTATATATTTTGTCTACTTTGAGTGAAATCCTTATGTAGTAAAACCTTTACAGATTCCTGTTTAAAATCTGGTATTATTTATAATTATACTTGCTTCTTATTAACTTTAGTTAAGTCTATTTATTTTCTTTAGTGTTGTATATAGATATGACTTCATAACAATGACTGGTAGTTAATAAGCACCTCTGCTGCTAGTGTGCCATTCTATGCCTTGTTTTCACTAAATTAGGTGGAGTTTTAAGATGTAAATATATATGAATATTAATGTCCATTTAAATAAAAGAAATAAAACTCTTATCAACTATCTATAGATGCTTTATAAAAGTTTCTTTTTTAAAAAAAATCTTTTTGTTGAGAGTATTACATATCCCTCTTTTCCACCCCATTGCCTCCCTCCACCCTGTCCAGGCCTTCATTGTCTGTGTCCATAGGTATGTATATCTAAATATATAAAATAGAGAAATATGCTAATTAACCAGGACACCATAACGGGTTGACCAGTATGGAGGTTGCATGCGCAGGGGCGAGGCGGCAGGGGCCTCTGCACACCTGCACTGGGGGAGGGCCTGATCAGCAGCAGCCGCAGCTGCTTCCAAGGGCTGGAGAGGGAGGCAGAGCCGGACCGGAGGGTGGGCAGCGCCACCGCACGATTTTGAATTGCGCACTGGGCTCCTAGTATGCATATAAGATCTTTGGTTAATCTCTTCCTGCCTGCACCCCCTTCCCACTGAGATTTGTCTATTTTATTCATCAGTTTATTTTGTTCATTAGAATCTTTGTTCATTTATTTTGATTTTTAGGTATAATTGTTGATAGATATGTATTTATTGCCATTTTATTCTTCTCTTCCTCCTGGTCCTCTCCCTCCTCCTCTTTCTCTTTTTTCCTCTTCCTCTTCCTCCTTCTCCTCTTCTTCCTCCTCTTCCTCTTCTTCCTGTTTCTCCTCCCCCTCTTCCTCCTCCTCTTCTGTTGAGAAATCAGCAGACAGTCATATGGGAGCTCCCTTGTAGGTAACTAACTGCTTTTCTTTTGCTGCTTTTAAGATTCTTTATCTTTAACCTTTGCCATTTTAATTATGATGTGTCTTGGTATGGGCCTCTTGTTTGAGACTCGCTGCCCTTCCTGGACTTGTAAGTATATTTCTTTCACCAGGTAGGGAAAGTTTTCTGTCATTATTGCTTCAAATAGGTTTCAATACAGGGGTGGGCAAACTTTTTGACTCGAGGGCCACAATGGGCTCTTAAACTGGACTGGAGGGCCGGAACAAAAGCATGGATGGAGTGTTTGTGTGAACTAATATAAATTCAAAGTAAACATCATTACATAAAAGGGTACGGTCTTTTTTTTTTTTTTTTTTTTAGTTTTATTCATTTCAAACGAGCCGGATCGGGCCATAGTTTGCCCACGGCTGTTTCAATATCTTGTTCTCTTTTCCTTCTGGCACTCCCATAATGTGAATGTTGGTACGTTTGAAGTTGTCCCAGAGGCTCCTTACACTGTCTTCACATATTTTGGGATTTTGTTTTTCTTTTTACTCTTCTGACTGGGTGTTTTTTGGTTCCTCATATTCCAAATCGTTGATATGATTCTTAGTATCCTCTACTCTGCTGTTCATTCCCTGTAAATTATTTTTCATTTCAGTTAGTGTATCCTTCATTTCTGACTGTTCCTTTTTCATATCTTTGAAATTCTAAGATCCTGAACGTCTTACTAAGTCCTTGAAGCTCTCATTAAGATCCTTGAGCAACCTTATAATCATTGTTTTGAACTCTGTATCCTTTAGTTTGCTTGCTGTGATTTCATTTAGTTCTTTTTCTGGAGATTTCTTCTGTTCTTTCATTTGTGACATGTTTATTTGTCTCCACATTTTGGCTGCTTTCCTGTGTTTGCTTCTATGTATCAGGTAGAGCTGCTAATTGGTAGAGTGGCCTTGTGTAGTAGGTGTCCTGTAGGGCCCAAAGACTTAGCCTCCCCAGTCACATAAGCTGGGCACTCTAAGTTCCCCCCTGTGTGGGCTGTGTGCACAGACTTGTTGTAGTTGAGCCTTGATTGCTGTTGGCATCACTGGGAGGAATTGACCTCCAGGCCAATTGGCTGTGAGGGCCAGCTGTGGCTACAGTGGAAGAGCTGCTGTGTGGGAGACACACCTATGGAGCAGGACTTGCTTCAGTGGGGCTTTGGTGCTCACTGAGTCTGCCCCTTGAGTGTGTCGCTTGTGGATGTGTACAGTTGTAATCTGCTATGGTCTGAAACTGTCCACCTAGGGTACAGTGGCTTTGGGGGCTCCTGGGAGGTGCAAAGTCGGCCACTGCCTGGGGCCACCTGGCAGGAGCTACAGAGCTATCTGCAGATGGCTGCTACTTGTGTTGGGCTTAGAAGTGCCCAGCTGAGGCCAGGCTATGAAGCAAGGCAGGCCGGTGCTAGTGCCAGGTCTTGGGCTTCTAATTCATAGATATGGGGCACCCTGATGCCAGCTGCTGCCTGTTTGAGAGGTTTTAGGAATGTCTGAAGCCTGAGCCAGGACAGGCCATTCATATGGAAAAGCCACTGCAAACAGCTTAGGTGGGGTTGCAAATTGGGTGAGGGGTAGCCTCCGGGAATTTCCAGGTGGAGCCAATAGTGTGAACCAAGCTGATGGAAACTCAGATATGGCTGCAAGTCAGCTCTGTGATAGGGGAGATCTCAGCATAGAAACAATGACCCCAGTGAGCACCCCCACCTGAGAGAAAGCCACCCTGAGTTCTTGCTCCAATGCTAGATAACCCAGATTTCTCCCATATGTCCCTGGA
>NW_005355833.1:505341-542376 GCF_000412655.1 Myotis brandtii | reverse complement strand
TGCCCCAGCGCTACAGCTCAGAGGAAGTGAGTCCGAGCACTGGCTCTTTATGAGAAACTGCCTGGGTCTCCAGCAGCCTTCGTATCACTCAGCCAATCCCTGCTGGTTTTTATAGCCCAAACTAGAGGCCCGGTGCACGAAATTCATGCACAGATAGAGTCCCTAGGCCTGGCCGATTATTAGGGCTGATGTATGGGGCGACTGGCGGGGTGATTGGGAGCCCCCCACTGGCACCTGCTTTGGCTGGCCTGGCACCACCCACTCACTGGCCCTGCCCCCCAATCGCTCTGCAGCCAGTCACCTCCCTCTGTGGGGTGACTGGCGGTGGGGTGATGGGGGCGGGGGAGGGCCTGCTGGCACTCACCTTGCCTGGTCTGGGGCCTGTGGTCTGGGAGCAGCTCCTGTGTTGAGTGTCTCCCCCCTGGTGGACAGTGTGCGTCATAGTGACCAGTTGTTCCACCTGTCGTTCTGCTGTTTGATCGATTTGCATGTTAGGCTTTTAATATATAGGATTCCCAGCTCTAGAACCCTGGGACCCCTTGTTTCTCTCAGGAGGCCTCTGTAGCTGAGATATCCCTCCCGATGAAAAAAAATGCCAGATGTGGGTGTCCGACCAGCCCGTTCCATGCCTCTGCTCCTCCCACCAGTGTTCATGTATTTTCTTTACTTATTTGTAGAAGTTCTTTTCAGCCAGATTTCAGGCAGTTCTGAAGGATGGTTGCTCTGTATTTTAGTTGTAATTTAGATGTGGTTGTGGGACGCTGTAACGTCATTTACCTATGCCACCATCTTGGTTCTATAAGTTTCTTATTGCTATTTAGTTCAGCAATTTTCACTTTTGGTAAAATGTTTAAGGTTTTTATATGTGTTTACATGTATTTTGAGAAATGACTTCAATATTTAAAGGGTCACATGAAAGGTTGATATATTGCCTGGCCTGCCTAGGAGCTAGGGAGGTTCAAATGCTCCTCGGTACCTACTGACCAGTTGGAGAGGAACTTGAAAAGTATCATGAGGGTAGGGCGGATTCACAGGAGACCTTTGAGTTAGAGATTCCAAGGATTGGGGATTTCAGAGGGGTAATTACAGATAAGGAAGTACTACATTGACAACTAAGTTTAAAGAAAGTCTCTCTAGTTCTTGGCAGGAGATTCCCATTGGGTAAAGGGAAAGGCAAAGCTAGTTTTTACAAACTAGGAGATGGGAAAGTTGCTTTATATGAGAAAGGCTGGCAGAGGGATGGTGCTGAAGTGGCTTCCATCCATGAAGCTGGGCAGCTTGCTCACTTCAGGCTAGCTGATTCAGGTGGGGTGACAGGGATGGTTTGGTTAAAGGCCAGGAAGTACAAGAATATATGAGATATGGGGGGCTAGGGAGGCTGTAGTCTTGCTGGGGGCCGTTATAGTAAGGTGCCAAGAGGCATAAGCGTTGAGGATTGTGGCTTATTCTCTCAATAGGGGGATCAGCTAGAAGATGGAGCCCAGTCTCTTTAGATGCAACCAATGGCTAGAGAAACTGCTTTCTCAGGATGGCCTGTTCTGGCTCTTCACCCTCACCAGCTGGACTAGAGGAGATGACGAAGGGAAAGGGCAGTTACTTTTCCAGTGGTGGGATTTGCTGGCAAAGTGACAAGTCTCCAACAAGAGCAAGACCAATGTAACTCATCATCAAAAATGAGGGTGGAAAGGGAGGTTTGAGAGAACAGAGCTTACCTGAGCACCCCACCCTACTCCTATGCCCTATCACCAACTGGTGCTGGGGACAGCAGGGAGGTTAGAGTCAAATATGAAATAGTTTAAAAGGGATAGGTGGACAGGACCAAGTCTCACTATCTGAAAGTGACTGAAAAGTTAATCTGACAGATGTCAGAGGGGCCTATGACTCAAATGGACCACTGTTGCAATTAGTGGAAAGAACTGATTTGAAAGAACTGTTTTTAGGCAAGTTAACCAAATATTAATTCTGGGTTTATTAAAGAGCAACTGGCAACCTGATTTGCAGAGCCAACATTCACTATTCATTTCTGAAAAATCAGTTTCCATAGTGACCTAATTGTACTTTATTTAATGCAACTTTAATGATGAGAAAACATTTTACACATACAGTAGTCCTCCTTAGCTCCAGGGGATATGTTCCAAGACCTCCAGTAGGTGTCTGAGACTGAATGGTACCAAATCCTATCTATACTGTGTTTTCTCTCTATATACATATCTATGATAAAGTTTAATTTACAAGTTAGAAACAGTAGGAAATTAACACCAATAATTAATAAAATATAATTATAACATGCTGGAATAAAAGCTATGTGAAAGTGGTCTCTTAGCAAACTAGCACGAATTTCCTTTTCCTTCACAATTTCACAGACAGAAGATTCATTCTTACTGTAGATCTTAGTAACCTTAGCATGTAATTTTTTTTCTTTCCTTACTGAGAACTGTCACCTTTTCACTTAAGGAAGCACTTTATTGCTTCTCTGTGGCACATTCGAATTATCAGCATCACTTTGTGCTTTTGGGCCGTTGTGAAGTAAACTAAGGGTTACTTGAAACACAAACACGGCAATCCTGACAGTCAACCTGATAACCAAGATGGCTGAGTGACTAACAGGTTGGTTGCATACACTGCTTTGCTGTGGGTACACTGGAAGATCCGTGTTTTGTGCGTGATGGAGCAGGATAGGGATATTTCATCATGCTACGCAGAAGGCATGCACTTTGCAACTTATGAATTGTTTACTTCTGGAATTTTCCATTTAATATTTTTGGACTGTGGTTGACTGTGGGTAACTGAAACCATGGTAAGCAAAACTGCAGGTAAGGGGGGACTATGGTATGTGAAATATTTACCCAATCTCAATCGATTAGAACATTGGGTGACACAAAAATTCGACTAACGTTAATGTCGAAAAGAGGGTAAAACATTCACGTAAGATAAAACCCTTTTATTTTATTGAAGTAAGATGAGTATTTCCTATTCCATGACTGTCTGAGACATCTAGGAGAGCTAGGTCCCGTATCTCCTCTAGAAGCATGTACAGGCTTCTTCCCTTGGTTTGGCAGTATTTTTGAAAATCTTCCTGAATGATGTTTACTTTGACTTCTTGGGCAAGCTGAGCTTCCTCCACAGATCGAGTTACTTCCTTCACCAAGTCACTTTTTAGCAAGAGGGAACTCTGATGAAGAAGTTCTGAATCTGGTATCATGTATGGTTTGTTGCTCATTATTTCAAGCCTGATTGTATCAGAATGGCATCGTGAGGCCTGTACGGATATTCTCACCTGTCACAGAGGATAAAATGTGTATTACTAAATCACATTCTTTGTTCTTTACCCTGAAAGCAATATGTAATGTAAATATAAGACTTACTGTTACATGGTCAAACAAATGGAACGTAATGGATTTCCCTCCTGTTGTGGTAGAGGTGATTTTGTTCTGAAATCGTTGAAGGGATCCTGGCTTCCATTCAGAATGGCTGTCTGGCCCACATGAGATTACTAAACCATCTTTATTTTTTAGGTAAGCAGCACCTTTAATCCCAAACCTGAATCATTGCCAGAATAAAAATTCAGAGATAATATATTCTTAGTATGCAGATCTAGAATACTTATCTAGAATGCTAGTTTTTCTTCTAAATTAAAAACAAGTTTTCCTGTGATTTACCTCTAAATTTTTATTTCATTGATCAGATAGAAACAAAATATCTTGCTACATAAGTAAAATCCTATCCTAAGACTGATTCAGATATACTAGATTCTAATATTTTATACTTTTATAGTGAATTATACAGGATGGGGCAAAAGTAAGTTTACAGTTGTATGTGAAACATAGAGTTTATTCTTTTATTATTTATTAATTACTAGAGGCCCAGTGCATAAAAATTCATGCACTGGAGGGCTCAGCCTGGCCTGCCCCCTCACAGTCTAGGAGCCCTCAGGGGTGGGAGGCGACCTGGCTATCAGGGGAAGGTGACGCCCCATCACACCTCTGCTGCTGCCACTGCCGGCAGCGCAAGACTCGGCCAGTCCTGGTTACCTGAGCCTCGGGCGGCCCTGGGCAGCTGAGGGAACTGGGGGTCTCCGGAGGCAGGCATCTTGTGGCTGGGGGTGCCGCCATCTTTGAGGGCATGGCAATTAGCATATTTCCTCTTTATTGGCTGTGGGCACCGCCATATTTGAGGGTGGGACAGTCAATTAGCATATTTCCTCCTTATTGGCTGTGGGCACTGCCATCTTTTCGATGGCGTGAGGATCAATTAGCATATTCACTCTTTATTAGATAGGATTGTATTATTTTCCATATGAATAACTGTAAACCTACCCTACCATGTATAATACATTATGTACATATGGTAACTATAAATAATTGCTAAAAGCCCGGCTGGCGTGACTCAGTGGTTGAGCATTGACCTATGAACCAGGAGGTCATAGTTTGATTCCCAGTCAGGGCACATGCCTGGGTTGTGGGCTCGATCTCCAGTGTGGGGCAGCCCATCAATGATTCTCTATCATCATTGCTGTTTCTATCTCTCTCTCCCTCTCCCTTCCTTTCTGAAATCAATAAAAATGTATTAAAAAAATAATAATTGCTAAAATAAATATCTTAAATTATATCTAAAGTACTGTTTGTGTTCTACATTTTTAGTTTAACTATAATTTCTTAACAATTTTATGTTAGACATAACATACCTTGGTATAAATACGAGCACTCCATTTGTTCTAATTGAATAAATAACCCCATCGGCTATGCAACGCTCCTCCATTTCTTGGTCTTTGTCTTTAAAATACATGCACTGGAAGAGCTCAGTAGACTGCTTCTGAGAATGCTGTGCTGCCTGTAAGAAGCACAACCCCAAAGCATGATGAAGACTTCTCTGACATCCCAGACGAAACATGAAATTTATAGTTCCACAGAACCAAGGTCTTCAAACAAGTGAGGTCTGCCCCAGGCTGGAGCGTCATCCCATATACCACGAAGGTTGCGGGTTCGATTCCCGGGTGGGGCCCATACCTAGGTTTCAAGTTTGATCCCTGGTCCAGGTGCATGAAGGAGGCAACTGATTGATGTTTCTCTTGCATCAATTAAAAAATTTTAATTTAAATAGCCAACATGGCTGGTGGCTATAATAATACTGAAAAGCACAGAACTATAGAATATTGGATATAGAAAATTATATTAAACATTAAGGTAGTTTCTAATCTTATGTGTCACCAAATGGTCTACTTCTATGCTATGAAATATTGAAGCCACAGCAACAATATGAAATAGAACAAAAAACAGCTTCTAAAACAATGATGTAAGTATATTGACATAGTGTACAAGCAATAACATGTTTTAAGTGGGGAAAAAAAAGGCAGATTTCAAAATAACAGGTATGGTAAAATATTTTTATAAATAAGCATTATCTAAAATTGTTAATAATGGTTATCTCTGGATGGTAAGATGATAGATGATTTTTTACATTTCTACATTTTAGGGAAAAAAAATCTATTGTTAAGTCTTCCAAATCCACATTACGTTACTTTAGGACATTTGTAAATGTTAAGAGCTACTCAACAAGCTTTATAATTTTTCATGTAATTTCATTGGTTAGAATGATTCTAACATTTAATTTGCTAGAATATATGGTACTTCATTCTATTACACAATAAAAGGTGATATTTTCTTAGTGAAGAGATACTGGGTGAAAGATATTAAAACCCCTCTTACTCGGTTTCTATTGTTGATATGTCTGCATAATTCCTCAAGATCTTTGTTGCTGAACAAATGTTCCTTAACTTCCATTTTCTTATCTTTTGAAATGGCTGCCATTAACAATCGGTGTACTATGATATCTGCATATCTTCTTATTGGAGAAGTAAAGTGAGTGTATTTATCTAATGCAAGACCTTCAAAAAGAACCAAAAGATCAAAATAAACAACAACAAGTACTTTTGAAACAACCTGCTCAAGGTTAGGGCCACACAAGAAAAACTTTATCGTTCACCATAATGATGGAACTCCTCCTCTGCACAGGATCCGGTGGAGAAATAGAGTGCATTAGACATGGCCTGCGTAGCCATAGAGCGGAGCAGTCTGTTTACAATGGGATCGTTGGGGTCATTCGCGTTATCCAGAGAATCAGCCAGTGTCTTATTGGACCTGACAAAAAAATGGAAAAACTTTTTAGTCCCCAGCAATGACTTATAAGCCAACACTCTGAGGGGAACACTTCACTCATCAGTCTGTTTCTTAAGTAGTAAAGAGTAATGTGGTAATACCTACAAGGTTAAGTTAATGCTCGGCACATGGCAGGTGGTCAAATACTTGCTGAATTCCTAACACCCTTAACCTAAACATACTGTAGGTCAAAGAATGGACTTTTTCTTTTCTTTTTTTAATCCACGCCTGAGGATATGTTTTCATTGATTCAAGAGAGGGAGGAAGGGAGAGGGAGAGGGGGAGGGAGAGAGAAACATCAATGTGAGAGAAACATCGATCAGTTGCCTCCTGTATATGCCCCAACTGGGGTTCGAACGTACAACTTGGGTATGTAACGTGACCGGCGGGAACTAAACCACCGGGAATCAAATGATGCTCCAACCACCTGAGCCAAACCGGCGAGGGCTGGACTTTTTCTTTTTTTTAAATCAAGAATTATGGAGCCAGATAGAGTTAAAAAACTAAACTAAACTTGAGATACACAAGTAAAAGAAACCTAAATTATTATTATTTAAAGAGAGATAAATCATTCTACTTATTTATTTATTTTTTAAATACAGTATATTTTATTGATTTTTTTACAGAGAGGAAGGGAGAGGGATAAAGAGTTAGAAACATCGATGAGAGAGAAACATTGATCAGCTGCCTCCTGCACACCCCCCCACCAGGGATGTGCCCACAACCAAGGTACATGCCCTTGACCGGAATCGAACCCGGGACCCTTCAGACCGCAGGCCGATGCTCTATCCACTAAGCCAAACAGGTTAGGGCTCATTCTATTTATTTACTCTCAAATAATTTTTAAAAATCCAGGAAATAGCCTAGCTGGTGTGGCTCAGTGGTTGAGCGTCGACCCATGAACCAGGAAGTTATAGTTTGATTCCTAGTCAGGGCACAGGCCCTAATTGTGGGCTTGATCCCCAGTAGGGGTTGTGCAGGAGGCAGCCAATCGATGTTTCAATCTTTCTATCCCTCTCCCTTCCTCTCTGTAAAATCAGTAAAAAATAATATTTTTTTAAAATTAAAAACTCCCCAGGAAATATAGGATTATACTAAAAAATTAATAATAGAGCATACAATTCAGTTCTGTATGTAGCCCACTAACAGAAAAGAGGGAAAGGAATGATGGAGAATGAGTAATAGGAAAGCAAAGCAATACAGTGAACAAAAGATACCATCAACTAAGATAGCGGCAAAAAAATCCATTGTGATTAATGAATAAAATTAGCACCTGTTACTTCAAAATAAAATACTGAAAAATCCTCTTATACATCATTTTTAACAGGGAAAGATTTTATCCTGGAGGTAGGGAGTAAAAAGTCTCCGTCCATGGAGGCCTGGACTAATTTGCCATCAGTGTGGTGCCTTATGATATGCTGCATTTTTAAAGGAGTGAAATAAATAGAATAATTTTTTGGGATTTGCCTGAGGACTAGAAGAAATTGAATCAAGGTTCTTTACTTCTGTATTACAAATTGTAGTGGGTCTAAATTATGCCTCAAAAGACTTGTTTTAATTTTGAGGCTCTATACCTACATTTTAGTATATGAAGAAAAAGCCAAGAAGTTTTCTATTTTTGGTCAACGATCTGGCTATCACATTTTAAGATCTACTGTAAGATAAATAAGTGTACAACATTCCCTCCCATTCCTCTGCCCCCTCAAAAGAGGAATTACCGTGTATCTATGAAGAAGCCTTTTGCTTTAGCACATTCTCTTAACTCTGAGAAAAACTCCTGGTGAGGAGGAGGGTGTTGGCGCAACAAGGCCTGATGAGGAAAGCTCTCCCAGATCTTCTTGGCTACCCAGTGGTTGGCTAGGATCATGCATTCAGCCACCGTCTCATGGACTTCCAGGGGCTGCTTGGGGATGAGGTCACGAATGTTCTTCTTTTCATCCAGCTGCACTCGAACTTCTACCCCTTCCAGTTCCAGGGCACCACAGAGGTCTCGTTTAGCTCGGACATGGCGTGCGATGTCGGTCAGCTTTCCAATTGCCCACACTAACTCCTCTAGCTTGGCTTGTCTGCTCCTCTCATCCAAGTCCCTGAATTCTGGAATATCATCGATGATGTTAAAGTTTCCGTCCAGTAGTTCCTGGGCTGCTTCATAAAACAGTTTGTATGATGATCGGATAATGGTTCTGCCATACCACACTTTCTTAATTTCATAGGAGGTCTTATCCAACTCCCACATGATGCTTACAGCATACCTACAAACCAGTAACACTGAGATGATTATTTAATTCTTCCATGTTTGAAGCAAGCAGAACTCAACTCTAAGTGTAACTTGAAATAAATGGCATTGCTACAAGTTTTTGGTCTGTTGTCGCAACCTAAACACTCCACCACTAAATCAAAGTTAGACTAGATTTTGTTGAGCTCTGAGCAAATCTGAAATGAGTTCACCTGTAATGTTAAACTCCTCCCTTACAGCTTTCCATTTTAATTAGAATAGCACAGCACTGACAGAGGGAGTCAAGTCTGCTGGCTCTCTAGTAAGGAAGAGCTAAGCCTTTCAAATCCTACAGGATGACACTGAACTATGACATCAGCCTTGATGGTAGGTAATTTAGCAAAAAGTTCATTTACTAAAGAACCACTCAGCTACCAAATCACTCTATTTAAAAATATGCAACATTTGCAACTCATAAGAAACAAAGGGCTAGCCCTAGCCGGTGTTGATAAGTGGTTAGAGTGCCGAATGGCACATCGAAGGATTTGGGGTTCGATTTCTGGTCAAGGGCACATACCTGGGTTGCAGGTTCAATCCCCAGTCTTAGTCGAGGGCATGTGCTGGAGACAACCAATAGATGTGTTTCACAAACAAACCTGTACTGCAAACCTGTACTGAATTACTTGGAACATAAGTCATTTCATATTTTTAAAAGCACACTGTATCTGGAGGATAAATTCCTAAAGTGGAATTTCTGTGTCAAAGGGTATATGTAACCCGGCCAGCGTGGCCCAGTGGTCATAATGGTTTGTAGTACAGGTTTGTTTATTAATTATGGTATTGTTTTCCACGCAAACAACTGTAAACCTACTTTTGCCCCACCCTGTATATAACACGTATCACCATTTATGTAAAAAAGAAAGACCACATGTCGCCCTAGCTGGTTTTTCTCAGTGGATTAAGGGTCCTAGGTTCAATTCCAGTCAAGAGCACATGCCTGGGTTGCAGGCTCAATCCCCAGTTGGGGGTGTGCCCTGGTGGGGTCCCTCAGCCTGGCCTGCGGGGATTGGGCTGAAACTGGCTCTCTGACATTCCTCGAGGGGTCCCAGATTGCGAGAGGGCGGTTCTCAGGTGATGCACCCCGGAGAACACACCAGTAGTGTTGTGTTCTTTGTCTTTAAAATACATGCACTGGATTGGGCTCCCTCCTCTCTGGTTCCAGGTGCGTCACCCGAGAACCACAGCTGCCAAGTCACTGCAGCTCAGCATTGCCTGCGTTGAGTGTCTGCCCCCTGGTGGTCAGTGGTGTCATAGCTACCAGTTGGATGGTCCAACGGTCGCTTAGGCTTTTCTATATATAGATTGGTAACTAAGGGAAAGTGATAGGAGGGATTCTTTCACTAAATATGTTTTAGAAGTATAAATTTTGGACTACATGGTTTTATTATCTATTCAATAATAGATAGAAACTTTAACTACAAAAAAATAACAACACACCTTCCTAAGTTCATGCTCCTCATGCAAAACAGCCTCAACCAGGGACTACAAATGCACAAATGTTCCCAGACTTTAGCCAACATTAAAAAGCCAAAAAACAGAGGGAGAAACGGCCTCACAGGGAGAGAAGGAAGGGAAGAGAAGGCTAGAGAAATAAAGCTTTCTGAAAATAAGTGGTACGGAGTGGTGTAGAGGATACAGGGAGGAAGCAGGGGTGGGGTGTGGGGTGATAGAGCGTGTTAGAAATAAGAGGAGAAAGAGGCCAGAAGCAAGAGCACCAGGTGTCACACAGGTAACAATAATGAATTCACCTATCAACGCCTCCCAGAAGGGAACACAAATCCGAGCTGAGGATGGAGGGCAGCATATCATAGCGTCGGTCTGCTAAATAATAAGTGGTGGCCCTGTGAAAGACACACATACAGTACATGACCTTCAGCAGCAAGAAGTAGAACTGCTGACTGCATGGGTTGCTGTGAGGTAAACGGCCAAAATCTCAGTACAAATTCCCCAAGGCTGTTGTTTTTCCATAAAGTGCAGCCGACTGGGTAATAAAGCTATTCCCATGTTCCCACTTTTCTAAGCGATGCTGCTTCGGGCTGAGTATGCTTCCACTGGTATAAAAAAAGAAAATGACATGACTCTTAGTTGTATAAAAAAAAATTAGAGTGTAATGATCCAGTATTTATATAAAATAGTATATTGCTACATGAAAAATTTAACCCATTTCAATTTAGAAGGAAATAATGTGTGAAAAGGTTCTGTTACAAAAAGCAAGGTACATTGATCAAGGTACTATTTTTCTAAAGGGAAAAGGGGAAGTGTACCTCACTATTTTCTTCTGGAAGCGATCTTCAGAATTGTAATAAACTGTGAAATCTATGTTTTGAAAATCTGAAACTAGCATAGTTATAGTTACAAAATATGTTACAGTTACATACATGTAATCACACTGCTGATTTCAAATAGCATTACCTTGTCTTGGCTTCAATGTCAATATAAGAATTTGGAGCCACAAAGTGTGTGACATCTGCAATGTGGACCCCGAGCTCCAGGTTGCCATTGTTTAAGGTTCTGACTGAGAGTGTGTCATCCACATCTTCACAACCTTTGGGGTCAATGCTGAATACAAGATGGGTTTTCCTCAAGTCTCTACGTTCTCGTTCCTCTTCAGGACTCACCTTCCAGGGATTTTCTGGTGTGTTTACTGGCATCTTACACATCTGTACAATGAAAGGCCAAATATTGATTAATTCCCCAGCACATGTTTCCTTTAAAAATCTACTCTGATAATCTCAATGTGACCTCATAGAAATCCCATTCATTACCTACTACCCTCTGCAATTGACCTCTGCTTGCTTCTTTTGATCAATAGTGATTTATTAGGTGCCTCATATGTGTCAGGAAATGTGCTAGGCTCTGAAAAGTCAGGAGTCAATAGAAAAAACACAGTCCCCTTCCCGTGGGGACCCTCCCAGTCTGACAGGAATGTTCCACAACTTTTACCAGCCTCTTTAGTTATGCGGCTCGAGCAGAAATGAATGGGTGGCTTATATAAAGGGTACAGCCTCTACCCCATTTTCAAATGATCCATTTATTTAAATGTAGTTGAGCTTTTAATTCAAGTCAAACCCTGAAAAAAAATTAACATGTCCCAAATATTAAAAGCTTATTTTTTTAAAAAAAGGTATTCCTCTGACTGGCTTATTTCACTTAGCATAATGCTTTCTAGTCCCATCCATGCTGTTGCAAATGGTAAGAAAGATAAATACCACATGATCTCACTCATTTGTGGAATATAGTGAACAACATAGGCTGATGAAAAGGGATAGATCCAGAGACAGAGAAGCAGCGATAAGACTGTCAAACCTCAGATGGAAAGTAGGGGAGGGTGGGGGTGAGGGGGAGAGATCAACCAAAGGACTTGTATGCATGCATATAAGCTCAACCAGTGGACACAGACAACAGTGGGGCGAGGGCATGAGTGGGGGGGAGGGTTATGGGGGGAATGAGGTCACATATGTAATACCTTAATCAATAAAGAAATTAAAGATTGGGAAAAAAAGGTATTCTTCAAAGATAATTTAAGCCAAACCAATCTAGGATATTCTCTCTCCATTATTACCCACTTAAACCATCAATTTGTAGTTAAATAGGCTAAAAGGGAAGAGAATTCTAGTCCTGTAAGTCTAATCCATGCTTTATTTTATTCTAACATTTTCACTATGAGCTGAAACAAGTCAACAAATAATTTCTAAACACTAATGTTAAACATAAAAATGTAATAATGTAAAATATTCTAAAATATTTTACTAATATATCTATTGATCTGTCAAAATTCCACTGAAAATAACACCCAATGCTCTTGATGGCAATGCAAACTGGTCCAATTTTTCTGAAGAACAATCTGCCAATACATAACAAAAGCTATTTAAATTTTTTATGTCCTTTGATTTGATAATCTCACTTGAAGGATTACATTCCAAGGAAAATGATTAAAAAGAAAAAAACCACAATGTTTATAAAAGTACATATTTGAAATAGTATTTTTTATAATACTGAAAAATTAAACAGCTCAAATGCCCAATAACTGAGGAACACTTAAGCAAACTAGAGTACATCAACCTATATATATAAAAGCCTAATATGCAAAGTGTCCCCTCGGGAGTTCGACTGACCTGGAGTTTGATTGCTCGCTATGACGTGCGCTGACCACCAGGGGGCGAAGCGGAACGAAGGCAGGCCCCAGCCGGCAGCCACTAGGGACCTACCCACACACGAATTTCTTGCACTGGGCCTCTAGTATACAATAATTTGCCATAACTATTAAAAATAAGTAGGCTCGGGTGGGTGTGGGCAGGAGGGAGTCAATTGGAAAAACAACAACAAAAAACAAAGGGACATCTGTAATACTTTCAACAATAAAGATAAATTAAAAAAATAAAAATAAGTAGGCTACATCAATATATAAAAATAATTTTAACTGAAAGAAGCAGAACAGAAAATAGTATGTGCACACTAGGAATATAGCTATGCAAGAATAATAAACAAGATTTATGAGGATTTTAAAGGATTGCAAAGTGATGAAAATAGCTGATGCTTTATGTTCATGAAAGTTTTGTCTTCTGTAGAGGTTACAAAAGCCATTTCATAATAAGCAGGATATTTTTTACCCAGGATCAGAGATGTACGGAGCCCAACAAGCTGCTTCCCGCAGCCTTCTGCAGGCCTCTGTGAATGATTATGACAGGGAGCAGAACCCAGTGGGTCTGTAACTAGGTACCTGTGTAGTTGCTGGGGATGGATGCATACTGACTATAAGATACTGACATGCCATTTTTAAGCACAGTTGGAAAATGTAAAAATTTGAGAGCTGTGAAGCTATAGGAAACTAACTCTGCACTTGAAGCTGATTTCAGTCTGGTTCAAACACAGAATAAAGAAGAGTGAGAATTTTTCATTGTGTGTGGCTTTAGACAGTGGGTTGTGACAGTGCAAAGATTTTTTTCTCTCTTAATGATGAAACAAACAACAACAAAGGCAAAAAGAAAATGCACAAAATGTCTTTCACCCGACCAAAGTTCTCAGAGAAATCTGACCTGAGCTTCTGAGAAAGGGGCAACCGAAATGTTGTTTTCCACCAGGATGGTTGCAATTTCTCCTTCCAGATCTCCGATTCTTCCTAAAACACGCACAAAATGTCCATTTGGGTACACGGATGTCGACTCCCAGGAATCAATGCGCACAACCACCCTGAAGTCCTGCACAAAAGGAGAGAAAAAACAACAACCACCCATGAGCCCAGCGCCAGGAGTTGAGTGGATCAATTAGCAGCACCAAGATAAACCGCATCGAGCTCCAAAAGTAGCCAATTTGCAAATAACGGGTGTGTATTTTTTAAAATAGGTCTTCCTGTTTTACCAAATTTCCACATGGCATATAAATGCCTGGCACAGTGCTTGGGAGGAAGGCATCACCTCTCTACATCAAATAAATGGGCTGGAAATGTTTAGTTTATTAAAGAAAGTTTATTTTTAAAAAAAAGCCTACTAATACATTTTAGTTAACACAAGGAAATAATTCATTTATGCATAGTCCAAATTAAATTCCAAAACAAAAATCTTAATTTTTTGTGTGTGGGAGTTACTTTCTTATTTCTTAAGTCATCTTCTGGTGGGGAAGAAGGTATCAGTGTGATTGACGCCAATGCTCCCCAATTCTAGCAAACCATGGATAAGGAAAGCAGTATTTCCAACCGGCCTCAGAACGCTGTATAAGGCTTCCAGACGTAAAGGTACACAATGACCAGGTTACTGTCTCATTTAGAAACAGCAAAACATCAGGCTAATCAAATTGGGTGATGCTTACACTCTTCACCACAGTAAAAGTTTAATTTCTAACTTTCTTGTTTATGCCTCCTCTCTGGTGCTATATTCCTTTATGGATAATCGATTCTGTGAAGTATCACTATATCACCTCTACAGGGCAGTGATCGTATTTCTATATCGCTTGCTAGAAGAAAGCTTGTTAGTGTTGGCACAGTGTATCCATTCAAAGTTTCTGTGTTGGACAGCTGGGTAATGTATGTTCTCTCTGGTTGTCTTACACAGCTCTTTCTAGGACGGTTTCTCTCTGGCCTTCATTCATTAACCAAGGACTATTTAATAGATGGTTCTATATATTTAGAATTTTTAAAAAATGGGATCTCAAATGCCAGATGCTATCAATAATTTATGCCTTCTTCTTCTTGTTTTTAAAAAAATATATTTTTATTGATTTCAGAGAGGAAGGCAGAGGGAGAGAGAGATAGAAACATCCATGATGAGAGAGAATCATGGATCGGCTACCTCGTACAAGTGCCCCACTGGGGATCGAGTCCAAAACCCGGGCATGTGCCCTTGACCGGAATTGAACCTGGGACCTTTCAGTTCACAGGCCGACGCTCTATCCGCTGAGCCAAACCAGCTAGGGCAATTTATGCCTTCTTATGCAAAGGAATTAACAATGTTTTCTGGAACTGCTCAAGAGCTGGCAGAAACAGGAGGAAAACAGTAGAGGTACAATATCAGCTACCTGGAGGGCTTCTGCCTGCTGAGTGCTAATTCGGATTTTGGGAATTCTGTAATCCCAAGGTGTAACTAGGATTTTCTGAGCATTTTTCCCCTGGGATTGGACCTCTTCTTTGGATGGAAATGTCACCACATAATCCCGCCAGTTCTTCTGAAGGATGCCCACCACTCTGCCTTTGGGGAAACAAAACAAAACAAAACCTTAAGTGGTGAGATGTCACCTATTTGGACTCAGACAAGTTTAGCAGTAAGCGAGGAAGAAAGCAGGAAATACAACATCCCATTTTTTTCAAGCACATCCACACACGTCGAGAGATGCTTAAAATTTGCCTTCCTAGCATTTTATTGTTAATATAGATTTTTAAAAAATTAAAAATATATATTTATTGATTTCTGAGAGGGAGAGGGAAAGGGAGAGAGAGATAGAAACATCAGTGATGAGAGAGAATCATTGATCAGCTGCCTCCTGCACACCCCACACTGGGGATGGAGCCCAAAACCCAGGCATGTGCCCTTGACCAGAATCGAACCTGGGACCCTTCAATCTGCAGGCAGATGCTTTATCCACTGAGCCAAACCAGCTAGGGATAAAAAAATTTTTTTAATAACATTGGCAGTATGCCCTTTCTTCTGAGGGGCCTGATGTGACATTTAGAATCCATTAGTCCCACTTTCTCTTTTGTTCTTACCTTAGTGACCTCAGGTTTAGGTATGTTGGGAAAAGTCAATGATTTTCATTGACTGGGTTTTTTTTAAACCCACTCCCTCTACTGGGCATTTTTACTATTTTTCTTGCATTTTCCCACTGGCCAAGATTGTTTGGCTCAACATGATATACAGAAAAGGATACAAATCATTTAAGTCTGATACACAACACTTTTAAACATCACTGACTGAAAAAACAAGTTTTAGTATTTAAAAGTGTTGTCTTTGCCTGGCCAGAGTGGCTCAGTGGTTGAGCGTTGACTTAGGAACCAGGAGGTTACAGTTTGATTCCCAGTAAGAGCACATACCCGATTACGGGCTCAATCCCCAGTGTGGGGTGTGTAGGAGGCAGCCAATCAATGATTCGCTCTCATCATTGATGTTTCTATCTCTCTCTCCCTCTCCCTTCTCCTCTGAAATCAATAAAAATATATTTTTTAAAAAGTGCTATCTTTTCTTTTCATAAACATTTATTGAGCCTCTACCAGCAATCATCCTGTGCTAGGTGCAGGGAATATAGCAGTATCAAAACAAAGTCCTTGATTTCCTAGAGTGTAGTCTGGGTGTCTGTAGGGGTGGGAAACAGTGAACACAATAAATATATGTGAGGTAGTAATGATTACTAAGAAAGATATAGGTAGGGTAAGGTGACCCAGAGTAGTAAAGGGTCAGAAGTGGCAGTTATTTTAAATAAAGTGACATGTGAGCAGAGACTTGAAGTGAGAAAAGGAGGTGTGAGGGTGTTTGGGGACAGCTTGTTTCTGGTGGTGGAAAGGATAAGTTGGTTACTGTGGCAGGAGCAGAATGGTGAAGAGGACAATGACAGCAGGCAGCCCACACTGGCAGGACCTTGTAGGCCAGAGTAGGAACTTTGGATTTTATTGAGAGAAATAGGAAGTAGCCATTAGAGAATTCTGAGTGGAGATGTGGCAAGACCTAGATTTTTAAAAGGACCACGGTGACTTCTGTGTGGAGAAAAGATTACCTGGGAGCAAGGGTGGGAGCAGGAGACCAGCGAGGAGGCTGCTGGGGAAATCTCGCCAAGGAGTTCTAGTGGACCCAATTAGGAGAGAAGTGGTGGAGTATGGAGTGGCTGAATTCAGTTAGAGATGCTAGGACTTGCTGACGTGTGAAAGAAAATTCAAGGATGACTCCAGGGTCTTTGGGTTGACCAATTTAAAATGAACATGCTACTTATGAAGAGCAGGTTTGGGGGTGGAAATAGGGAATTTGTTATTAGGCATGTTAAGTTTGAGATGCCCATTAGACATCCAGGGGAAGATGCCAAATGAACAACGGAGTAGACAAGACTGGAGGCTAAAGGTGTCTGGGCTGGAGACAGAAAGCCAGACTGAATGAGCGCTCCTATGGAGAGTGCGCAGGAAAAAGAGATCCAGAGAGGAGCCAGGTGCATGCAAGAGGACAGACAATAGGATGAGAGGAACCAGCAAAGGACCTGAGGGGGAGCAACCTGTAGGGGAGGGAAGAACCCAGAAGCCAAAGACGAGGATGTGGTCCATAGGCCAAGTGCTACCAACAGGCTACATATGCCAAGGACTGCCGGCAATGAGGTCGCTGGTGACTTTGACAAGAGGTCAAGGTTTTCTTTTTAGGGTGGGCGTGGGGGACGCACCTGAATGTAGTGTCTTTGGGAGAAAATGGGCAGAGAAGAAGCAGAGAGAATGCAAGTTAACTGTTTCACTGAGTCTCGCCACAAACTGAAGCAGAGAAAAGGGTGGTAGCTGCAGGGGATGTGGGGCTCAAGGGGGTAGTGTTTTTGTTTTAAGATGGGAGATATTGCAGCATATTTGGGTGCTGATGAGAATAAAATAAACCTGCAGAGAGGGGAAACTGATAATGTAGGAAAAGAGCCGATATCGTGTATTAATGATTGCAAAATTTCTGGATTGTTGAGGAGAGGCAAAATAAACATTTCACAAGAAAAATGGATAACTGTGGGACTTTCCAGCTGGCTCACCTGTGGGCATGGGCTCACTTGGGGACTCCCCTGTGGCCTTGTCATCACCGTCATTCTCACACAAGGCAACGGTTCTTCCTTTCCATTCACTTTTAGGAAGCAGTTCCACAACCACCATGTCTCCATGAATCGAGCGGTTTCGAGCCTTCATCCCGTGGATGAGGATGTCACTAACTAAACCTGTGTTTGGGACAGCACAGAGAAACCCCATAAAGTCAAGGGGGGTGCCACACCAGTGAGGCACTTCGAACATAATATATCTGAGGTCTACTCAGCTTTCCTACAAAGAAAAGCCTCCTTCTTTAAAAAAATAGGTCAAGCTTCTTCATTTTGTTCCACAGGCTAGGAATGAGGAAACACAGCCGCCATGTCATTCTCTATAATGTGCTTTCATAAAGGATCACCTTCAATCGTCCTTTAAAGTAGGTAACAGTTCCCTACATGAGACCATGTAAGCCTACATTGGGATTCTGTCACACACCTGCAGGGGCCACGCAGCCAGGGCGAGGCCAGCAGGCTCATGAACTATGGATACTGCAGCACTGACGGTGGGGGGTGGGTGGGAGGGGGGGTGGATTCTGACGAGCAAAAGCCCCGAGAAAGCCATTGCGACTCATTCTCCTTCAGCCCAGCCATGCTCCCTGACTGTCAGGGTTTTCTGCACCTTGTCATTGTAGAAGTAGGAAGTACACGCCATCATTCAACTTATTTACATGTTTTCTTCATTTTATACTTTTTAGTGATTCCAATGAGGTAATATAGCACATTGAGGCAGTTCCGGGCAATGTCTTAAAATCATGGTCAGACTGCCTTAGTGGCAGTCTCAGCCCCCCACTCAGCAAGTGTTGATCTTGGGCAAGTTACTGTGCTTCCCTAGAATTTAGTTTCCTCACGTGTAGCCTTGTGTATCCTCATGTAGAAAAGGTGGAAAACAATAATACCTATGTTAAGTGTTCAGAAAAGTACCTAGACCAGTGATGGCGAACCTTTTGAGCTCGGCGTGTCAGCATTTTGAAAAACCCTAACTTAAATCTGGTGCCGTGTCACATATAGAAATTTTTTGATCTTTGCAACCATAGTAAAACAAAGATTTACATTTTTGATATTTATTTTATATATTTAAATGCCATTTAACAAAGAAAAATCAACCAAAAAAATGAGTTCGCGTGTCACCTCTGACACGCGTGTCATAGGTTCGCCATCACTGACCTAGTATATAGTAACCACCCAATAAAATATTAGCTATTATAATTTTTAAAGTTGCTGACAATAAATTCAGAAATCATCAACAAAAAGTTAGAGAAGAAAAAAAATCAACTCATGATCCCACACGCACAGTGTACATGGGGATAGCTGACATGGCATATATGATGTGACAACTTCAACTTTACTTTCTTCATTGGGTAATATCAGAATGAAAAGCTAGTATGGAGATTTATATAAGGTTTATACTGAACCTGAATCTTTACTGCTGGCTCCTTGAAGTCGCACAAAAGCTTCTATTTGTGCTCTGTGTTTGTTGACGTTCAGAATTCCCTGAAATCATAATAAAAATCAATGTGGAAATTTTTTTCCTGCCTGTTTTACCTCCAAAAGATAAAAATGTAAATTTAAAAAACCTATATAAAAATATCCCCATAATACTCTTATAAGGTCTGTGATCCCCTTGTTTAGGACTAATATTCATCACCTCAGGTTTCTTTCTCCAGAAAATACACCATCATTTTGAATTATTCTTAGCTATACCAAGTGTTGAAAGTGCCAGGATCTATCTTACCTAAGCGATGAGTGGTCTTTAAAAACCTTCGTTCTCAAAGTACTCTCCCAAGAATGTTCTGAAATTTACTCCCAAGTTGGAAGAATTAGTCCTTCTAGGTATAGTAATTTAAAATGCCCACACTTAAGGGAAGGAATTCAGTGTTGTATTCTCAAATTTCTGCCTGCATAGAAGTAATCTGAGTAGTTTGTTAAAAATGTAAAATCCAAGACAGAACAATTCTGTATCTTGATTGTGGAGGTAGATACACAAATCTAACCATGTAATAAAACTGCATAGAAACACACACACACACACACACACACACACACACACACACACACGAGTACATGCAAAACTTAAAATCTGAATAATTTTATCTGCTTTATTCTCAAGACCCTGACAGCATACGGGTTCTAGGTTCTGGGGGGGTCATAAAGGGCCTTTGAAAGGGGCGAAAAAATGACAAAGGAGTGAAGAAGCCAAATTTCACAAATTTTACAATTTTGCCAAACCTCCAGACCTTGATTCAAAAATACATTCTCTTTCCCAGTGATAGAAGGCATGTACAAGGTTACTCGTGTGATGCTCAATATGTAATCCAATTAAGAACACGATAGAGCAGTTCCAACCAGACAGCCATGTCTACAGGAAGAATGACTCCCAAAGCACCTTAAACATCGCTGGCCTGGGCTTGCTCATACCCACCCATCTTGTTTACAGCCTTTGACATTAGACACCTCTGACAGGAGACAAGAAGAGAACATACTGGCCGGTCCTGATGCGCACTCTTCATTACCACCTCACCTGGATATAGCGTCCGGACTTAATGCCAGCTTCTAACACTTCCAGGGGAAGATGTTCAGGGTACTCCTTCCTGTGGCTCTCCTGACTCTCATTCTCTCTTTCCCGCCGAGACTGAAGGATAGAGTCACAAAGCTCGTGGGCGGCTTTTAAATCAGGCCAAAAATTGTCCAGGTAATTCTGCATTCAATGGAGGCACAAGAGAAACATGGTCAGAAGAGAATAACTCTTCATTATAGTAGTATTATAAAACAATCCCAAACAGGAACAGCCAGCATGCAGTTTTGAAGATGTGTCAAATGAGCATTACCTTCCTAAACCTCATGCTACCAGTTCACTTCCTGCCATCTCATTAACCCCTGAAGCCTTGCCAATGAACCCCAGGGAGGCTGTTCCTCCATGGAACCCTTCCACCTCTCTGATTACTCTGAACTTTCAAATCTCCTTCTCTCTCTCTCCACAGACAGGCATATACACACAAACAGTCTGCCTGGCATGTCATTGCTGCAGATAATGGCCTATAATGAAAGGACAGAAAAAGCTCCTATCTTTTTTTTTTTAATACCCTGAAATGTTTGAATTTATAAGAAACTTAAGTACATAAAAATGGCAAGAAGTAAAGTGTATAAGAAAATGTCTTCCTTCCCTCAATCCACTGGCCATGTCAAATGAGCAGAGAGCGGGGAAAGTCAAGTGAGCAAAGTACTGGTATTCTTTGGTGTTAGGCTTTCCCCCACTTCATAAGCTCCCAGAAGACTGAGCCTTCTTCTCAGACTGTCCACAGATGTAGTAACACTCTCATGTAAATGATACTCGAAGATGCTATTTGTGTGATGACCTTGTATGAACATAACCTTGAAGCAAGTGGCCAGAGTCCCCACCGATATTACTGAATACCATTGAACATCTTGGCGTAGTTCTTTCAGAAAGGCCCTGGACAAAACCCCAAGGCGATCACACACAAGAGGACGGTGTGGTGGGTGAGGCTGGCTGTGTTACTTCTACTCTGTGTGTCCAGGGAACACTCCCTCAAATGGATGACTCTCACTAAACAAAATCAAATTTAGATAGGATTTTTAATTCAACTTTAAAAAAATATTTATTGATTTCAGAGAAGAAGGGAGAGGGAGAGAAAGACAGAAACATCAATGATGAGAGAGAATCATTGATTGGCTGCCTCTTGCAGGCCCAACACTGGGGATCGATCCAGCAATCCAGGCATGTGCCCTGGCTGGGAATCAAATCTCTTGGATTATAGGGTAATGCTCAACCACTGAGCAACACCGGCTGGGTATTAATTCAACTTTAAGTCTAAGGTAGGACCTAGCATTCTCTTTCTGTACTTAAAAAGAAAATAAATGATCCTTGTTAACTCTAGCTTTTCTCCCACTAATTTCAGGGTCCTGTTCAAATGACTCCCTTTCTTACCCTAGTCCTCCCAGAAGTTGTCTGTGCTAACATTGGTACCCCAATTCTGTGGTCATTTATCATTTATTAGCACCAAGAATTAGTCTCTGCTCAAAAAAAGCAACGGTTGCACACCATGAGTATGAGCCTCAGACACCAAAGGTTTGGTAAAAGCTGGGTTTGATTCTTCCTAAGGAGAATAGGAAATGTTTACTTAGGATTAGTGGCAGTTGCTCTTGTGGTGCAGCTGGGTAAGGTGGAAAACATAATTCAGAAAATTGTGTGAGGGGGGTCAGGAAAGACACCAGAAGTTACAGGAGCCTTGGTAAAAGTTGTCTGCTTAAGTGTGTGTGTGTTTAAATTTATGCATTTTTATTTAACAAATAACTTCAGTAAACAGCACTGTAAAGTGAACTGTTAAAATTAAAAGGCATTTAAAACAAGAATGTGAGTAGTATGAAACAAAATGGGCAACTCAGTGAGAAGTGAATATACAGTGGTCTGTTTTAGTGCTAATTGAAAATAAGGCTTGCTTAAGTGATAGCTGTTGCATAAGCCACAGTACAACTTTAACAAGTTCATTGACAAAGCAAATTTATAGCGAAAACATCAAGGAAAAAGTACTGATCAAAAAGTGCCTGGTCAGTCTGGCTCAGTGGTTGAGTGTCAACCTATGAATCAGGAGGACATGGTTGACTTCTGGTCAGGGCACGTGCCCAGGTGCCCGAGTGCCTGGGTTGTGGGCTCGATCCCCAGTAGGGGGCATTCAGAAGGCATCCCATCAGTGATTCTCTCTCATCATTGATGCTTCTGTCTTTCTCTTCCTATCCCTTCCTCTCTGAAATCAATAAAAATATATCTACACTAATAAAAGAGAAATATGTAAATTGGTCGTCACTCTGCTATGCCCACTAGCCAATCAGGATGAGCATGCAAATCAACCCAACAAATATGGCGGGTTAATTTGCATACACAGGCACGGAGCGAAGACTGAAGGCTCCGGCCTGAGCGAAGACTGAAGACGACTGAAGACTGAAGACTGAAGAGGCTTGGCTTCTCTGCTGCGGCCGGAGCAGAGAAGCCAAGCCTCGTTGCAGCCGGAGCAGAGAAGCCTAGCCTCGAGGCTTGGCTTCTCCACTGTGGCCAGACCAAAGGCCTGGGTCCCGGGTGCCGGAGGAAAACCGGTGCCGGCAGCCAGGGGAAGGAAGGTCTATTGCGCGAATCTTCATGCAATGGGCCTCTAGTTTAAAAATAAAAGTCTTACTCCTAAATTGCAAAAAAAACCCCACACATAAATCTAAACTAAATTGCAACTAACTACATTACATGATTAGAAGTGATTTTAAAAAAAGCACCAGGCTTTAAACAAAATAAAATGAATAAGAAAATAAATTCATCCAAAGGTCTCCAATTCAGCAAATACTATATAAATTAAGGACTTTATGTAAATCAAGAAATTTATTTTGCAGAAAAATTTCCAGTACTTTTATCCAAGGTTTGAATTTATAAAGAGAAGGCATAAAAGTTACCAAGATTAACTTTTACTACTATAAACCACCTATTCCAGAGGGTTTATTGCCTTAGCTCTTCCCCATCTAACTTCAAGTCCCCACAGAAAATTCTGGGCTTCCTTCGCACATGATCTTCACAGTATCTCCTTTCTCTTGTTATCATTCACTTCTATGAAGCCCTCGGTCACAGAGGAGTTTGCTTAGGAGATGCTATACAAAATAAAACTGTACTATACCACTGAACTACAAAGAAAAGTAATTTTCACAAAAAGTAGAAAAATGTAATTTTAGTCAACTGTCCTCTGCAGGAACAAGACATGATGTATTGCAACAGAAAAAATAAGTGACACTGCCATTAATATCCAGTGCCCTGGAATTCACTGGCACGCCAGAACACTTTTTATAGTGGGGCCAAGAGAATTCTATTGGCAAATCTTTAGCAATACACACACCTTGAAACACTTATAGAATCTACAATTTGAAATCCAACTAGACTTTCTGTAAACTGACAGGGGTAATGGAGGGCCTCATTCTAGTCTCTCAATCAAAAAAAGATATCAACCATTGGAACTTGATTGACCAACTGGGCAGACAGAAGAGACATGTAATCGACAGAGAGATTAATACTCATCCTACTGTCCCAAAGGGTACCTACGAAAGAGGAGAACTGTGTTGCTAAGACAGCCCAAGAACCTGTCACCGAGAATGCTGCTCCTTCTTGTGATCTGTACACCAAACTGACCCAACAGCCCTCACATAAACAATATCATGTCTCACCCCTTCCTTTATTCTCTCAACCCCATGCATATTCATAAGTGGGGAAGAGTGAAGAAACCAGACTGGCCTTTAAAATTGTGTTTTATGTGTATTCAGAGGAATTATTTGGGAGGCAGTAAAGCATGATAGTTAAGAGCTCTGGAATAAGGACTGCCTGGGTTCTAATCCCAGTTCTACCACTTTCTACTCATGTGACCTTGGGTAAGTTGCTTAGCCTTTCTGTGCTTTAGTTTTCTTCCTCACCAATAAAATGGGGATGATAACACATACCTCACTGGGTTGTTGCCAGAATTAAATGAAATAATACACTTAGAACAGTGTGTGGCATAGATATGTCGGCTATTGCTAGTTGGTGGAACTATGTAAAATCGCCATTTTGTAGGTCAAAACAACAGAACAGGGGCAATTTTATAAGATTCAACCTATCATCATCATCATCATCATCATCATCACTAATATTGTTATTGCTGAAACTACATGAGTTTCTGTCAACAGGGGCTTGTTGGACTGAGGTCTCGGATGCTGTAGGCCTTACAGTCACAGGTGGTTTGCCCAGATTTGCAAAAGTCAAGATTAATTAGCTGGGGAGTAATGAAGATATGGAACTTCTTCAAGTTTTCCTTCATTCTTTATTTTCCCTTTCCTATATTGCCAAAGGGATCTAAAGCGCTCTGGAACTACTTAGGAAATGAACACACACACACACACACACACACACACACACACACACACACACACACACACACCCCAGCTGGAAATACCTTGAAAGAAATCACAAACACTCCTTCCGTTTCACTTCCATACTGTGGAACTGCCTCTTCATCTTCTGTCACCATAATGATGGGCATCCTGTCCTGGCAGTGGTGATAGTACCAAACGGCTGCATTGTATATGCTCCTAGAAAAGCAAAGGGCAGGTGAGCCCTCAAGGCAGACAAACACCAGCTCTTACTCAGAATTTTATATCTTACTTTTGATCTGCTATCCTTTGGTTTATACAGCAAACTATCCACTCAACAAATACTTCCTGAACACCATTATAAATACACCCCAGGTTGGGTACTCTGGGGGACACAAAGATGAATCAAAAAGTGTTTGACATCTCTTCTCCCCTACGACATCCAGCCACCACTCCAATCTCTTTCATTTCTTCATATGGCCTAAAAACTATGAGGTTCTGCCATCTGTTAACACTTTTTAATTAGAGGGTTGAGTGACACAGCACCACATGGATGACAAGCTATGTGAGGCTTAAACGATAAAACAAGCTCTGGCTGGGTGGCTCAGTTGCTTGGAGCGTCCTCCCATACACCAAAAGGTTGCGGGTTTGATTCCGGATCAGGACACATACCTCGGTTGCAGGTTTGATTTGGGTCAGGGCGCATATGGGCGGCAACGGATGGATGTTTCTCTCTCCCTCTTCCCTTCTCTCTAAAAATAAATGAAAAAGCATATCCTAAAAAGCTAAAGGGGGCACTAACTCAAAGCCCTAGCCTCTGACCTTCGAGGTAACTTCTTAGGCACACGCTACTCAGTTTCTCAGAGGATCCCAGCAGGACTGAGCCTCGGTCTCCCACAGCATTAACACATCCTTTCCTGCGTTCCCTCCTTCTCTGTCTCACTCTCCCTACTTCCTCAGTCCTGCTTATGGGAATTACCTCAGAAGTAAACAACTCACACCAAGTCCTTGCTTCAGGCTCTGCTTTTAGGTGGATCTAAACTATGACACGGCTCTTCCTAAAACAGATCTACTGGAATTAATCTGCCAGTTTCAGCTTAATAAGACTAGCTGGGATAACAGAGCTATGCCAGAAAAACTGAGATCTTAGCTTAAGAGTAGGACTCCCCATCTTCCCACACACAAGCATTAAAGTGATGATGTTTGGATCACTGGAATGACCCTGCTAGCTATTAGGGTCTGGGGCAAACTTACTCTGGGTATAACCTTCCTAATTGTAACTTCTAAAATAGATCAATTAGGTATTCAATTGACATATCTAAAATATTGACATGGTAAGCAGTTCAACATTAATCATGGTTCCAGAATAATTGTTGATTTTAGCATAATACTTAGATTAATGCCCAAATAGCCAATGATAAATAAATTACAGAAGATCATATGAACACTCACAGCAATTCAGTGCCATACCTGGTCTGCCACTTTTCCATGGATTCTCCTCTTTCCCGAGGGAGATAGCAGTATTGCTGGAATTCATTAGCAAAGAGAACGCAATCATGACGCGCATCCTTCAGGAGGTTTCGCAATTTATTATACTGTCTGTGACACAGAGGAGAAAAATAAATCTAACATAGCAGGTACTCATCTACTGCCAGCTCTTGCTAAGGATCAAAAAAGATGAGGCAGTTTAGAGAAAAAGATGGATCATTTAAAACCTGAGAATCATTTATTTAATATTGGCCTTAGTGTGCACAGTATCATTGGGTTGCTCTTTCTCAATTTTTGTCTGCTAGAATGTGCCTGGGCAGGGCCTCATTAATTAGTTTGTGGATCAATCCAGCCCCTCTAGACCTCTTCCTCATTCTGGGACTTCTGGCCATTTATTATGTAATTATACGACGCTGCCCCACAGAGCCCCCACTTCAAAGGCTCACAGAGGACACAGAGGCCAGCGGACTTTCGCACTTTACTTTTGTACCTCACTTTGTTCTCTAAATGGCATTAGGCATTAGTGCCTTTTACTTTTTGCTGGCAGCCCTAGAAAACTAAGTGTGGGGATTTATCTGTAAATTTTATTTATGCAGCCACGTCATTTACATGAGTGAGGCCAGCTTCACCTGTCAGAGAACTAACAGAGAGTTTTAAGGTTTCCCATCAGGAGAGCCTTCCAATGTTAGTCCAAGTCACAAATCAAATATGAGGTCTTCTATGGGTCAATTTCTGAGAAGGTGCTTTTCAATAGTCTGGGTAACGTGGACTACAGAATATTTAGTTATTTCTCAGGAAGACAATGTTTATTTAAAAAGAGATTGATATTAAACAAGATATTAAATTAACATAAAAATTATCCAAGGTCGCTGACTTATTATTATTTAGTATAATAAAATTTGTGCCCTTCCATTCCCACCACCAGGTTGCCACCATGGGTTTTTAAGAAATTAGTCTTGTCATGAAAGCAAAGGCAGAACTCTCCAAATAAATGCTAACCACCATTATCTGCGTGGCCTCAACATTTCATTAGAAAACAAGAAACACTGATTTTCTTTTCTTAGTAAATCTAAAACTGAGGCAACATAAAAAACATTATTTGAATCATCAAATAATACAACTTATAATTCCCTAATAAACACAGGGATTGATTTTCACTTCTGTGGATGGCAGCTTTCCTTAACAGATCCCACTGTGCAGAAAAAGCTGCCCCACCCCAAAATGCCTAGAACCCACTAAATCGCTAATTTTCCCACGTTCACAGATACACTGAAAATCATTTTTAAAACCTCTTAGATTATGCACAGAAGAGTCTACACCACCTGTCAACAGTGATCATCCCTGCAGACCGGTGAGGCCAAGACTTACTTTCTGCTTTACACATTTCTGCCATGCATGAATTTTTTCAAATCAGCATTTATTTGTTAAGCAATAAGAAATACTTTAGAAGAGGCTTCATAAACATCTACAATTTATTATTTCAGAGGAAACACCAAAAACATACTGCCCATTTTTCCTGATCATATCCTCCATAGTTTGTGTTCCCTCTATCTACTGTCACATTTTATACACTCCCAATAAAGCACCTGAACTTAGTGTAATTATTTGTTTACAAATCATCCCCCTTATTCAACATCCTTCATCCAGCAAATTTTTGCTGCACTCTTCCATGTGCCAGGTCTTTTGCTCCACTGCATGCCCTCAGGAGCCGCCACCCAGACATCTCACTGCTGTCCTTTGTCTGAAGCAGTCCTGCTCATGGTGAGCACAACAGAACCACCCCTTCCTCAAAAAAAAAATAAATAAATAAATAAAATGAAATAAAATAAAAATAAAAATGAGAAATATCAAAAGACCCAGCAATCCCACTTCTGGGTCGAGACCCCGAAGAATTGAAAGCAGGGTCTCAAAAGATATTAGTACACCGCTGTTCAGAGCAGCATTACTCACAATAGCCAAAAACTGGAAGCAACCTAAGTGTCCTTTGACAGGTAAATGGAAAAACCAGAAGGTGCTATATATATGTATGTACCATGGGATATCATTCAACCTTAAAAAGGAAGTTCTGGTACATGCTATAACATGGATGAAGCTTGAAGACATGATGCCGAGTGAAATAAGCCTGGCACAAAAGTGCTGTATGACTCTGCTTATATGAATTTCCTTGAGTAGTCAACTTACAGACAGGAAGTAGAATGGTGGTTGCCAGGGGATGGGGAAGGGAAGAGTGGGAAGTTAGTGATTAATGGGGGTAGAGTTTCAGTCTGGGAAGATGAAATAAGTTCTGGAGATTGGTTGATAACAGGAATGCACTCAATGTCACTGAACTGTACACTTTTAAATGGCAAATGTTATGTTATATATATTTTACCACAATTTTTAAAAATAGCTATACTAATTGGTAAAACAAAATAAAACAAAAAACAGAACCTCCCATTTTATTGGGTAAGTGCCATGAAAGGCAAAGTTCGGGGTGTGACAAAAACATGAGAGGGATGGGGAAGGCATCTGGGAGGAGGCAACACTTGAGTCCTGAAGGATGAATGGAAGTTAGCCAGACAAAGGGCCCAAGGGAGGGGGGAGAGTACAGATGCTCAAGACAGCAGACAGTCTGGTTCATCTTTGTATCTTCAGTGCTTAATCCAAAATAGGTGCTCAATAAACGTTTTCCAAACGAATCAATGAATTCACAACTCTTTGTGACAACAGTGATCCAATACAGGATATTCCTCAGAAGAAACTGACATTCTCAGAACCCAGTTACTCTTTTGCTAGGCTTCCTACACAACACAGCATTTGTTATGCCACTGCATTTTTGACCCAGGTATTCTCAAACCCTGTCCTTCCCAAATACTGATGTTCTTGTTCTACAAGCCAGATCCAGGGGGTTTAGCACCAAATGAGAAGAAAGATAATTCTTCCTAATGTTTAGAAAATTACATAACTTAAAAAAGAATTTTCTCAATTTTAAGTTTCAACCCCTTATATTTTCCTTAGATTTTTAGTGTGCTTCCATTTGTCAACCACCTATCAGCTGCATAAAACAAATAAACCAATGGCACAAGACTATTAACGGGGAAAGCAGGAGAGAAACAGGGAATCACTCTGAGTGTGACATCTGGATGTTCTTGTAGGCACGGGGGCTTATGGTTATAATTTAATAGTGCACACATACAATACAGTCATTTTTTTTGCTAGTCAGGGTTGGCGGTGCATATTATACTAGTAGAATTGAGAAACTTGCATGGAACCAGCAAAGAACATCCATAGTGCCTTGAACAAGTTTGGCCTGAATGATCGGAAAATAATAGTTTTAGACAGTGAAGTACAATTACATTATCTTAAGTTTTAAAAATTCCAGTCTTACAGAAAACCCCTAGTTTCCCTGGACTGGCTTCAGTGTTTTCCAAATCTCTATTATCAAAAACATTTCAAACAATTTCTTAGTGGGGCTGAACTTACCTTCTTTAAATTGATTTTTTTTTTTACTATTTTTATTCAAGGTGATCTTACAGATGCAACATCCCTTCATCCCATGCCCCTGCTGACTATACTCTCTGGGGATTAGAAGTGGGTGTCCCACAATCAGTGGGGAAGTGAGTTGTGCATTCAGCATTGTGTTTCTTCAACCAGTTTCCCCAGAACCTTGGTAGGGTCTAGTAGACTTACTTTCAAAGGTCCTTGAGTTTTCTACAAGAATTTTAAGTTTATGTTTCCATTTATGTGGGGAGCCGATATAGGGTTAAGCCTCGGACTGACCTGTTGGCAAAGTCACAAACAGGTCTTCCAAGTCTTAAACAACCCAATCTGAGAGGTGGCTGCTGATTTACATGCGCTGTCATTTAAAAAATAAATATGGGGGAATTTGCCGGAAGCCGGTCCACCCTTGCTGCTTGACACAGTTGCTGCAGGGAAGAAACATCTGTACAGCTTATGTTTCAAGGGACCTGGTGTATATGGCATATGTTTGCTCCCCCTCTAAGTGCTATGTGTTTTAAACAGGACCACCTCTCTGAGAAAGGTTGTTTCCCCAGGTTAGGATTTTTCCCTGGAGTTAGGGATTAACAGGACTAAGGAAGAGAATAAATCAGTGAAACCCCCTAGTGTTACAGAAATACCATGTACTACTTATGAAGAACTTGGACTAAGACTGTTGGCAATAAATTTGGGACTTGTTGGGCCCACATCCCCAGGGGTCTGCCCACCAGGGAAAGCACCAAAGCCTATACCCCTGGAGATCCACCGACACAGGGCAGTCCCAGGGAAGGCAAGCAGCGAGGCGGGAAGGACATAACCTTTACTGGGTAGGATAATCTCCTTCAGTCACTTCCTGTAGCCTATCAGTAGAGCAGTGACCTTGGAATAGCCCTTGTAATGGAACACAGAGATTAACCTAGACAAGATTAAAATCAACAGAACTAGATAGAGACAGGATTTTTGGCAAAGGTCAGATAAGAAACAAGGAACTGTAAAACGTTACCCAAAACATACCATGATGTGATTATAGAGGGACACTTATAGGATCAAATGGTATAAATACAGATGTTAACAGGACAAAAAAAAATAAGAAAATCGCTATGCTGATCAACTGAATGCTGTCTCCATGTCATTCCTTCATCGCCGACTCCGTCCACACCTTTGGGAACACCTGGACCTGCTGGGGCTGGACCCCAACACATTTATATTAGGTGATACTCTTAAAACATTTCTAACAGAGTATCTTTTGGACCAGCTGGATGACTGCCTTCTAACTGCAGTACCCTTTCGGTCAGTGCCTGCCCTTCTGGCAGCCTCAGACACTTCAAACTCAAGACCTTTCTTTGCCCTCCCCTTTAGACCTCGTTGGGTGCATCCTCTCTCCATCCACTTACATAAGCCAGAAAGCTTAGTGTTATCCTTGACACCACCTTCTTCCTCACCTCACTTATCTAAATTCATACTAAGTTCTACAGATTTTTTAAAAAAGTAACAGCTTTATTGAGATATAATTCACATACCATAAAATTCACCCTTTAAAATGTACATTTCAATGGTTTTTAGTATAGTCACTGACTTATGTAATCATGCCCACAATCTAATTCCAGAACATTTCATCACCTTCAAAAGAAAAATACCCATTAAGCAGTCATTCTCCATTTCCCCTGACCCCCAGCCCCTGGCAACCTAACTAATCTACTTTCTGTTTCTTGGATTTACCTATTCTGACATTTTATATAAGTAGAATCATACACTATATAATTTTTCTGTGTGGTTAGTTTCTTTCACTTAGAATAATATTTTCATGGTTCATCTAGTTGTGACATGTATCAGTTCTTCATCCCTTTTTATGGCTGACTAATATTTCTTTGCACGAATAAACCACATTTTATGAAACCATTCAGCAATTGATAGACATTTGGGTTTTTCCATTTTTTTGGCTAATATAAATAAATAGAGCTGCTATGAACATTCATGTACAAGTTTTTGCGTGGACATGTTTTCAATTCTCTTGGTCACATACTTAGGAAGTTCTATAGATTTTACCTACTAAATAGCTATTTGAAATGTCTATTTCTCTCCATCTCTAAGCTATCAACATCTCTCGTCTGAACTAAAGCAACAGCCTCCTGTCTTCTGCCTGCCTTTTCTCCACTGGCCCAGGCATCTTTTTAAAACAGCAGTCTAAGTATGCCCTGCTTAAGACCCTTCACTGACATCCCTGAGGCCCCGAGGTCTACCATCCAATCCAGGGCCTTCTTTATGTTCCTTGAGCAGCATTCCCTTCCCTATGACCTTGCACAGCAGTTTCCTCACCTGGGAAGCTTTTCTCTGGTTTATACCCACTCATCCCTCAGAGCTCAGTAGAGGCACCGCCCTCAGGAAAGCCTTTCCTGTCTCCCTGATGACTTCCGGCTCTCCTGGAGCCCTGTACCTGGCCTTCAGTGCACCTGTCACAGCTGCAGTTCTCCATCTGTTTACCTGATACTGCCTGCTCCCCTCAAGACCATATCCACTTTTGTTCACTACTGTGTCCTCAGTGCTGGCAGTTTCTGGAACCTATAGTCTTTCAATAAAGATTTGTTGAATAAAAAAACAAACACCTGTGAATGAATGTGGTCAACAAGACAGCCTTACAGAGTTATCAAGAAACCCCTCATTACATAATCATTTGAGGATTGTTAGATGGCACAATGTGTGATTATCCTGAACAATCAAAACCTTAACTTTTCATACTGTTTTATATAATATACTAATGAGACCAGGCCATTTTTCTGCATCAATATTATTTAAATAAAAAACCCCCAAAGTCATATTAAATACAGGAGCAGATTAGAGTTATGTCTCTCTCCAACTCTGGTAATTTCACTTCAGTAAATTAATGTCATCTGTCACATTAAATTAATGTTCATTTGCAGTTTTCTGATTTTACAGTTTTGTTTATTGAATTTGAAGGTTTGATTTTTTTGTTTTGTTTTGTTAATCCTCGCCCTAGCATATTTTTCCATTGATTTTTAGGGAGAGTGGAAGAGAGAGGGAAAGACAGAGAGAAACACATCAATTGGTTGCCTCCTGCACGAGCCGACCAGGGAGGGCCTGGGCCAGGGAGGCGCCTGCGACCAAGGTATGTGCTCTAGACCAGAATCAAACCCAGGACCCTTTGGTCCACAGGCAGATGCTCTATCCACTGAGCCAAACTGGCTAGGGCTCTATTTGGTCTTAGTGTTGTATTAAGTACTTAAGCATGAGGACTTACACCTAGATTTATGTTTAAAGATATTTAAATAGTAATACAACAAAATAATTTAAATTAACACTGTGTGTCCATGAGAAATGTTTTCTTTTAGAAACAAAGTCAGTGATATTACTCCTGTTGAGTAACACTGATGTATTGAATGGGGATAGATCATGTTGGCCTCTTAGATCCTCTTCGACTATAATAGTCCATGATCCCTATCTTATGATATATATCGAGGAACTAGGCAATAACTATTGAGACTCTAAAGCTATACAGAAGAAATCAGAAAGGGGGGTCAAAAGGAGAAAGCAAGGCATCCTTAAACTAGACACTAGACCAGAGCAGTGTGTCCCAGCAATTGGTTTTATTTTATTTTTTGTTAATCCTCACTCGAGGATATTTTCCATTGATTTTTTTTTTAATAGAGTAGAAGGGAGGGGGAGAGACAGAGAGAGAACACATTGACTGGTTGCCTCCCGCATGCACCCCCTGGGCTCGGGATCATGCCTGCAACTGAGGTACCTGCTCTTGACTGGAATCCACCCAGGACTCTTCAGTCTGCAGGCTGACACTCTAGCTGTTAGGTTTGATGGAGCAATTGAGTTGATACCCTTCCCCCAGGAACTGGCTTTTCAGGTCATTTCACCATGGACATTCTCTTTGCTGAGACCACTTTACACTTGCAGTGACCACATGCCATTCTCTCCCCTCCGGGTATGCATAAAGAAGTCTCTGCCCAGAAAAATCCCGCCAAAAGTCCTTTAAAAGCTGCTGACTCCCCTCACTGGGTGCTGGAGCCATCCAGGCTCAGCCACCTGGTGTGCGGATGATCAAATAAATTCGTAATCCCTCACCACTCTGTGCATTCCTCCTTCGTAATCCCTCACCACTCTGGCCTCGTGCATTCCTCCTTCAGAGACCTAACACTAGCCACTGAACCAAACCGGCTCTAGCCAGAGCAGGTATTTTTAACTGACAAAGCTTTCCTAAGCAATACTGTTCCTAAAAGCATATAAAAAATTATTTACTAGCATCTCAAAATTTTCCAAGGAAGAACTGAAAAATAAAACAAAATGTTTCCCAACATTAAATGAAGCAAACACCACAGAGCTTCTGCTAGGCCACATTTGGTTAAATATAAAAAGTCAAATGACTTACACTTTTGTACAATATACTAATGAAACAGGCCATTTTGAACACTTATGAATGCCAGATTAATAAAGCAAACTCCTGGATGTTATCTATTCAACAGCTATCATCAATTCTAAAGTTAGCTTTCAACATATGACACTTTCTAGGGCTTAGGTCATTTAGCTATGTCAATCTGCATACACCAGCTGGTTGCTTAACAGATAAACAAAGCACCAAGTCCCAAACTTGCTGATTCCTTTCCTGCCTCTTTTTTCTCAACATCAATCATGTTCATTATCCCTCCTTTAAGACCAGTCTCTAACCCAGTGATGGCGAACCTTTTGAGCTCGGCGTGTCAGCATTTTGAAAAACCCTAACTTAACTCTGGTGCCGTGTCACATATAGAAATTTTTTGATATTTGCAACCATAGTAAAACAAAGACTTATATTTTTGATATTTATGTTATATATTTAAATTCCATTTAACAAAGAAAAATCAACCAAAAAAATGAGTTTGCGTGTCACCTGACACGCGTGTCATAGGTTCGCCATCACTGCTCTAACCCCTTCAGAGGACTTTGTAGCTTAATCCCCACACCCCATATATACTTCTGCACTTTGTATAGTCCACATTAAATTATCCCACCTGTGTCTAAGGTGTGTCATAATTACCTTCTTGCTTCTTGCATCCGACCCCAACAAGACAATAGGTCTGTTGAGAAAGGAACTAAGACTTTGTACTACTCCAGAAGGCCTGAAACTAGGGGCCCAAAAAGTGCTTACCAAATGGGAAAACCAGGGTGTTATCTTATGGCCTACTTCATAACTCATCTTTTGTTTTCACATTTAGTATATTCATAGACATGGTAAAGCGATGGAAAACCAATAGTTTTTCATCAAGTTAACTACTTTTGAAATGTTCAGGAGAAAAGACATTTAAATCCCAATTCTTTGTTTTTTAATGTCCCAGCAATTGGTTTTAAAAACAATCCTTAATATTAAAAATATTTTAGAAAACAGAAGCTGAAAAGGCTCTGCAGTGTGTTAGCAATCGGAATGATAACAACAAATTGATTTTAGTAGCAGAAATTGAAATACGACACCTAGAGCAGCATTTAAATCTGAATGTGTATAAACATCTATATCTTTCTGTCTGAACAAAATCAACTTCAAGCTCATTTAAAAATATTCTGTCTGAAAAACCTGCACACAATCTAGTTAATGCATATTTTTTGGAACTGAGCATATAATAAGGACAACTTATCATTTTCATATACAAATAAACACAGTTCATCTTTTACGACCAAGATCTGAAGAAACTACAACATTTAAAAAAGAATAAATGCATAGTTTCTGCTTTTTAAATGACTTGGGCTGTTAAGAGTCTGGATATATAGTTTGTAATACTGTATGCTGTTTCCATACAGCATGAGGCTTCAAGTTCAAATCATAAATCTTTTCCCAATGTTAACTGAAACAAAACCAATTTTTGAGCATTTGTTTAAAAGGTACAAGGCAAGCATTTTAGACTGATTTCAATAAAAAAAAAAAATCCTTTGTTTAGCAAATACAATTACTATGGTTGGTAGTTATACTAGTAATCTAAAAATAAAACAAGTTATTTCTGATTTCATTGAATAAATCACTACAAATACGATTTGTATCTACCATAACAGAGTCTAAAATTTAAAAATAAAGTACTTTTCCCCAAGGGAATAAAAAGTAAGCATCTGAAACAATAGATCTACAAATAAGATTAAATAATATGCGTTATCAACAAGAAATAAGCAATAACTGCTATAAAATGTAAACCAAAAGCCAAGAATCTTAAATACCCAATACTGGGGACACTGCAGCTTATTGATCTACAGTCAGATCTTTTGGACAGATGTTGAAGCAGAAATATAAAATAATGTTATTGCATTCCTACCAGCAAAGAGAATACTAAATTAGTTCAAAAAATATTTTCTGACAAAATAATAAATGCATCCCCTCCCCCTGCAACAAAGGATCTTTTCTAAAAAAAGGTGTGTGTGGGGGTGCATCAACGCCATAAATAAATAATGCAAAACAGATACCTCCGGCCTCTTTGATGCTGCACAGCTTGACAAGCTGTTTGCATGAAAATAATTCCCTTTAATTCAGGAAACTCAAGGATCTCGAGGTAATCTTGAACAACTTTCCAATCAGGGATCATGTAATGAGTCACATCACCAGACAAGAGTTTCCCCTCTGAAACATAATTCAAAAGGTAAGAGATTAGACAACACTTGCAAACCTGGTTTATTACTATTTCAATGTCATGGTGCCCTCCTGTGCAAAATAACTTCCAACCTTAACTACGCTGTGAAGTTTTTAAAGGACAAGACAAATGTGCTTTGGTAGAGGCCCAACATTCGGGTAAATTCAGCACCTTCATTTTTCTGAAGCGGTGATAAATAAAAGTTCAGTGTGGTTTACAGTGTTGCCAGTGGAGCAAGGGATAACTGATTTTTTTTTTTTTTTTAAAAAAGGGCACATCTTCAACACAACCTGAATATTTGTGTTAACTCGGGAGAACCTCACATTTAAACGAGGCACTCTAAACATGTACATGTTAGCCATTTGTTTCTGTCCAGCAATTCCAAGTCGGTACTGTCTCCAGTTTGTGAACATGCGCAGACGTCTCCAAGGTCCAGAAAAGATGCTCAGGGCAAGCGAGGGCGGTGGCAGGGTGCCCACCCAGACCGTGTCAGGGAGCTGGGGAGCCAAGCGGTAACCGAAATGTTCACCTCAACCATCAATTCCTAATCAAGCTAAGGATTCCAAATAGTCATTGAAAAGGCCCAGGCCGCTCATCTCCCCGCAGAGGGAAGAGGACCAATAAGTAACCGTCTGCGTCCGATGGGCCAGTGCGGGAAGGTCTAGTGCACTGCGGTCCCCAGTCCAACTTCCCCCCTGACCTTCCCGTTCACCGGGGTGCACATCGCTCACTAACCCCAGGTGAAGAGGGCGCTCTCTCCCCCGGATAAACGCCCGAGGCATCGGTGCTGGGGCCAGAGAACGTGTAGGGAGCGAAGAAAAGAGCCGCAGCAGGGCCCGCGCCCAGGCCACCGGTTCGCGTCCCGCCCATCGCTGAGGGGCCCACAGCTCAGGGCTTCCCGGTTCAC
>NW_005355833.1:479601-504449 GCF_000412655.1 Myotis brandtii | reverse complement strand
AGGTGCTCCTGGCCGGGGACCCCAGCCCCCCAACCCCCCTCCCCGCCTCAGTTTCTCCCTCCGCTCAATTGCCTGGGAGCAGGAAGGTGGCGGAGGGGCAAGCAAAAGGCTTAAGGGAAGATAATCTATGGAAGCTAGCAGACGACACATGGGAGCTACCCTAAGGTCTTGTGAAGAAACACTTGCTACAACGACAGAGGATGATTATACTTTGTGTCTACCCCCCGGTCCAGATGGGAATGAGCAGCCATATTAATAAGGGTAATTATTACTGTTGTTCTTGCTGTCCCTGAAGGAGCTAAAAGAATCAGCAAATAAGCCAGGAACCCTGCCAGCCCGTTTTTTTTTTCTTCTTAAAAAATTGTATTTATTTTTAATTCCATGTATTTTTAATCCATATAAAAATGGAAACAATGCAGAGGAAATGAAAACCAAGCCCGTCCCTTGAGGTGTAGACATGTCTCTTTAACCCCCGTGTCGTAGCATTTGCAGCCTCTGGCAAAGGCAGTTTCCTTTAAACTTGGTGGAGACTCACACAGTTTCTTCTGAGATCACACGGCCTTAGTTGGATAGAAGCCACTGTTCGTTCAAGCTCTCAACAAAGACTTTTGAGCTGCACCAGAAGCATTACATACAATTGTCACGTTTAATTTCCGCAAGTCAGGGGAGTCCGGCCTTATCATCCCCATTTTACAGGCGATGAAACAAGATTAGGGAGGTTAAGTGGCCGAAGTTACCCAGTTATTAAGCGGAGGAATCAACATTCAAGCCAAAGCAGGCTCTTCACTAATTACTGTGCTATTCACAGATGAATAAAATGTAGCTCTTTTATCTAAGGAGTTTATAGTCTGCTTGTTGAGCTCTAGTTCAGGCAGTTCGACCCGCTGGCTGGGAACATCGGAGTTTCTTGTTATGCTGAAGGAAGCAGAACTAGGGTGTCCTGTTGGATCGCTTACTTTTATTTTTTATTCTAGGGGGACATAGTAAAAAAGAGCATAGTCCCTCAACCATTGTGTTTTTATGTCAAGGTATCTGCAATATGGGATAATGTGAGGGAGATCTGAGGTGGAATTTCACAAGTTAGGAAAACATTATAGGGCTGGTCCATAGGCCAGAACACTAGGAGGCCCCGTAAAGCAACCCGCAGTACAGGAGACCCTCCCGAATTCAGGAGGCCAGTTCTAGAGATTCCAGAGGATGGCAAATTTGTCCTCCACATAAAAATGCTTCCTACTGCTGCCCACAGTTCCCTCCAAAGCTCTCCCATTTTCATTTTTCTCTTACTTCTGATTCTATGTTCTTAACATCTCCCCTTGGCATTTTGTAGCTTTAAGCTTTTTCTAAATTGTAACTAATGATCTTTTGAGGAAGAGAGTGTATCTGGCAGCTGTACTGAAAGCTGATTTTATCAGTATTTAAAATAATCCATAGCTCATCAAGCTTTTTTTTTTTTGCTTGCATTGAGGCAATGATGTATAACTTATGTTCTTTTTAAAAAATATATATTTTTTTAAATTTATTTTTTAGAGAGAGGAAGGTTGAGAGGAACACCAATTGGCTGCCTCCCCGCTCACCCCCTAATGTGTGTGTGTGTGTGTGAAATCCAACCTGCAACCTGGTATGTGCCCTGACCAGGAGTCAGTGTGTGTGTGTGTGTGTGTGTGTGTGTGTGAAATCCAACCTGCAACCTGAGTATGTGCCCTGAGCAGGAATCAAACCTGCCACCTTTTGGTGTATGGGACAATGCTCCAACCAACTGAGCCACACCAGCCAGGGCTAACTTATATTCTTAAAAGCATGGCCCCTGAGTTCTTGGAAGTGATGACCTAAAATGGACAAGCATCTGATTCACAGACCATCTGATTCCTCTGGCCTGAAAAAAAGAGGTTTCTATGTCAGAATAAACTAGGCTGTGCTGCAGTAAGATACAACTGCAAAATCCCAGTGACTTAAAAAACCAAGATGTTGCATGGGTGACTGGAAGCTCCACTCTGTTGTCCTTCACCAGAAGCGCTAGACTGATGGAGGCCAGTCCTCTCTGGAATACTGTTTGCTATTCTTTGCCAGAGGGAAAAGAGCCCTTTGGAGAGCCTTCCCCCAGCAATTAAAAGCTCAGACAGGAAGTGATACGCGTTCCTTCTGCCTGTTGGCTGGAACTAGTCACATGACCACACACCCAAAAGCAGAGCACAGAAAGCCTTTGGTGAGCGGCAGTAGTGGCTGAGTGTCCCCAACTCACACCCTTTTGTCAGTCTGTTCTGCCATCACCTTAACCGTTGTGCCTGTGACTACTCCAGCTCAGCCCCACTATCCAGTGTCTGCTTAAGTATTCTACTGCTCACCTCTTTTTACATCCTCACCCCTCTCCTCAATAGCAAATGACCCAAGCATAAGTCACCATATCATCTTTAATCCTTATTACAGTCCTTCAAGGTGAATATGTGTTTTGTGTGTGTGTGTGACAGAGACTGGCTCTCTGTTCAGCAAATCCATGCCCTCTTCTCCTCTGGGCACATAGATGAACCACATTTCCCATCTTCCTTTGCACATAGGTAGGTGTGGCCACAGAATGTTATGGCACCATTTCCAGGACTGGCCCATAAACACCTCTCATGAATGCTCCTCTTTCCTGTTCTACCAGCTAGATGCTGGAAGCTCACGGGATCTTGGAAGCCAGCATTGAAGACAGCAAGCCCCCTCCCGCCCCCATCAACATGGGTCTCAGAAGGACTGTGCAGAGCAGAGCCCTGCTTCTCCCACCCAAGAGCATCCACAGAAAATTAATGTAAGGAGAAATAAACTTTTGTTATAGCAGCTAGCATTACCCTAGCTAATACACACCTATTTACAAAGGAGAGTAAAGGCTTGAGAATTGAGTATTTGTTTAAAAAAAACACACCCTTAGTAGATAGTAAATAGTCTCGATGAAGCAGTTCTAAGTTGTGCAATCCTCTAGGACAGTGGTTCTCAACCTTCCTAATGCCGCGACCCTTTAATACAGTTCCTCATGTTGTGGTGACCCCCAACCATAAAATTATTTTTGTTGCTACTTCATAACTGTAATTTTGCTACTGTTATGAATTGTAATGTAAATATCTGATATGCAGGATGTATTTTCATTGTTACAAATTGAACATAATTAAAACATAGTGATTAATCACAAAAACAATATGTAATTATATATGTGTTTTCCGATGGTCTTAGGCGACCCCTGTGAAAGGGTCGTTCGACCCCCAAAGGGGTCGCGACCCACAGGTTGAGAACCGCTGCTCTAGGAGAGCAGCTGTGGTCTTTCGTGCTCCGGTTTGGTCGGGGCTTTGATGCCATGGCAGTGACACACGGGAAGGATGCTTGGTGGCTTGCCTCTCTTTTCAGTTTTTTCTTTCCCTGTCAATCTAAGTGCAGAGAGACAGCCTGGTGCCCAGATAGCAGAATGCTGTGACAGCTTTCAGCACTCTGCTGCTGATGGAAATCTCGGTGGTGGCCCGGCTTCCCTGGTGCATGACTGCAGCCCCTTTTCAGGCTGAGCACCAGCATGCTTACACTGCAGGAGTCTGTAACATTTGCATGCCTTGTGCAGATGCACTCTGGGAGTGCAGACATCAGCAACCACTGGATTATAATCAAAAGGTCTCATCAAAAGGTTAGTCTACAGAGGGCAGGACATCTGTACAAAGGGCTAAGAGGACAAGCAGGTTAAATCTATAAAAGGCATTCTGGAAGCTGAGCTCCAAGGGCTAGAATGGATTACTGAAGCAGGCTTTGAAATATTCTGTCTTGACTTATCTATTTAAAAGTACAATGGTACAACATGCTTGTTGCAACACATTCCAACAATACTGAAGTATGCCAAGTAAAACATTGATGTTCTGCTTGCATCCAAAGTCTACTTCTCCCAAGTAATTTACCGTTGTTGATAGTTGGTATTCATCCTAGAAGGCTTTAAATATAACCCCCAAATTTGCAACTTTTTGAACAGCTTGTCAATGTATGCAGTATCAGCTAATTACACCAACATTTCTCAGGTGCCAGGCACTGTTCTAAGCACTTTTCTTATGTTTTCTTCATTTGATCCTCAAAACAATGCCTTGACTGTGATACTGTTACCAACTACATTTTACAGAAGCACAGAAGGATTGAGACACAAGTCACACATTCAGTGTGTGGCAAAGCTAGACTTAGACTCCGAAAAGTTTGGCTACAGAGCTCAGGCGGTAATGACTCAGTCATTACACTTTTTAGCTAGTAAACAGTGAGTTACAGAATGGAGCACATTCTATATGGTGGACCACGGATGAACCCACTTATTTTAGGGTTAGAGAACTGGAAACAGTGCCATTCAAATACTGACCCCACCACTTTCTTTTCTTTTTTTTTGGTTAATCCTCACCTGAGAATATTTTTTCCATTGATTTTTTTAGACAGTGGAAGGGAGGGGGAGAGACAGAGAGAGACATCGATATGAGAAAGACAGATGTGAAAGAGACACATGTTGATTGGTTGCCTCCCTAACATGCCTGGACCAGGGCTGGGGATGAAGCCTGCAACCGAGGTAGATGCCCTTGATCCGAGTCAAACCTGGGACCTTTAAGTCCGAGGGCCGACGCTCCAATCACTGAGCCAAACCCACTAGGGCAGCGGTTCTCAACCTGTGGGTTGCAACCCCTTTGGCGGTCGAACGACCCTTTCACAGGGGTCGCCTAAGACCATCCTGCATATCAGATACTTACATTACGATTCATAATAGTAGCAACATTACAGTTATGAAGTAGAAACGAAAATAATTTTATGGTTGCGTCACAACATGAGGAACTGTATTTAAAAGGGCCAGAAGGTTGAGAACCACTGCGCTAGGGTGACCCTACTACTTTCCTAACTTCCATGAGCCTTAGTGATTTTGACTATAAAATACAGCTAGCAGGACAGATGTTGTTGGCCGTATTAACAAGTCAATGATTCTAAAGAGTCATGTACGAGTCTAAAATTATCCCATTTATCTGAATAATCCACTTACTTTCAGTTGTGTACTAGCTCAGTGGGAGAGTCATGGGAGGACAAATGGCTGCTGAGATTACTCTGCTGCTTGTCTTAGCGATAATTTAATTTCATATGTGTTAAAGGCTCTTAATCCTAGATTTTCACTTTTCCCAGCAGATACAGTGGCTCCCTTTTGGCTTTCTAAAGATGCTATGAATTCCCATAATCCACTTTGCAATGATTAATCTAAAATGTTCTGTTTAACTCTAATTTTTTTAAAGAGAAAATTATTTTGTACTTACCAATTTTATATCTCAGCAAGTTTGTTACTGTACTGTTAACCTACCAATAATTTTGTTCTTCTTCCACTAAGGGGCGCTGTTTATTGATATATATAATTTTTTTTTTTTTGGTGGAGGGAAAGGGTTCTTCAGCTGAACTCCTTTTTTGTGCTGGTATCTTAGTAGCTGAAACTTGGCCTTTTGCATACTACCATTAAAACACATCCAATTAGTTGAGACAAACAAATCTCAGTAATAACAAAAGGAAAAAAAACCTTTAGTATTAAACAATACATTTATCCAGGAGCTTAAAGGTTCAGATGCTCCAAAATTAATTAGAAACTAAGCTTCATTGATTAATACAGAAAATAAAATACTTTAAGTCTTGAGTAAGACTAGAAGAAAATTCAGTTATATGGATAGCCACTTATAATTCAAAAATAGAAGCATTACTATTTGTCATTTAATTTTTTCATATTGATCTTATTTGATGAAATTAAATTTTCATTTATCTTGTAGGATTATTATTATTACCAGTGGAATATTAGCCATGATATATTAGTTATTTTATTGGGTGAATGTATTAGAAGGAGGTTTCCTGTTTATTTGCTATATTCTTACTGCATATGTTTAAATTTGGGAAAGTGAATTCCATTTTATGTCTTATAAAGATAGACTATGAATTATAAAACCTTATAATTACAATAGAAAAGTTGTGAAAAGTGGCATAAAGAATAAGGCGTGCTTAACAATGATCCTAACTTCTAGAAAACCTTCCAGGTTTTGGATAAACAAAGTATTAAACTTTTCAATTTAACTTTTTAATAAGTAAAAGGCATATTAAACAACATTTTTGTATTTGGTTCCAAAGGAAGAAGAATGAGGGATGAGGGCTAAAAGTTAAAGTTACATTTATACTTAACTTCCTTTATATTTTAGGCCACAGTAAGAACGTTATATCTGCTTGTAATAGATTTCTATTGCTGCATAACAAGTGACTGCAGACGTAGCAGCTTAAAACACACTCATTTATAATCTCAGTTCCCGTAGGCCAGAAGTCTGGGCATGGCCAAATTAGGATTTCTACTCAGGGTTTCTCAAGACTGAAATCGAGGTGTTGGCTGGGCTGATCCCTTTATGGAACGTGGGGTCTTCTTGCAAGCTCACGGGGTTGTTGGCAGAATTCAGTTCCTTGCATTTGAAGGACTGAGGCCCCTGTTCTCTTGCTGGCTGTCAGGCAGGGCAGCTCTAAGCTCCAGAGGCCCCTGCAGTTCCTTGTCATGTGGCCCCTCCACATGCCTTCTCATGCTCTCCCCAGGAAAACCCAGTCCCTTGAAGGGCTCACCTGATCAGGTCAGGATCACTGAGGATAATCTTCTATTTTAAGGTCAACCGATTTGGCAATTTAGTTGCATCTGTAAAATCCCTTCACAGCAGTATCTAGATTAGTGCTTGAATAACCTGGAGATGGTATGTGTATGCCAGGGCACAGGAATCTTGGGAGCCATCTCAGAATCCTGCCTACCTCTCTTAGTCCATTCAGGCTGTTCTAACGAAATACCATAGTCTGGGTGGCTTATAAACAACAGAAATTTGCCAAAACCGGTTTGGCTCAGTGGATAGAGCGTCGGCCTGCGGACTGAGGGGTCCCGGGTTCGATTCCGGTCAAGGGCATGTACCTTAGTTGCGGGCACATCCCCAGTGGGAGATGTGCAGGAGGCGGCTGATCGATGTTTCTCTCTCATTGATGTTTCTGACTCTCTATCTCTCTCCCTGCCTCTCTGTAAAAAATCAATAAAATATATTTTTTAAAAAAACCAGAAATTTATTTCTCACAGTTGTGGAGGCTGGAAGTCTGAGATCGGGGTGGCAGCATGGTTGCATGAAGGCCCTTTTCTAGGTTACAGACTTCTTGTTTACCCTCATGTGGCAGAGGGGCTATGGATCTTTTTTTTTTTTTATAAGGCACCAATCCTATTCATGAGGGTTCCACCCTCATGACCTAAGCATATACCAAAGACCCTACTAATACAACCATCTTGAGAGGTTAGGGTTTCAACATGAGTTTGGGGGAACACAAATATTCAGACCATAGCACTACCATAATAATTTATAATAAACAGTTTCTCTCAATAAATTATATTTAAAACTATGATATTTAGTAAGTATCTGAGAACAGCAGAAGTGATGTTCTTAAAAAGAAATGAGAGAACTAAGCCAGTAATCCAGAGGCTATAGCAAAAGTAAATGAGTGATAGATTTATGCTGCCTTAGTTCAAGCTAAGGGGGAGAAAACTGCACCAATACAAACCCACATTCTATTAACCTTAAGTAGCAATGATTTACACTGGGCCCAGATTCACTTAGGAATCACTGCATAGAGTCCAGCCGCTTTTGCTAACACAGCATCAGCTTGGAGAGGGCTGTGTGTCTGGGGGTCTTGAGGGTAAAAACCATCTTTTGTTTTACCCCTCTGTTCCTACCTAAGAGGAGTGATGCTGAATCCCCCAGATTAGAATCCTTTCTCAAAACCCCACTGTGACAGGTGATAGAAAGCCTGGCATTTTTTGAAGATGTGAATTTTAAATATAAAATTTAAAAAGGATGTCATCATCATAGACATCCTTCATTGGGTGGCTAACCTGGGAGACTGTTAGCTGCTGGTATTTGCTGCCCACCTCCCATATAGAATTGTGATGGGGTCAGAGCTGTGATTAAGGAACCTTTTCTGATTGCTGTGTTTGGTTGGGGAAAAGCAGGAGGGCTTTCTTTACATTTTTTTTTCTATTATACCTGACATTTTAACATTTAAAAATATTCTTTTGCCCAGGAGAGAAAAGGCCTGGATTTTTGATATCTTTCATTGAAACAATGAGACTCTTGTTATGTTTGCCACTTTAGCCTTCAAGGTCTTATCTTTTTTGACGTGGAGAACTGAAGGCATTTTGATCCTCTTCCAGTTCTACAAATATTGTTCTTTAATAAGCTTGAGGCATGCCCTGGCCAGTTTGGCTCAGTGGATAGAGCGTTGGCCTGTGGACTGAAGGGTCCCAGGTTTGATTCTGGTCAAGGGCATGTACCTTGGTTGCAGGCTTCTCCCCAGCCCAGGCCCTGGTCTGGGGACGTGTAGGAGGCAACCAATCGATGTGTTTCTCTCACATCGATGTTTCTCTCTGTCTTTCCCTCTCTCTTCCACTCTCTTTCTAAAAAAGAAAGAAAGGAAGAAAGATAGAAAGAAAGGAAGAAAGAAAGGAAGAAAGAAAGGAAGGAAGAAGCTCAAGGCATCACTGTTGATCAGAGAAAAGCATTATCTCCCTCCTTAAAGTGAAGAGCACCTGCCAGTCTCCCTAGCCAGAAGCAAGAGAGAGAGGAAGAGCTGTTCGTTGAACCCACAGAGCACCATTATTTCAAAAGTACAGACAATAGAGAATGACATTAAACCCATTGCTTCATTGATCGATACAGAATATAGAGATATTTATAGACTTAAAAGCAAGGCCATGGACCCACTTACCCACCAAACATATTTATCTATTTATGACTAGTGTGATATTTGTGACATTGAAAACATGTTGTATTTCCTTTAGCATTAAGTTCATCATCTTAGTGAAAATGTAGAAAGGATCAATGATTAAACAGGAGTAAAAGTGTATTGCTAATCAGATGGTTGATTAATACTGAGCAGGCTATGATAAACCATACTTTTCTTTTACAAGCCACTTGTTTTAGGCTTTCTTCAATTTTAGAAGAATAGGAGGTATACATATTTATATGTATATGAGATGGATACATCATATATATGATATATACATCACATATATGTAAAATCAGTTATGATTGGCTGGGTTATGCTGCAGTAACAAGTAGCCCTCAAATCTCAGTGGTTTAAAAGAATAAAGGCTTACTTCTGCCTCACATCATATGTCCCTCTGCTCTGTGTCATCCTTACCAAGAGACCTCGCCTGATCTCTGCCATGCTTCTGCAATTGCTTGGCAGGGGACAGGAGTGAGACAAACTGTATACTTCCTCTTAAAGCTTCCATGACACCAGTGACTTCTGTTCACATATCAGTAGCCAAAGCAGGTCACTTGGTCACATCCAATTCCTAGTGTAGAGAGCCAGAAATATTTGGTGAACAGAACTAACCACACACACACACACACACACACACACACACACACTTTCATGTGTAGATTGAAACGGGGGAAATAACTTCAGTTGCTGAAGAAAATCAACTTTGATTTATCATTGTAATATTGTTACATCAGGAAGTTTAGCATTAGTAAAAGCAATGGCTTAGGCTGTGTTCATAGAATATACCACAGTCAGTGAGAAGGATAAGGCAGATATTTGTGTACATTCATGCAAATAATCCTGAGAAATATTGAATTTTTTAAAAAGCAAGTAGCAGAATATCATGATCTCATTTATTTTAAAAGATACAAAGTACATAAATATGTTTATATGCATATGTGTGTGTGTGTGTGTGTGTGTGTGTCAAGTGCATAGGAAAAAGCCTAGACAGCTTATTACTAAACAGTTACTATTCATGGGGAACACAGAGGGATTTGTATGGCACATAGGAGATTATAATCCTTTTTACTTTACATAATCCTGTATTGTTTGAATTAATTACAACCATTTATTTATGTATTGTATTAGTTTGTTAGGGCTGATGTAACAAATTACCACACAATTGCTAAGACAGAAATTTACTCTTTCACAGTGCTGGAGGCCAGAAGTCCGAAGTCTGTCCCGTTCCTCCCTCGGAGGCTCTAGGGCAGTGATGGCGAACCTTTTGAGCTCGGCGTGTCAGCATTTTGAAAAACCCTAACTTAACTCTGGTGCCGCGTCACATATAGAAATTTTTTGATATTTGCAACCATAGTAAAACAAAGACTTATATTTTTGATATTTAATAATACCCTCTAGGTCAGTGATGGCGAACCTTTTGAGCTCGGCGTGTCAGCATTTTGAAAAACCCTAACTTAACTCTGGTGCCGTGTCACATATAGAAATTTTTTGATATTTGCAACCATAGTAAAACAAAGACTTATATTTTTGATATTTATTTTATATATTTAAATGCCATTTAACAAAGAAAAATCAACCAAAAAAATGAGTTCGCGTGTCACCTCTGACACGCGTGTCATAGGTTTGCCATCACTGTTCTAGGGGAGAATCCTTTCCTTGCCTCTTCTAGCTGCTGGTGGCTGTGGCATTCCTTGACTTGTAGCCATATCACTCTAATCTCTGCCTCCATGGTCACATTGTTTCCTACCTTTCTGTGTGTCCCCTCTGTGTATCTCTTATGAAGACATTTGTCATTGGATTTAAGCCCCACCTGGATGATGCAGGATGGCCTTCACATCTCCAGATCCTTAAGATTCTTTTTCCAAATAAGGTCTCACTCACAGGTTTGAGAGACTAGGACAAGGACATACATTTTTGGGGTGGTAGGGTGGGGGTTGGAGGGCATCATTCAACCTACTACACTTGTGTAACCTAAAAAAATTAAAAAGGAAATGATTGAAAAAAATTAATCATTATTAATAGTGATTGCTTCTGGGAGGGAAACATTTCCAAATTTTCTATAGGGAACCTAATGTAACATTAATAATTAGAAAAAACAGACATACAAAATATAGAGCAATAATAATCACAACAACAAAAGCAAAACATGGGCAGATCCTAACTTGCACATACTCTATTAACAAGTGATCTTGACACTCAGAACAGAGTGGAAAGGTCATATCCTCAACTCAGTGATAGGGCCAGGTCGGGGCTTAGATTTAGGACAGGAGCCTTGCATCAGCCTTGGGTTCTTAGAGCACTAGATACATTAGCCTTCTCTCACATGCAAGGTAGAGCCTTCACCTGGGCCTAGTGCCCAGGGAGAGCCACCCACATTGCCAAAAGAGAGGAACTACTTCCCTGGTATTGACTTATAGAAATTAAATTGCTTTTCTTCCAAAGAAGCAACATTATTGAGCAGAGGTTGCAAGCACGGGCCAATTTTAGTCCACTGATGAGTCTTGTTTCATCTGCACTGTGTGTATAAAATTTTTTTCAAATTAGTTGCCAACTATTTTCACATAAAATTTTGGTTTTTGGCTTCTCCTGATCTGCTGCATTGGGTCTGCATTCTCCCATGGCAGCCACCCACTGGAGCTGGGGAGCAGCGCTCCCTTTAGATGAACAACACATGCGCAGCACAGCCCCTGTTATTTTCTATTTTCCTGACCTGACTCTCCTCATTTGCATTGCCTACCTGGCCACTATAGGCATTTGAGTTTGCAAACCCCTGATGAATAGAATAAAAAATCACTTTGTGATATTATGGTACAGTCCATTAGGGGTTAAGTAGGCTTGTGCACACCCTTGCTTCCAGGAAAAAAATGCATTCTAAGTTCCAAACAGCCAACAAATGAACCTGAAGCATGCAACCAGTTCATAAATTGGTGGCTCCTCTACAGTGATGTTTTATAGTCTGCCTAAACAAGTAATGGAAAATGCATATCCGTATATGCACTCATATCAGAAATTCAATTCCACAGGCTATTTGGGAACGAAGTTTCAAAATTCGGCTGAGGATGATTATGTCGTCTGTCTGAGTTTGTGCAGACGGGCGTGTGTGCACCCACAGGAACATGAACATGTTTTCACTCCACTTGGGCCAGAACCTGTCCTCCTGACCCCAACTGAGAGATTACTATGTCATGAGCCAAAATTAGTCTCATCATTATTGCGTTGGAACCAGGACCGCTACAGAATTTTCTCATAGGGGTCTGCATTGACTCTTGTCCGGTGTTTCCAGTGAAATTCTTGAATTTTTAATTTGAGTTGAGCTGTGGAGGTCGGAGGAAGTGGGTTGTAGAGAGTGTCGCCTCAGCTGGGGCTGAAGCCTTTGGGGAAGGCAGTCCTTTTCTGTGATTTCCAGAACAGATTGCTGCCTTTCAAGATCTCTGTGTAGAAGAATGTTCTTAAGGTTTTCCCCTCCTAAATTAATACGTATTTAATGAGTACCTATTCTGTTCAGAGCACTAGGCTAGGGCACACACACACACAAAATGGACATGGATGGCGCTTTCAGTCTGATTAGGAAGACACAAAGAGGCAAACATTAAATAACAGCACAGTGTTATGTAAAACATGAAATGCCACAGGTAATGAGCCATGATTTGCCCAGTGGATGTTTATTTGGAAGTGTATTACCAAATACACTTAGAGACTATAAATGTACAATTTATACCTTCAGGGAAGAGAAATATCATTTCAGGCCAGCGGATGGCCAAGCATTAAGTCTACGCAGAACAGAAGGTGAAACACCAAGAAGACCCGTGGCAGTGGAAAATGGCCCATGACAGAGAACTGGGTCAGAATTGTGGAGGATCTTGAATGACAGGATAACCAATCCTGGGCTTTGTTGCATAGGCAATGGGGAGTCCTGGAAAGTTTGCGATCAGAGGAATGGTATGATCCAAGTAGTGTATTGGAAGGTCAATCTGGAGGTGATATCAGGATGATTTGGAACAAGAAGGAAATGAGAGCAGAAGGGACGCTGGGAGGGAAGTTCCTGTAGCGGAGAAATGGCTTAACTTGGAAAGGCAGAGGAACTTGAAAAGAAGGGATAGATCGGGGACATAAGGACTTCGGGGTAGACAGGTTGTAATGAACAGGGGAGGAGGAGGAGCAGCAACATCATGGTGGAGGAATGACTCTAGGTTTGGGCTGGAAATTAGGATATCAGTGATACCTTTGGTAAAAGAGCCAAGTGTGGCAGGAGGTCCAGTGGGAGATGACAGGAAGAGCAGATTGATTTGAGTCCTGCGTTGAGGCCTTGTTGGGGCACCCAGAGATAGTGCTCTACATTTTCAGCTGATCTTTGCACATGGTCATCCCTTCACTCACACTCCATGGGCTTAACACCAGTAAGTGGTTGCTGACTTGTTAGACCTGCAAGCCCCCCATACCTCCTCCAGCTGGTGGTCAGTAGTCTCTGATCTAGTAGACCACCCATCACACATCCTTGCCTGGTTGAGTGTTTTATAGTTGAACGACTTGAAAGATATGTAGTAGTTACTCTAGTCTATATCTCTATCTTCAGGAAGCTCACTCCTCTGAAATTCAACAAGCTTTTCTTTTTTTAAATCCTCACCTGAGGATATTTTTTTTTCCATTGATTTTTTTAGAGAGAGTGGAAAGGAGGGAAAGAGGGAGAGAGGGAAACATTGGTAATATTGACGTGAGAGAGACACTTCGATTCGTTGACTTTCACATGAGGCCCTTGTCCAACCAGGGCCAGGGAAAAATCTGCCACCCAGGCACTTGCCCTTGACTGGGAATCAAACCCACCACCTTTCGGTGTGCAGGCCAATGCTCTAACGACTGAGCCACACCAGCCAGAGCTCAGCAAGCTCTTTTGACTATGCTTTCAGGGTTTACCATGCTCCACCATTGAAGTCCTTCCTTATGCTTATTTTACCTTGCTCAAACTGAACTTGACCTTCACAATGGAGTTACAATGTGCCTCCGCCCCCTTTCAACTAGTTCCCCTTGAAGTTTATGAGCTCATGTATGTATGGAGTAACTCTGTTAAAAGAAATGCCAGCAGCGATATTATTATGCTTCTATTGAATACTCATTAATTACTGCAATGCTTTTGTCAGAATTGGGGGAGGCAAAGAAGTTGGCACCCGACTCTTTGGGATTGTTGTCGAATGCAAAGACAAAAACCCCCCAATGAAGCCTGTACTTAGGTACAACAGAGGGTGCATTGTTTAATAGGATTCTGCGTAAACGCGTCCTTATTCCTTTTTATTTTTCCTATCCCTTTGTTTTCAGTTTTCCCCCGTCGGGCATCAAGTGCTTTTTCTCCGCCCTTTGTGTTCCTTTCACTTTGATCTGCATCTCCCTTCTTTGCCAAACACAACCAGTCTGCATTGATATTCATTCACCCCAAAATTACCCAGTCCATTTTGTGGTCGAAAGCTGAGACTGGTGACGGGTGCACCTTGGAATATATAAACATGACTCTTTTTCAGGGAGCATCTAAGATGCCAGTCTTAGCAGCCTCATTTTAAAAACTATTTATATTCACAAAAGTCTATAATAGCATTTTTATTGTGTATGTCTGTGAGTTGCGTGCTTTTTCCCCCCATGCCTGCTTCTTATTATCGCTCAACGCTGACTACAGCCTTAAATGATAATGAAAACAGAAGCACTCTTTTCAGGAGGCGATGACTGCTTTCCACGTCCTTCCGTGTGTATGTGCTCCCCTGCCTGAAGGGGCCGGGTTAGTGTTTAAACCATCCGCTCCGACTCAGTCAGAACCCAAGTTTATTTCCTCGCAGCATTGACTCAGTCTTTTATTCTTCTGCAGAGAATAAATTGAATACCAGTGTGTGGGTGTCTTTCAGAAGAGACCTTAAAACCCAGAGGCTCTCTGTGACCACTGGGGACATTGGAGTTCTTGTCCTGCTGTCCTCGGTCTGAGTTCCAGAACCTGGCTTGGCCCCAGATGTCACACACTCGCCTTTGAAGAGAGATGTTTATTTGGGCCTTTCTCCCTTCAGGTGCTGCTGTTTCCTTGCTTCCATGATGTGACCTGCTGCTTTCACCCTCTCGTTTTCCGGTGCATTAAAAAGCACACCAAGCAACAAAGGAGTTTGCCTCAGAGTCAAAGGGCTACAAATATAAGCTTGTTATCTGTATTCCATTATTGTGAATAACTCACAACTCTATTGCCATGTGTATGATTGACTTGCAATTATGGGTTGTGTTTTACAGCAGCTCTGAATGGTATTCTCCCCTGGTTGTTCCTTAAGCCAAGCCTGGAACCCCTGGGTCACATGAGAAAGGGGGGATTTTTATAGACTCCACCCTATCGTTGTTGCTTTTTCCCCTCCAAGCCTTGATATTGGATCTGTAATTAGTGATGTAATAATAATACCTTCCATTTGCTATATTACAACTTTTCAAAAATGCTTTAGCATGCTCTCCCTCCTGGGAGCACGCCCACACCTTCCCCTTCCTCCCTTCTTCCCCCGAGGCGCCTTACCTTTGCCTTTCTCTCTCCTAAGCTCCAGGGCTCTTCTTTTGCCTCTATAACTTGTTTCCTGAGCCCATTTCTTCTACTGCTCACGTCTTCTTCCTCTGTGACTTTCTAAATTAACTTTATCTGATAAACAACAGCAACAAACACCCCAAAATGCTTTACATGTTCTGTGATTGACTCTCCAAAAATGCTTTTGGTACAGGGAATGCAGATCTTATGGCCTTATTTTATAAGGAAACAGACGAAGCAAGGCTAAATGACTTGCCTAAGTTCTTACAGCAAGTCTAAGACGGACCAGGAACTGGGACCAGATTTCCTGATTTCAAGGTGTGTGGTTTTCCTGTGGCCACTGCATTTTATAACAAACGCAAGACAATTGCTTTTACATACAGGGTGGGGCAAAGTAGGTTTGCAGTTGTGAGTACATGAAACAGTTTATTCTTGTATTATTATTTATTAATTACTGTATTATTTTTCCATATGAACAACTGTAAACCTACGTTTGCCCCACCCTATACAAGATTTCATTTGATTCCATGATGACCTTACAAGCTGGGTGAGCAGGTATTATTATTTATATCTTCCTGATCAGGAAGTAGAAGCCCAGAGAAAATGAGTTACCAAGATAATATGGTGATAAACAAAAGAGGTGGGATTTGACTCCAAGACTCCAAGCCCACTCTCTTGGTGACACTTTGCTAGCTGATTAATGACAACACCACTCATTTAGTTGCCTTGACCAAAAATTTAAACTCATCCTTGACTCCCTTTTTTTTTTTTTTCTTACCCCATGTCTAAGCCATCAGCAAATCTTATTCCAAATCAAGCATTTCTCACTACCTCTACTGCTGTTATCCTGGTCTAAGCATTTGTCTTTCTCACCTGGATTTCTACAGCAATTCTGTAAGGCTAGTCTCCAAAGATGGTTTCCAATGAACCGGGCCTCCTGTAGTCATGTGGTTCTACAGTGTTGAATTTCAGCTGCTCTGTGAGTAGTTTAATTAGTAGAAGGTGGATGATGTGACTCTGTGCATTTCATGAAGGCTTTTGTACTTCTGAGAGCCCTGAGCCACCTCTAAGAAATCCAGTTACTCTTCTGGAGAGACTAAGTGAAGAGACCACTTGGAGAGGCCATGTGAAGAGGGAGAGGCCCAGAGATTGGATGGAGTGAGAGAGGCCCAGTAGTCAGTGCCCCAGCTCAACCCAGCCTTTTCACTGTCCCACAAAGGTGCTAGGTATGTGAGTGAGCATCATGGACATTTCAGCCAGTTGTACCCTCCTAGGACTACAGCCCAAACTGGTATCACATGGAGTAAAAGAACCACCTAGCTGAGCCCAGTTGACTCACAGAATCATGAGAGATAATGAAATGGTTGTTGTTTTCAGCCACTAAGTTTGGGGTTGGTTTGCTATGTAGCGATAGATAACTAACATCTAGGGGTCTCCTTTGCTTTCAGTCTTACTTGCCACCAGTCTATTTTCCATACAGAATATATGTATTTTTAAATTGTGGTAAAAAAAACTAACATAAACTCACCATCCTAACCATTTTTAAACCATTTTTAAGTGTATAGTCAGTAGTGTTACATCCATATTGTTGTGCAATCTCCAGAACTCTTTTCATCTTGCAAAACAACTCCTCATATCCTCCTCCCTTCAGCTCCTGATAACCACTTTTCTTTCTGTTTCTAAGAATTCGACTCTCTAGGTTCCTTGTATAAATGGAATCGTACAATATTTGTTATGTTTTTTTTTAAATAAAATATATTCTTATTGATTTCAGAGAGGAATGGAAAGGGAGAGAGAGATAGAAACATCAATGATGAGAGAGAATCATTGATTGACTGCCTTCTGCATACCCCCTATTGGGGATTGAGCCCGAAACCCAGACATGTGCCCTGACTGGGAGTCGAATCATGACCTCCTGGTTCATAGGTCAACACTCAACCACTGAGTCACACTGGCCAGGCATGATTTTTAATTTTTTGAGGGTCCTATATACACAGAAGATTTTCAAACAAATTTTGTCACTCCCTTCTCAAAATCTTCCATTGGCTTCTCATTACTTTTAGAATAATATTCAAGACCCTGACTATGGCCTACAAGGAATCAATCCATGGCCACGTCACCAGTCTCATCTCCTGTCCTTCTCCCCCCTCCTCTGCTTTAGCCATTCTTAGCATCTTGATGCTCCTTGTCACGCCAAGCATTGTCCTACTGCAGGGATTTTCTACTTGGCGTTTTCTCTGCCTAAAATGCACTTCATTGGTAACTAGCATGGCTTGTACTGTCACCTCATTCAAGTCTCAGTTCAAATGTCCCCTCCTTCTGAGATGCCTTCCCCCACCACCCAGTTTAAAATAGTACCCTCATCCTCTCAATATCTTTATTTTCAATTTGTTATTTATCTCTACCTGATAAGTAGGGAATTTATATTAATGGCACACACATATAATACAGACTATGTGCCTGGCACACTAAATACTCTACATAATTGATATAACTGATCTTAATAACAACCTTGTGAATTAGGTATCGTTATTATCTCCATTTTACAGATGAGAAAACTGAGACACCAGATGGTATATAACTTCCCTAAGGTTCTGCCGCTAGTAATTGACAGAAGCAGGATTGAACCAAGGCCGTTGGGATCCAGAATCTACTATTATACTCATCTCATTATAGATGTGTATGTGTAAAATATGTATAAATCATGTATGTGCTTGTTTATTGTCTATCTATCCTGTTAGGTGTAAGCTCCACAAGGACAGAACATTGTTTTTTTTACTGTTCCCCACGCTTAGGACAATGTCTGGTACAATCAGATTTTCAATAAAAATGTATGGAATGAATGAATGAGTGAATGAATACATGGGTTATTTGCATACATATTTTTAAAAAATTTTTATTTCAGAGTGGAAGGGAGAGAGAGAGAGAAATATCAATGATGAGAGAGAATCACTGATTGGCTGCCTCCTGCATGACACCACTGGGGATGGATCCGGCAACCTGGGCATATGCCATGACCAGGAATTGAATAGTGACCTCCTGGTTCATAGACCGACACTCAACCACTGAGCCATGCTGGCTGGTCTCTCTTAGATTTTCACATAGCTGACTTTAGATCATTCATGTGTTAGTCCAATATCCCCTTCCTGGAGAAGTCGCTCTCATTGTTCTCCATATTATTTTTTTCTCTCTACCTTTAAATTATGTAGGAGAGTCCTTCTAGCTACCCTTTTCGACCAGATTGTCATTGAAATGCAGGTCAAAAGAAAGGAAGACTGGTGTCTATTGAAGAGTGGCATCAATGCATTAAAAGGTACCCTGGTGGCCCTAAAGACTTAATGCAGCTTTATAAAATGGCTAATTTATACACAGGGCTCCTCCAGCTTACCCAGGTGCGCCTGGATTACATTATACAAAAAAGTAGATGGCACACAAATATAATAAGCAGTGGCTGGGCTCAGTTATGACCTTATTGTCCCTGATAAAGACAAATCTCATAATTCACTGGTAGCAATGTCAGTCTTTTATCTTTCCCTGGACTCATGAAGATACAAGTCACATCCACGGTGCCTGTTCTGTGTGTGACAAGGAAACTCAGGCAGCCAATCGTTACAAAGGTGATTCATTCATTTGCATTCAGAAATCCTGTTGGTTAAAAAGCAATAAAAGTGTTGGGGGCTTTTTTTTTTTTCACTCTATAAAAAGTGGCTCACTGATGAAATATACGCCTTCACTCATCTGGCAGACCTGCTGTAAAAAATAACATTTGGCAGTGGAAAGTGGGACTTTTGCTTGAGGAACTGATGTGTAAATATAATATTTGTACATTTCTTAGATGGCCATAGACACTTGGCAATGCTTTCGGGTTCCAAAGTCTTGCAAAGATAAAATTTACTGTAGTGTGGGTCTTGATGTTTCAAGTGTATGCAAGGAATTGTAAAGCAGGAGATTGCAGAATGAAGTGGTAAGACAAATGAAAGGACTGGAGCAGTAGGATGCTGACCTTCAGTGAAGTGTTAATTTGATTCACATGCCAGTCCTAAGAAAACACTGTGCTTTCTTTCCCGCGTGCTCCCTGGCTGTTCTAGCTCCATCTCGGCCCTGGTTGTCTATGTCTGCTTCTGCCCTTAGTCTGTTCTTTAAGCCCTGACTTTGGCCACAGAGGCCAGTGTGGGGCCAAGCAACCCAGACAGGGCCCCGGAGCACCAAGCAGATCCAGAGACATGAAGTTGCTCAGGGAAAGGGAAGAGACAGCATCATGGGGCAGAGGGAGGGTGGAGTATTCCTGTGTTGCTGAAGGCTGGTTCACCCCGCTGGGGCAAAAACCAGTAGGGAGGCGTAGGTGTTTATTTTCAAAGCAGGAGCTGCACCTTCATTGATGCTCTGCTGTGCTAAGTACGATGCTGGTGCAGATAAATGTTAATAGCAGCAGCCATCACGATGAGGACAATAATGATGATGACAATAATAATGTGGTAACTCACCTCCGGCATGCCCGTGGTTAAGAGATTTAACCACTTCTTGTATTGGATGTTAATGTACCAAGGCTAGGGTTCCTTGCCACTGATCCTGACACCCTGGCATTTTTCCTGTTCTTCCATCTCGGACTGACTCTGGGACTGTAGAAAAGAGGTCCTGGAGACCAGAGCTTCCTGCGTAGTCATCTTCAGAACAGTAACTCTGAGAATGAGCACATGCCCCTCATGTGTCTTGTCTGCCAATCAGACCCCTCTGTCTACAGAGAGCCTTTTAAAAAACAAGAATGAGGCCTTCATTTTAATTATTGTCTTTTTTGGTCCCATGTCAGGATTATGTCTTTTAAATAAGCTATACCAGAATTTCTTTTTTCTTATCTTGCACCTCATTAAGAACAGTGAGGGGATATCCTTTGGTCTTACTGTCTTATAATTTTAATTACACTGATCTTGGTTTAAAACAGGACCCATTTAAGTGCTGAAACGATATGTATTTTCAGTGAGGTGTTTTCTATAGGCCTTTGTGCTTCTCACTGTCAACTTGGGAAGGGACTAAGCATGATTCCTTTTAGACACAGTGGATTCCTAACTAAGCTTGCCGTGCCCTGGATGAAGGGTGAGGAGCCTCCAGGGGCTCCAGCTTTCTTTTCCTTTCACGCCCCTTAGCAGAGGACACAGCTAAGGGATAGCCCTTCTCTGGGCACCAAACCTAACTAAGCTTGCCGTGCCCTGGATGAAGGGCGAGGAGCCTCCAGGGGCTCCAGCTGCAGGAGAGAGCCCTGTAGCCTCAGGAGGACGGAGTCACATCATGGTGGGAAATAAGAGTTGGGATGTCAGCTCCCAGAAATGTCCCAGGGGATGCTGGAGGGGCTGCCTCTACAGGTGAATGATCTTCTCTGGGCACCAAACCTAACTAAGCTTGCCGTGCCCTGGATGAAGGGCGAGGAGCCTCCAGGGGCTCCAGCTGCAGGAGAGAGCCCTGTAGCCTCAGGAGGACGGAGTCACATCATGGTGGGAAATAAGAGTTGGGATGGCAGCTCCCAGAAATGTCCCAGGGGATGCTGGAGGGGCTGCCTCTACATGTGAGTGATCTCCTGTGACTGTTCCCTGTCATTCATAGCACCTGGCCTGGTCATGCTGAGAAGGACAGTCATCGAGCCATTTTCCTTTCTGTCCTCTTCCTTCTAGATTCTCATCTAGCATGGCCTTCTGGAGTACTGCCACTCTCTAGAGTCCATGTGATTCAGTGGTAAAGGATTATGAGTGCTGCTGCCAAGACCAAGGTTTGAATCCCAGCCTGGCCAATACTGGTGCTGCCATCTTGGGCAAATGATTTTCCCACTGAGCTTGGGGGGTCTTCTCCCATAAAAGGGGATCATGATATCTACTTGGTGGGGTGGTTGAGAAAGATGCATATGATAATGAGTGCAAGAGAAGGATGCCTCCTGGCATGAGGTAGGCGCTCCAGGAACATTCGTTGTCCCTTGTCAGATATGTGTGGGAAAGTGCCTGAATGTGTGGGCAGAGATTTGGAGGGCTGAATAATAAAGATAGTAATTCCTGAGCACGCGCGCACCCATCCACCCACCCACACACACACAGTCTATTTTGTCCTCTCTGCCTGTCCCCAGCCCATCCATTTCGCATGCCCATTTCTGCTGCCTCCTTCTCCATGAGGTTTACTCTATTATTTCCTACGTGGATCCTGCCCGGCTCTTTTGTACTCATTGCTCAACCACACAACTTTATATTTTACTACAAACTGTCATGAGTTGTATGTGACGATCTTCTCTCTAATAAGGTGAGCTCCTTGGGAAGGGACTAAGTATGGTTCTTCTTCCTGTGCCTTTGCAGCAGCCAGCATGCAGTGGATGTTTAATAATTGATTATTAAATGCAGTGCCATTACTAATCCTACCTGAGGGTAGAGACTGCATTTTACACTAATTTTTTTTTTGTATCTCCATTGCAGTTGGCCTAGTGCTAAGCATCTAGATACTTGTAGGTACTCAATAAACATTTGCCAGGTTAAAATTACCGTAAGCTTTGAGGGATGGGTTTGAGAGGTGGCTAGCCATTTATATGAAAAGGATAGCAAGAGGCCTGGGGAGTAAAAGCTGAGTCTACAAAAGGTTCTGAAATGCTTGTGACTTGGGGGCGATCTATCTTCCTTTGTAACAGTTTGTGAATCATATGCTGGCAGGGCAGAAAAGCACTGCACAGGGAGTTTGGAGACTTGGCTTCTGGTCTCCACTGGGGTAATTTATCTGATCTGGGCAAGCAGGCCAGGTCTGGAACCAGGTGGCCCTCTGGCTTTCGGTAAAAAAGAAGTTTCCTCTTGACTCAGGGGCCCTTTGGAAACTTTTCACCTCTCAGTGACCCTATTGACAGCTCCCAGTTTCTTCTGATAGGTTTGATCTCAGCCCATAATCCTTAAATAGATAAAACTTCCACAGAAGCCGGTTCGCATTGGACTGAAAGTCAATCAGGCTGCCGCCAGAATTTGAAATTAGGCCTCGGGAAGAAAAGGCAGTTATTTTTCAATTATCCACAGGTTGGAGGCTGCAGGGGGCTGCTTATCTGCAGTTGCCTTGAGAAGGTGACCCTCTGGGTCCCTAAGTGTGCTCTCCATCTCTCCCAAGGCCTGTCATGAGGCACAGGGCCTGTGTGCACAGCACTGGTTCCAGCCCCTTCTGGACCCCGGTGAAGGGACTTCTGCGGTTGGTGGTCAACATGATCCCTGACCTTGAGAGCTCAGTTCTATAGGCCTTTGTGCTTCTCACTGTCAACTTGGGAAGGGACTAAGCATGATTCCTTTTAGACACAGTGGATTCTATAGGAACCATGAGATGTAGCCTGGTAGGCTCTACAAAACCCAGCAATGACAAACCCAGAAAAGGCACAAATTCTGACCCTGAGCTAGCTTCACGCTGTTCTGGTGGCAACATGCAGGGGTGGCCTTAAACACAGGACTAAGGGGCAGGGCAAGTCCTGCTTTGTTGTTGGTGTTTCACACAGCCTTGTTTCTCTTTCAGCATCCTGATTTCTTTCAGCCTTCTTTTGCACTATCCCAGCAGAGAAGGGCAGGAAGCCTTACCAGCCAAGCTTGAATAGAGTTCCAGGGCAGCAAGGAGCCCTCCGGGAGGGGGCTCTTCCAGTGCAGAGCCCGCACGCTTCCATTAATTCACAGAGCGCACTCCGTGAGGGAGCCAGACAAGCGGCATTATTATTATCATCAATCACTCCACACTAAAGAAACTGAGGCAGCTGAGGGAGTGGCGGGCTGCCCAAGCTGGCTCATCCAATGGGAGGAGGCAGCCTCAGCCTGGCTCCCTCAGCCAGGGGCTCAGAGGTGAAAAGGCCAAAGGATGACCATCCTGGGGGAGCTGCCTTTCGATCAGATACCCTACTGATCGTTTTCTTTTTGGGTCCCTAAAGCAAATACATTTTGATTCAATTTGGATGTTCTGAATTAGTGGAAGGGAACGAGGTTTAAAAGAGGTCAGCTCCATTACTCAGCATTATTAATGATGTTGTCGGCTGTTAAAATCTCAAAAAACTAGGAAACTAATAAATTTTACATATTGAAAAATCACAGATGGATCAGGCAAATGTATACATTCTTAAAAGTATTTAATATCTGTTAAGAGGACAGAATGATAAATTTAATATTGAAAACCAATATCAGATTCACAATTACAGGCCATTTATCATAACCAACTGCATGGACAGCATCTTATGGCAGGGAGCACGCTGTGATTCATAAGCAGAGACCCGGAACAAGTCCATATGAAATGAGAAATAAATCTGCTTTACATATTGGAAACTTATTTCCACTTCCTATCTTTATTGCCAACAATAATGTTAGCTTTCAAGAACAAATTGTTTCACATTAAACCCATACATAATGAGCCCAATTGAGTAAAAACTTCCCTAAAAAGAGCTTTAAATTATTCCAAATTGGGTTATTAGCTTTAACTCTAATTCCTCTGAGAGGGCCCACCAATCTTACAGTAAGTTTCAGCACCTAGCCAGACAATGGGTTTTCCAGGGTGGGCCTCAAAGGTCTAAATCTGTTCTTTCTTCTTCTTCCCCTTTCCTCCACTGAAGATCAACACCATCAGGCTAAAGAACAAACATGGTCATGTTTAACAGAAGTGTTGACTAAACAAATTGCAGTGTTCTAGCGATGTGTATTTTTACTTAAGATGAATTTTTCTGCCTTTTTTTTTTTTAAATGTTTGAGTACCTATGCATAAATGGGATGATTTGAATTTGGATCCTTGCAGGTCATGGTCAGGACACTGGCTCAGTCCATCATCAGGCTAAAGAACAAACATGGTCATGTTTAACAGAAGTGTTGACCAAACAAATTGCAATGTTCTAGCGATGTGTATTTTTACTTAAGATGAATTTTTCTGCCTTTGTTTTTTTTAATGTTTGAATACCTATGCATAAATGGGATGATTTGAATTTGGACCCTTGCAGGGCATGGTCAGGACACTGGCTCAGTCCACGTGTGGATCTCCACACATTCTAGGATCACGTGGCAGGGGGGTGATCTGGCTGTGACATTGCTCATTTTGTGGACTGCCCCGGTAGACCTAGATGACATGATTCAATCAAGACACAGGGTGCATTTCTTTCTCTTTTTCTGATTTGAAGAATGAGGTGCTCAAATGTAGAAAATTTGGAATGTGTAGCGGGGAGGGAATCCCAATTCCCTCACAGAGGCCACTGCTATTTATATTTGACATGTCTTTTTTATTTTTGGGATTTTTATTTTTGCTATGTATTTTTCTTTACACAGTTATATAATCTTCTATCCTATGCAATCATTTGTTTCCTAGTTGTTTTAGATTTTAATGGTTATATAATACTCCATCACTTTATAACGAACCCTTTTCTCTACTATAAATAAATTGTAATCATCTTTGTGCGTGCAAATTTGGGTGAATTTCTGATTATTTCTTTAAAATTTGTTTCCAAAAGTCTCATTACTGGATTAAAGAGTGTGAACATTTAAAAAAATCTTTTTAAAATAAGTTT
>NW_005355833.1:470636-479300 GCF_000412655.1 Myotis brandtii | reverse complement strand
TATATATTTATATTTATATTGACTTGAGAGAGAAAGGGAGATAGAAACATCAATGATGAGAGAGAATAATTGATTGGCTGCTTCCTGCATGCCCCACACTGGGGATAGAGCCCACAACCCAGGCATGTGCCCTGACCTGGAATCAAACCATGACCTCCTGCTTCGTAGGTTGACACTGAACCACTGAGCCATGCCAGCCACCTTTAGGCTTTAATAATATTCTCCATTGTCTCCAGAATAAAATTTGAACTTGTTATCAGTCAATATCAGAGTCCAGCTCACCTTTCCAACCTTTTTCTCCCCTTTTTCCCTGCAGTTACATTTGCTCCAGCTGCCTATGACAGGTGTCCTTCATGAGTGTGCCATGTGCTCTCTATCACTACTTATGTCACTTCTCTTTCTAGTCTGTTTTTCCCCTCTTTTCATTGTTTGTCAAACTCTACTTATGGATTCAGGCTTGGCTCAGGTATCAGCATTTCTGTCAAGCCTCCTGATACCTCCCCAAGCAAAATGAATATGTTTGTCTTCTGTGATCCCACAGCACCTGTGTATACCTGGGTGGCAGCATCTCTCAGTCTTTCCTGTTACAGTAGATAGGTACGCTTGTGTCTCTCTCACTAAACTGGGGCTTTGTAAAGGTCAAGATCATGTCTTATCAATGTTACATAGGTGGTGGGTATGATCAAAGAGATCTATAAATGGCATTTAAAGACAAATTGAATTTCAATTGAATTGAAACCTGATTGGACTTTAATTTTTTATTTATCATGGGATCTTAAACACAAACACATTTTGTGCAACTGTGGAGTGTTTTCTAAGCCTTGAAATACTTAATGCTATTTGCAAAGCATTTCTAGGCAAATTATGGAGATTTAAAAATGTGCAAGGAATTTCAGAGGACCCTTGTAAACATATATCTCATGGGAGACTATGGTAACTGCCCATTATATAGGTGGAGACACCGAAGTCCAGGAAAGAGAGTCTACTGAGTTATTGGGACCCTGAATTTCCTGCCTGACTTGATATTATGGTTAAAGCTGAAGTTTAAAATAGTCTTCATATTGACTTGATACAACACCTAACTAGCCTGGTAAAATATCTGAGTCATGTTTAACTGATAAGCACGATCATTATGATTATTTTTGTCTGTTTGGCTCAGTGCTGGATCTCTGGTACCTAGAACAGTGCTTGGCACATCATAGGCACTCAATCAATATTTGCCAAATGACCAAATGAATCAGCGATCACATTGAGTATGACCCAATCTGCATCCACTTGGGGCTGTTTAGTTCAACTTGATAAATCTTTATAGAGTGCTTTCTATGTTCTAGACATTCTGCCAAAGAGCTCAGGGTATGAAGATGAATAGTGTATGGCTCCTGTCTTCAAGCTCTCAAAGGCCTGTGTGCGAAGTAGTGACATAACAGATAAATGCCCTATGCTGTGGTTCGTAATAGGAGAAGCCTATGCACAGGGTGCCAAGAAGCCCAGAGGAGTGGTGTTCTGTCCACCCCAGGGGCTTCAAGGAAGACTTCCTAGGGGAGACTGTGCCTGAGCTGTCTTGCTGAATGAGGAAGAATTAGGTTGAAGAAAGATGGAAGAGCATTCCAAACACAGGAGATGTCACTAGCAAAGACAAAGTATGACATCGCATTCATTAATTCATCTAAGAAACAGTCACTGATGGCCTACTATGTTCCACAGGTGCTGTGTATATGGAGGTAAACATGACAAACTCCCTTTCTTGATGGAGCTTGTATTCTAATGGACACATGGCCCACAGGCCTTTCAACATTGCTGGAGAACCCAGCGCAGAGCAGGGAGTGGTGGCAGAGGAAGCCGGAGAGGAGGGTGGCAGTTGCTCTATGTGTGAAAGTTGAGTACTCTACCTACTTCTACAGAGGATTGAGGCACTTATAAAAAGCTAAGGATTAACAGATCAAGCTACCACTGGCAGGAGTCCAACCCCCAACTCCAGCCCCTTTCCCCAGTCTCTTGGATGCTGCAGGGAAAATGCTAACAGTGCTGGACAAAAGAGGCTGTTCCTGGACCCTGTGTGCTCCTGGAAATCCTCGTGTGTTGATTCAATAATCTGGGCTGTGACTCAAGGCAGAGAGTGGAGAGCCTGGCACATTGTAAGAACTTCATAAATGTTTGCGGAATGAAAACATGAGGGTAACGATTTTATCTGTAAAACAAAGGCATGCCTAGTCCCTTGAACTTTGACTTGAGTCTGTGAATGATGACATTATGAGCTTCCTGGAAAGGAAGATGGCTCCTACACCAACACCTCGCTCAACTCAAGTCAAAGGATAAAAGCCAAAAGTAAAACCCATGTGCCTTTATATAAAGTCCAATCATCCATCCACTCAACCAACATTAGGCCAGACACTGTGCAAGACACTGGAGATATTGAAATGGCTTTATGAATTCACCATCCAATAGGAACAGATCTATCTGTAGATGTCAAACAGCAATTCGAAAAGTGCTAGTGGAGGTAGATAAACAGGGACGGTGAGGGGGCCAAGGAAGACCTTGTCAATGAGCAGTTTTAAAGGATAAGACTGGAGTTTGCCAAGCTTGAAAGAGGATGGGAAGGGAAATTAGACTCTGAGAACAGCAGAAATAAAATTAGGGCCCCAGCCCTAGTTGGTTTTGCTAGTGGTTAGAGCATCGACCCAAGGACTGAAGGGTCTAGGGTTCGATTCCTGTGAAGGGACATACCTCCTGGCCTGGTCAGTTGGGGTGCATGCAGGAGGCAACCAATCGATGTGTCTCTCTCACATCGATGATTCTCTATCTCTCCCCCCTCTTACTTTCTGTAACAGTCAGTGGAAAAAATATCCTCGGGTGAGGATTAACAAAAAGAAAAACAAACAAAAACAAAACAAACAAAAGTAAACAAACAAACAAACAAACAAATATCCTCGGGTGAGGATTAACAAAAAGAAAAAAAACAACCCCAAGCAAGCAAACAAACAAACAAAAATTAGGGAACCCAGAACACTATGTCAAATTCAAGGCATGCAGGTGAACTCACGTGGCTATCTTTTAGGATGCGAAAATTGACTGATTATTGAAAATGGGAAGAGAGGGAAGTTTTAGAGATATACTTTTTCCAATTACTAGTATCTGTTGCAAATAAAATAAAAATAGTATCCAAGAAGTCTGCTTATACCGACTTTGATTCAGAAGGTTCACTCTCCACCTGATAGTGTCATTGTCATTACTATTCTTTTGGCAGCATCATTTACATTTGCTTTAGACCCAAATCAAAGCAAATCAGAATCTGACAAAGGTGTGTCCGTGAGATGAGGTGTTTGATGGAGAATGCATTTGCTCTCTTTTGTGAGTGAGCAGTTTATGTCCTGCTGGGCCGCTGCCTGCTGTGGCATACAGAGGACTGTTTCCAATTATTTAACTTCAGCCCCTAACAAATCACATTTTAAAATTACTTATTACCCAGAGAGTGATAGGTAATTACTTATTAATATAATGGTAATATGTAAAATCTGCATCTGTGGATATGCTAAGTTCATTTATTAATTTTTGGAATCTCAAATCCTCCAAGGACTTTCATGAATCTCCATGATACCTTTGAAAGCTGCGTTTGCATCTGATTCTCTGATTTTTATAAATAAAGATCCAGAAATTCATATTGTTGTCATCAGTCCACAAAGCAGAGTTTCTTCTCTTGGGCAAATTGGTCTTAAACAAAGTATACCACATAAATTGCTTCCAGATCATTTTGTGCCTGTGGGAGGACTAAGGGCTTAAGCCAAGATGCATTTTAGTGTCATATTTGGTCCCTTTTCCTGGTAAACATGGAGGAAAGAGAACAAGAAACCCAATCCAAGTTTGCCTGGATGCAAGGAAATTCAGTGTCCAAATGCCACATTTCCTGGAACTGTGTAGTAATTTGTTATAATAATGGAGCATCATAATAAATGATAGAGTAATAATGTCATGGTGATAACCTATAATTTAAATAAATCCGCGGAAATGTAGGATGGAAAGATCTCCAGCATTAGCTTTTGAGAGTGAGGCACAAACTCCATTCTCAATTCAAAGCAATTGGCACTTCTGATGTTTATATGTAAATAGATCTCATTAAATATTCAATCCATATTCAAAGTTATTAAATATTGATCACAATTTAATAAGTACAACCAAGTTAATCAAGGCTTCGATTGGTGGTTGTGGGTTCAGAAAAAGCTTTTGAAGATTCGTTTCACTTGGACTTTATTCTGATCCTCCACTTCCCTCCCGTGTTTAAGTGAGTGCAGGAATTGTATTGTATGCATGTGTAGGCATTGGGTGTCTGTTGGTGTGTCCATAGTTGCATTGGGTTGCTCTCTCTTAGTGATTGGTACATTGGGCAGATTGTGGTGAGTGGAGATACTTGAGGCTGTGTTGGGGTGGACTCTGTCAGTGTGTGTTATGTGAGCAGATGTAACACTGGGGAGTTACCTTAGATCCTGTCTGCTCCATGGTTTCTCCTCTATACCTTGTCAATGGCTATGACACAGTCCCTTATAATTTTTTGGAGGGGGAGTATCCAAAGGTTGTTTTTTCTCAGGGTTGTGCAAGTGTAGATGGTACTAGAGAGTGAGTGCCTTCTTAAACGTTGCCCTAGGCCCTTTGCTTACCTTACCCTAGTCCACCTCTGCAACACAAGACACTAGCATTGAGCAAAGAGCTTTGAAGAGGCCTGAGTTCAAATTTGGGTTCTGTCACTATGTGGCCTTGGGCAATTTATTCTCTAAGACCCTCAGTTTCCCCCTCCATGAAAGGGGGATAATCATGCCTGCGGTGTAGAATTGTTGGGAGGTTTAAATGAAACCATGTATATACTTTATTAATAAGTTGTAGATATTTATTCTTGTAACAAGGCAAGGCCCTATGCTAAGCTTTATAATACACATGAAGGTAAATAAGACCCCAAACACCTTAGAGTCTGGTGGGAAGATAGACATGTTCTCAAGCACTCTCATATGTCAGGTTTCACTTGAGTTTAAAAGATTGTATAAGTTCTGAAATCTCTCCATCACTCAACAGATTCCAGTCATCCCTGGTGTGTGCTGCATGTTTGTCCCTGAGGATTGGAGCCAGAGCTCTGCAGGAAGAGGGAGGGGAAAGGTGTTCCCCGCAGAGAAAGGAGGGTGAGGGAAGGAAAACAAAGGTAATTTCTTGTTCACTTGAGTGAAGCAAGGTGTGGACCATCGTGGTCTGAGCCCTGGACAGTCTGTCTAGTGTCCTAGCTATTTGATAATTTATTTCTAAGAAGAAAGAGGTCCCATCTTGGTCACCAGAGTTTTGGCCTCCTCACCTGCCATCCCCATCTAGACTGAATTGTGCAGAGAAGGGTGGAAATGGAACTGGGTTTCAGATGTCATCTCATTGGAGAAGAGACACTTGGGATCCCGGTAGGAAGAAAGATCAGAGAGGCTGAGGCGAGAAGGTAGAGGGTGGGAGCAAAGGTTATAAGTGAATTCTGCTTGGGCTCTGCTTACTGTCTGAGTGAACTTGAGCCAGGCAATTCTTCTCTCTGAGCCTGAGTTTCCTCCTCTATAAGATGGAGATAATAGCAGTGCTTATCTCACTATCATTCCCATTTGGCAGATGAGAACACTGAGGCATAGAGAGATGAACACGTAGCTAAGTGATAGAGCCAGGAAGTGAACTTAGGCATCTGTTTCCAGGGCTCCTGCTCTCAATCACCTCACTCAACTCCTCGGTTTTATGGTCTTCTTGCCCAGTTAGAGTGTACGTTTTTTTGAGAGCAAGGCTTACAGCTCTTAACAGTGGACTCTTTTCTCAGATTATGCCTTTAGATGAGTAGTGGGGTCCAAGACGTTGTCATAACTTCCAGAGTAAACTTGTTGCGGCTGGGTTGAGCATATAGGATGTGCAAAGCAGTACCTTTCAGTGCAGGCTCTCAGGGACTGGCAAATGAATGATGGATCACGGGCTCCAATGTGACCCCAACCTGACCCTCAGAGACATTTGCTAAAAGTGTTCCTGGCTCTGTTGGGACATGAGTCCTTGGAGGCCTGCCAGATGGGTAGAGAAGGTGCAGCTTTTAGATCTAGGTGGCTTTTTAGAGTATGGCAGAAAACCAGGCGGTCCCCAGCCTGGCATGGCGGGGGGCCAGTACACTCAGCCTCACAATTCCTGGGCAGTGTGGGAGTGTGTGTGAGAGACACGGGTGCTGCCCATGCATTTGCTTATTGAGATGGGGTGGCATCGTTTTCCAGCAAGACCTTCCTACCTCCCCAAACCTGTTAGAACTAAGGTTTAAGAGTTATAAATGGACAGCTACCACACAGAAGTGAGGGTGTGTGTGTGTGTGTGTCGCGGGGGTGGGGGGTGGGAAGGAGGGGAACTGTAACTCACAATCCAAAAGGGAATGGGAAGATGAAGAAAAGATAGCAAAAACCTACCTTATGTAATATCAACTGCCAACAGTTATCAAGTGCCACTGTGTGTATTATTTGGTTTATTCCTCCCAGGGCTTACAGTACTGTTATCATTCCCATTTTACGGATAGAGAAGCTGAGGTCAGAGAGATTAAGTGTCACAGTAAGTGGCAGAGCAGGAACACACACCCAGAAAGTTAGAACTCGTAGCCTTCAGCATCTCTGATCCCCACAAACTGCAGCACCTCTGAGCTGGAGAAACTCTCAGAGAACATCTTTTTCAGCCTCTTCAGCATGAGGTAGAAAAACTGAAGGCTGGAGAATTGCAGTGATGGACCAGGGTCATACAGCTGGTTAGTGAGAGCCCTAAGATTTGACTTCAAGGCCAGGATTAGGGTGAGGCAGGAAGGCCCTAGGATGCAGCATTTAAGGAGGTATTCTCTCTCAGATGCCAAACCCGCACTTGCACCACCCTGAGAGTGACTGCTTCCTTAAATCTTGTACCCTAGGACCCTCACTTGCCTCAACCTAGTCCCAGCCCTGATCAGATGCTGCTTCTGATTTTGTGGTGTGACAACCCTGGCCCAGGCATGTGTTTGTTTATTTATTTAATTTTTAAAGACCTGTTTTTATTGATTTTAGAGAGAGGTGAAGGGAGAGATAGAGAGACAGAAACATTGATGAGAGAGAAACATCCATTGGCTGCCTCCTGCACACCACCCACTGGGGATCGAGCTGGTGACCTCTTGGTTCATGGGTTGACGCTCAACTGTTGAGCCACCCTAGCTGGGCCAGGCATAGGTCATTTATTTGATTTGATGTCCCAAGACAGAAACCTGATGGGATATTTGTGTGGAGTTTTGGCAACGCCCCAAGCAAGGTGTCTACCCAGGGGCCGAATGGAGGGTCTGCTTCTGGTTGCTACCACGGAAGGGACTGTACTGAAGGGGAACAACATCTGGCCCCAGCAATCAGGCATGAACCTAGGAGGATCATGGTCCTGTCTTGATAAAGCAGGTGGCAGAAGGGGGTCTATGAAAACAGGACCCTTCCTCTCTCCGGATTCACTGGGCTGAGATGGGGAAGTGCCAGGAAAAGCTTCTAGGGGTGGGACTTCCCTGATCAGAACAAAGTCCATTACCAACGGTGGAAGCACGAGGGCTAGGTGCTCAGACACAGGTAGGGACTCACCTTTCCCCAAAGCCTCCGATAATGTGTGCTTTATTCTAAAAAATTCCTCCCTGAGATGTGCACAGCACCTTTTCCCACGTCTGGGCCTTTCTGCTCTTGTAGTTCAAGGAGAGAAGGAGACAACTGCACAGCAAAGCACCCCGCGGCTGCTACTCCACCCCTGGCAAGCAGGAGGAAGATGGGAAGTCCCACCTTTTTTAGAGAGGGGTCCCGGTGGGGAGAAGGGTTCCCAGAGCTACATCCGTTGCCAGGTCCTCCCCCTAACCCGGTTGGCTACCCAGGAGGGACATGGGGTGGTCCAAGGTGCTCTCCTGGGGGGAGAAAGCTTCCTCTCTTGGCACTGGGGTCTTGGGTCTGGGGGCTTGGGGCAGGCAGAGAGGCTGGAAGGATTGGATGGGCCCCTGGCCTCTTACAATTCCCAGGTCAGCGGAGGAGCCCCGTCCTGGCTGCGGGGAGCAGTGACAAGGCCCTGACTCTGGACTTGACCTCGGCAAGGTAAGTCCCAGCTCTCTGCTCTCTGGGCCTCAGTTTCCTCATCTTCCCAGGCGAGGCTCAGCCTGGCACGTCTAGGGGGCTGACATTCTGGGCTTTTTGCCCTCCAGATGTTTCTCAAACCCTTGTTTGGGGTCCCAGCCTCCAGCCCTGGCACGTCCTCTTTGTCCTCAGATGGTGACCAGCATGGCTGGGGGCTCCCCTGGTACCCTTCGGTCCCAGGGGCTTCCCCGCTCCCCTATTCGGAGCAGCTAGGAGGAGGCGGTGGGCAGCCCGTTCTGACCCACCCCGAGGGAGAGGGGAAGTAGGGATGAGAAAGGAGAGTAGAGACCTGCAAAGGTTAGAAGGTGGAGAAAATAGCAGAGAGACAGAGGGTAGAGAGAGAAAAGAGGGATAGAAGAGAAGCGAGCAAAAGAAAGTGGGGGAAGGGAGGTGAGAAGAGATGCTGGCAAAGGTTGAATCATAGAAAAGGGAACCCAAAGGGATCTGGAGAGAGACTAAAAGATAGGAAAAGAGCAAGCGAGAGAGCAGGGTCTGAAAAGACCGAAGAGGGAGAGAGAGG